>NC_140933.1:61273247-61630747 GCF_014529385.1 Adiantum capillus-veneris | reverse complement strand
AAAAGTCTGATGATATTAGGCATAACATTGCTACCTTGGAAGAGGGGCAGCTTCAGTTTGATTGCTCCTATGGGAACATCTTGTATCCTTTCCGTGGTTAGAGCATCTGCTTCTTGATTTTTTGCCCTAGGACATGAAATAATTTCACTGCTTCAAACTTTCTTAAAATATCCTTTACTTGGCATAATTGGCCAAGTAAAACCTGATTTTTACAAACCCAACTGCCATTTATGTGCTTGGCATCACCAAACACGTTTAGGCGTTGAACCCCTTCTTGCAAAACACATTGTTCTAATCCAAGAACTAGGACCGTGTACTCTGCTTTGTTGTTGGAGTGGGAGTGTAGTAGCTGCCCAATAGAAAAGACCTTTTCCCTTTGCTCATTGAAAATGATGATGCCAGCTGCAGCCTGGTCCACTGTCCTTTTGTAAGCTCCATCAAAGAAAAGAGAGTGAGCTCCTTCTAGCTTAGGAACTTCCACCATTGGTGTCACTCCTTTGCCTTCTGTGTTGACCTTTAGCTTCTTCTCACAGTGACTATGAGGAAGAATACCTGCTAGAATAGCTCTGGTGGAGTTCTCCACTTGCATAGTGTAATCAAACTCTTGTAATCTAACGAGCCACTTAGAGATTCTAGATGAGACATCCGTGTGTTGCATTACATACAAAAAGACTTCTTCCATTATTAGAATTTAACAGGGTCTAGGCAATAGATAAGAGCGGAACTTTGTAGTGTCAAACATCAATACAAGCACCATGTGATCTATCGTGGTGAATCCTTTTTCTGATGGGGTCATGACACGACTAGAGAAGTAGATAGGACGCATGAAAGAGGTTTGGAGGTACTTTTGCATTAGTACGGCCCCAAGTGTATCACTTTCTACACTGGGGTTAGCATAAAATGGCTCGTCCCATCTAGGGGGTGCAATGATGGGTTGTGAAGCTAGGATCTGTTTCACTTCGTTGAACTATTTCTCATTTTCTTTACTCCATAGGAAGACATCTCTATGGGTGACTTGTTGTAAAGGGAGAATCACTTGAGAGAGCAAGTGAATGATCCTGCTCAAATACCTTACCTTTTGAAGGAAAGAGACCAATTGCTTAGTTGTTGTGGGTGATGACAAAGATACTAAATCTTGAACCTTGCTTGGGTCAACCTCAATCCCTTTGACTGAAATTACATGGCCGAGAAGAGTGACCTTGCTCTCACCAATGTGACACTTATCTGCGTGAAGCTGGCCTCTTAAGGTTTGCAGCCTAGTCATAGGCCATCGTAGACCTTGCTCAAATGGAGGGAGCGAGAGCTGTAGATGCAAAAATCATCTATGAAAACCCGTATTGACTTACCAAAGTATGGTTGGAGCGTTGAATGTGTCCGGGGTGTTGGTGAGGCCAAAGGGAATCACTTTGTAAGCAAAACATCCCCATGGTGTTATGAAAGTTATCTTTTTTTGGTCTTCTTTTGCAATGCTAATCTGGAAGTAGCCTGAGTAGCCATCACATACTGTGTAGCGCTCATGACCTGCTACCTCATTGAGAATCTTGTCTTGGAATGGGAGGGGAAATGATCCATCTTTGTTGCTGCATTGAGAGGTTTGTAGTCTATACAAACCCTCCACTTACCGTTCTTCTTTGGCATGACCACCATTGAAAAGACCCACTCCGAGTCTTCGACTGGGTAAATGAAACCTGCCTGTAGCAAATTCCGTACCTCTTTGAGAAATTCCTCTTGCTGAATTACCCCAAGCCTCCTGAGCTTTTGCACTACATGCTTACTTCCTTCTTTGAGTCTTATGCGATGCTTCACCACTGTGATTCCTGTGATCTTGTCATAGCCATCAATGAAAAGTATGATGAAGTTACCCAACATAGAGATGTACTCTTATCACTCTTCAATAGCTAACTTACTAGAGAGCATCGGATGTAGCTTACTTGTATCCACCAAGGGTTGCGTACCTGATGGTCCTTCTTTGTTCTTAGGTGGTGCTTCAGACTGTGTCAATCTCTTTAGATCTTTAAGTATGACTCACATCACTTTGATGCTATTGTCGCTCTCTTCAATTGTTGTCATCTCTTCTCCTGAGGCGGTCGAAGAGTCACTGGTGAATTCATCTTCCGATGCCTCCAAGATCATGTTGCATTGCCTACCTGTCTTCATGTTGTAGAATATAGGCTTTCCCTTAACATCCTTCATCTGGATCATTTTGGTACTCCAATCCCGCTTAACCTCCATAGCCATGAGCCGTGGTCTTTCAAGAATGATAGGATAGCCCTCCCCTTTTTGTGGCATGACAAAAATGTCTACCTCCACTTCCTGTTGAATGTCTTCACCTTGACTGCATTCACAATGCCTACGCACTTCACTTTGATGTTATTTTCCATTTTAGCTCGACAGGGTGCTAACCTACTTACTTCTAGGCCTAGATGGTGCATCATTTTCCCACTCATGACGCATATTTGTGTGCCACCATCTATGTAGATGTTTGAGATGCATTGCCCCTTGATGTGGGAATCCATGATAGATAGGATGTCATCTAGATTCTTCCTAGAGATAGCCCCAACTATCTTTGGTCTTTGTCCATTGTCTCCTCATCCTTTGCAAGATGGAGTAATTGGGGCTAGGTTATTTTTGTACCTTGCATCAAAATGTCTTGAACTAGGTCATATGGTTCAGCTAGTACTCGCCTAGCAAAAAATCCACGATGTTGATCTTCCACCGAGGTTTAGTCGCATTCTTGCTAGACTCTCCTTTTCCTTTCATCTTTTCCTCCCTTTGAGAGGCCTCTTTGTGCCTAGCACGCTTCACTCCCATGGCATCTAATTCTTCTACTTTTTCTTTTCCTTTGTTCCTCTCTTTGAGACGCTCTTCTATCTTCTCCTTTCCCTTAGCTTCAAGACTGATGACACTCACTGCTTGGTTTCCAACAGGTGGTGGAGGTAGAGGTGGAATGAGAGGTTGCGGGGGTGGGGGTGGTTGTAGGGGTGGTTGAAGGATTTGGACCGATGTGGAATCGTCTTTGGTTGCATGGGAGGTGGTGGCCTCGCCCTACGGTGGAGAAATCTGATTCTCCCTTACTCCTCTATTGAAGTTATGCCTTCTTGGATGAGGACAATAGTACATGCCATGGCCGTCCTCTCCACACTTGTAAAAATGGTAGTCCTGATTATGTCTTTGGTGTCCTCTTCCTTGCTCTGGATTTATGGCAGGTGCATGCCCTTGCTGCCCCAGATGTACTAAAAGATTCTCTAACTGGTTAGTGATTCGGTTTAGCAGGTCTTGTTGATCTTCACCCGGTTCCTATGGGGCTAATTCCTTTGGATTGTTATTGCAGGTGCAGCTAGGTGTGGTCGGGCCCTACCCGGTTCCTCTTCCTTGGTAGTCTTGGCTTGTAGATACAATTTCTTATCTTTAAGTCGGGCTACTTCAATTGCTACCTCACATTCCATTCACCTTCTCTTTAATAATTGGCCATAAACCAGCCACAAACTGGTTTTTCTTCAAGAAATCGGGTGCCCCTTCGCCCACCCTCAGCGGTGCAACCCATCGTCCCCATAGATCCACGAGCTTCGATTTGTTTGTTGCATATTCAGCCATACTTCCTTGCTTCAACTCCATCATCAATGGCCATAATTTTTCTAATGTGGTGCCTTCTCCAAAGCACCTTAGAAATGCTGCTCTTAGCAGGTCCCACCTCTCCCTGATGGTTTGCACCAAGGTGTTGTACCATGATCTTGGTTCCACTTTCATCAATAGTGGAAAAATACGTAGACGTGAAGCATCGTCATCCCTTCCAAAGACAACACATGCTATTTCAAGGCTATCTAAGAAATCCAAAGCATTTTCCCCTACCTTACTTGTGAAGGTGCGGAAGGAAACGTTTTCCATTGCAAAACAAGATTTTTGAACTCTTTTTCTTTTCCTTTTCTTAAACATAAGTAACTTAGCGGCTTATAGTGGCTTTATTACAAGGTTCGGTGGATATATTAAAACAGGATTAAAATTGAAACATTAAAGGAGTGATGGTGATCCAACAAGGGGAGGATAATGGGATCTGGGAAGCTAAGGATCTCTCATAGCGCCGCAACACCAAACAAGAGCACAATCTTCTGCTGATAGAAGATCTTTATATCTACATATATATGTACGTGCATGTGTTGCAAAAATCTAAACGGAAAAATGGTTGGTCAGTTTCCATGATGTAAGAGCACAATCTTCTGCTGATAGAAGATCTTTATATCTACATATATACGTACGTGCATGTGCTGTAAAAATCTAAACGGAACAATGGTTGGTCAGTTTCCATGATGTAAAGAGTGTAGAGTACTCACTTATACCCTTACCATGCCGGTGTTACAAGTGTGTACATCCACAGGAGGTCATCACCGTTCATAGGCTCCACCTTCGCTTCATTACTCAGCATGTATGAAGTGATGACGACGTGTTTGACCACTCCTAGCCTTTTAGCTAGCAGTAGTTGCAATTAGTTACCGTAATCGACTCATTGCATGAATTCCACACCATTTAATCGTAGCTCATCTTCGGCCCACTGGGTTTCACCTATGGTAGATAGCTTCTTTAGGATGAGTTGCAGGGGGAGAGAAGTAAGGCACTCTACCCGCCTTTCAAAATAGCAATGAGAGTAGACAAACTCCTCTTCTCTAGGGCATGGAAACCTCCTTATCACCCCTGCTTCAGGATTGCCGAAGTGAACTGATAGCGCTCGCATGCGCGTCACAAAACGATAGGCGATCTTCCGCCCCCGCTTTACCTTGGATGACTTTCTTTCTTACAGCCTGGGCACGATTCTTCTTTCTAGAGCCAAACTCAAAGCACTCACGTGGCCATGCATTTCTTCTTCCTTGGGGGTCATGTGATTTAGGATTGTCCTAGCCCTCCTTTTTCCTTGGCAAGAGCAGTCCCTTTGGGCCACTTAGAAGCAGACGCGACACTTTTATTTTAGATTCCTTGGAGAAGAGGGTCTTTACCAACCTCTTTCCTTCCTTAATATGGATGATTTCTTTGCGATGGACGTCGATGTAGAGGATTCTCATTTCTCCTTTACTTTTGTCGATGGCAACTCATTGGTAGAGTGCGGTGGGTGACGGCAATGAGAGGCAGCCTGCTGCCCTCCCTCTGGTGGCTCTTGATTCATAGCTAGAATGAGAGATGCGAGATGGAGAACTTACTTCTTGGATATTGGTGACGGTGTATCCCGGAAGGAGCACTTCAATGAAGGCTCTTAGTGCTTCTTCCATTTCTTTCTCCTCCATTCTCCAATTGGAGAATTCCTGCAACCACTCGTCCATGGTCGACTACATGCATCATTTTTAGTGTTGTAAATTGAATGATTCCAAGAATCCCTCCTCAGTGTGGGGGCACCAAATGACAAGCGCAAGTGCAAAACGGATCCCAACTGTCTCTACGCCAAGCCTGTGCATGCAAAAATCGTCATGCAAATTGAACAGGGGGCACCACATAGCTTTGAGAGGCTAGGACGCAAACAACAACTATTCAAATAACACTAACACAGCACACTACGGGGGGGGGGGGGGGGGGGGGGGGGGGGGGGGGGGAGAGAGAGAGAGAGAGAGAGAGAGAGAGAGAGAGAGAGAGAGAGAGAGAGAGAGAGAGAGTATATAGTGTGTCTGGTTGGATGCATGAATAGGTGGACTTATTACCTGTGTCCCGGACACACTAGCACGCTGGTAGCTACCTCCCAAATCTAAAGGTGGAGGGAAACTTTTGAGTGAATTTAATAACGATATTTTAAAAAAACGTGACAGATACCACGATCAAAGTTTCTCTCTCTCTCTCTCTCTCTCTCTCTCTCTCTCTCTCTCTCTCTCTCTCTCTCTCCCCCTCCCCCCCTGTGTTGAAGCTAAAAGCCTCCATAGCTGCTCTCTCTCTCTCTCTCTCTCTCTCTCTCTCTCTCTCGCTCTCTCACTACAGTTCCCATCTCCATAGCTGAGCATGCACTCTCTCTCAGAGTATCTTTGCCTTCCTCGATTACTGCTCTCTCTCTCTCTCTCTCTCTCTCTCTCTCTCTCTCTCTCTCTCTCTCTCTCTCTCTCTCTCTCTCTCTCTCTCTCTCTCTCTCACACACACACACACACACACACACACTGCATGCGAATCCCTAGCTAGTGTTTAGGGATTAGCTTTGGACAGGGTACCCACTTTGGCATCCTCTTTCCACCTCTCAAAGACTCACAAGATGGCGGAAATCATTCCAATTGAGGATGTTGTGAGTTTAACAAGTAGCACATGCCTTTGTTGTGACTCAGTCAAGTGAAGCTCATGCAAACAGATTGTAATCAAGGATTATGAAGCAAACCAAAAGCACGCATGTCGTGAGAGAATCAAATAAAGGGAAACTAGAATTAAACAGGTTGATATTAATGAATTTCAGCACCGCAAAATTACTGCACAGGTGATCAAGTTTTTCAAGCAGTGCACAGAGGGTCTTGACAACAAGGCAAAGGAGGAAATCATCAGGAGCATTCTCAAGCATCGAGCATTGAGAGACCTGAAAATTCAATCTGCAAGAGGTGAGGTTTCCAATTATGAGTAGAGGGTATTGATTAATGGAATGCGCAACACTCTCAAGGTAATAAAGAGACCAAAAAGCTTGGAAAAGTTGTTTATTAAATGGGCGAGTATCATGATGGTTATGAATTCCACAAGCATAAAACCAAATATAGCAGCTGCATCGAGGCTTCTTGGTATCCATCGAAGGAACTTCTATGCAGCTAGATCTCGATTGAAACATAATCATACAGAACTGCCATTGCATTTGTGTGGGAGACAACCATACACAAATAGTGTAATTATAAACGAAGTGAAGGCCACAGTGGTGAGATTTTGGACTCACAATACTCACGTATCGCCCAAAAAAAAGGATGCGTGTCGAAAGCGTATTGCACGCAAAGTATTCGATAAACACCCAGTGCATCTTCTTGAGCAACCCTAGGTTTTTTTTTACTTCTTGAGTAACCACAAGCTTATTTTCATTGACAATTATGGCACTGGTTTGGTTGTACTTCAGTTGACTGTTGTATAGTTTTCTTATTGTTGCACATTGCTTTAGACCTAGCAACTACCACTGCCAAATAGGTAGCTTACTATACATGACTGGTAGCTACCACTGTGATCCTTATAATTACCACTGTCAGACTTTGGTAGCGTCCATGTTCTCCTTGATAAAGGTAGCTACTAGTCTGATAGGGGTTGCTACCAATCTACCATGGTGTTCTTGGTAAATTTGCTGGCTACCACGTTAAACCTGCTTGTTTATAGTCTCATAGTCATGATAAGGTAGCCGCCAGTCTGATAGTGCTTTCTACCAGATTTCCATGGTAGTATTGGTGTACTGGTAGCTATTATTGTCAACTTCGTATAGTATCAGTATCCTAGTGCAAACTAGAGCTATCACTCTAAGAGTAATAGCTTCCAGTCTGCCATGCAATCCTGGTGGAAGCTACCAGTCTACCATGGCAATCTTGGTGGAAGCTACCAGTTTGACATGGCAACTGGTGGATTGGTAGCTATCACTGTCAACATGGTAGCTATCAATGTCAACCTGGTAGCTACCCTTAGGTAGTCTGATAACAACCAGCCTTACAGTGCTACTCATGGTAAAGATAGCCACAAGCCTTAGAGTGCTTCCTACTATTAGACTCAGGCTCTTGTAACTTTTCTCCTTCCACTCATCACAAAATATTACTTACCATTCTGAGAGTAATAGATTCCACTCTGCCATGCAATCCTGGTGAGCTACCAGTCAGCCATGGAAATCTTGGTGGAAGCTACCAGTTTGCCATGGCAATCCTGGTCGATTGGTAGCTATCTTTGTCAACCTGGTAGTTGTCACTGTCAACCTGGTAGCTATCACTGTTAACCTGGTAGCTACCCTTAGGTAGTCTGATAACAACCAGGTCTTAGAGTGCTTTCTAGTATTAGACTCAAGCTCTTGTAACTTTTCTCCTTCCACTGATCACCAAAGTATTAGTTACCATTCTTATACTAGCTCCCACTAGATTGATCTCAATTTTGCATGTCAACAATAAGTTATGATTTTGCCAATAAGTGTATTGAATATCATTATTTAATGTAGGTAGAATTCTTTCTGGCCTTCAAACAGAGTCACCCAGAGGTAAAAATCTATCAAAGGACATTTGAAAAGATGAAACTTTATTTACGCAAGCTTCAAGATCGCTATAATTGCTGTTGCATCACTCATATTCACATGTCATTCTTGAGAGATTCTGTAAACCATATAAGGCACATTTCTTATGGTGTGCATGGGAAAGAGTGTAGTTGTCAATTTGATATTTGTGGTGTAGATTTGAAATGTAGTGCTCAGACAAATCAATGCCCTAGCATTACAAAGCTTTGGGAGTCAGTTTTATGCTCGAAGGCTAGCGGGTCAATTTTTTTTGCACTGAAGTGTTTGATTGGCGAATGCTCTTTGTGTGGGCCTTCAAAGAAGCTACCAATTTTCCCGATTGAAGAGTTAAATGGTGCACGCATGGTAACAGTTAATATTTTTGAAGACCTTGAAGTTGGCGAAACAGATTCAGGGAAAAAGAAGAAAAGAAAAGTTCTTTCTCACAAGGAGATGCAGTGCGGGAAGCTTTTCATATTGTTCAAGGATCATCTGAGTAAGTTTATAAAGCACAATTTTGTTTACAGATGGCAGGCCGAGTAGTTTAAAGATTTTCTACGTATCTTCCCTGAAGATGTGGTAGTATCGGTGGTGGATTTCACAAAAAATTACACTTTCAAAGAACAGAACGAGATCCAATTGATGCATTGGCTTTCTAGCCAGGTGACAATCTTTGTTCACATTACATATGTGAGGATTGCAGGTAGTGTCCAAAAATACTATCATTTCTATATATTTGATGATAAAAGCCATGATATTCTTTTTGTCCAGCATTGCTTTATGCTCCATTATGGTTGGTTGAAAGAGCTAGGCATATCGCTCAAAGAACATTGGGTCTGGTCAGATGGAGCAGCCTCACAGTTCAAAGCAAAGAGGCCTTTTTATTTTGTTGCTCGATATGGAACTCTGACAAGTTTGAAAATGACACATCACTTTTCAGGTTCAGGTCATGGGAAGGGCGAACATGATGGTGCAGGTGCTATTGTTAAGAGGAATCTCACTCAGGAGAAGCTAAAGCCAGACTGTGTGAAATTACAATGTGTAGCAAATGTGGTGCCATTTTTGAGAGAAACCATGTCCAATGGTGCTACAGCCACGTATTCTTCGCCGGTACGACTAGTTACTCGACTGTTCTGGGAGGTCAAAGTAGGTGATGTGGATAGAAGCCAACGTCGGGATTGTAAATCTGTGCCTAATGCACGTGGGTTACATTGTGTCAGCGGCTACTCCTTAACAAATGGAAAACTTCTTAGGTATCGGCAATTCTCATGCTTTTGTAGTGCTTGTTTGCAAGGCATCTGGAGGAGGTGTTTGAACAAATCACACGTTTCTGCATGGAATTATGTTACCCTTGAACCTACATATGATGTCGAAGATGATGATGAGATTGAAGAGTTTGAATATGAAGGACACCATGATGCGTTGAGTGATGCACTTCATGTTGGTGACAATTTTGCTGTTATAACTCCTCATGACAACAAGGAGCTTGTGGATTTCTGTGTCTTGAAATGTACAGGAGAAAAGACTCAAACTAAAGCTTTGCTAAGAGATGCATGGGGGAATGTTTGCAATGCCGGCTCATTTGTTGTCAAAGGAGTTTAGTACGAACAAGCAAAAGAAAATCCCTATGAGTTCAAGCTATTAAATTCTGAGCCTGAAGCCACCTTGCAATCCCACCTTGTACGAGCTATCAAGTTCCCAATGCAGAAAGTGGGACGTACAAGAAAATTCTTACTTTCCTCATAAACATATGTATAGCATTCCTAGTTCTAATCTAAGCTGCTTTTGATGGCCCTTCAGCATCTTTTTCTTTTTTTTTTCTTTGGGGGAATCTTCGTAATCTCTGTGATGAGCATCACCCTATTTTGTAATTGCTTGAATCGTGTCTAAAATGCCTATGTGATATCCTGAGGCAGATAGCATGAACACTCTGTCGAAAGCCTTTCCCTAAAAAAGGAGATGAGGGCAACTCCAGATGAGACTCGCACATGCAGCCATCCATTCAAGGGTTCGATGCCCCTGACCGGACAGCCAACAAATTCCCTTGACCAGACAGCCAACCAATGACATAGAAAAATTAAACAATTGTAGCTAAGTAGCTGCAAGGGTAGCTACTATGCAGACTGGTAGCTTCCCTTAACATTTCCTGGTGTCAAAAGCTGTGTTAAGTACTTGTAATTGTGCAACTGTGGAGGTGTAGTGATGAAAAATGCGAAAAACGTAAACAAGTATACAAGTTAACAAAAGCTGCTTCACTACATTGAGCATTGGAAGCTGCTTTACTACATTGTGTCATCATTACAAGTGAGCAAAATACTCCATAAGTCAGTAAATGGTTGACTGTTTACATCGCTTATCATGGTTACATGTCACGATAATATATCTAGCTGTAATACTCTAAACACCACTGCTTTGAGATCCTAATGCTTAGGTTATCGATCGGTCTTGGCAGTGCACAGTCCTCGGCATACTTGAGGCGATCTTCCGCACAAAGCCAAGTCGTGAGCCAAGATCTTACAGTTGTTGTAAGATATCCTTGAATCTCAGTGGGATTCTAATTTTCCATATTCTTCACAATGCAGAAAGTGCCTGGAGGATTCCACAGCTGCTTGTATTGTGTGTCATCAAACCTCCGTGTTTTTATCCTCTTGGTCATCAATGCTGCTAGCACACGGGACTTGGCCCTCAACTCTAAATGAACCATCTACATCAGGAGGGTCTTTCATAGTAGACTGTGGTATCATACTTATTATGTGATCAAGATTTTCAATGTTGCTAGTGGCAGCATCTGAACATAACAACTATAATGAGATAAACAACAATGATGGACATGACAAAAAAAAATGATTTTGGCTTTCTTAATTCATAGGAAATGGATAATTTTTACAAAGCAAAAAACGGCGACAGGATATAGAAAAAGAGCCAAAAATGGGGACAGACTACAAAGCAAAAAATATCGAGACTATGTTTGGAGTCTTTTTCTGACTCTGGTTGTTGTAGCATCTTTTCATCCTGATTCCATGTTACTATTTTCTCCAGTCTCTATGGCTAATTGGTCCTTTGATGTCTTTGTTTGCCCTTCTGCATCCTCTGTAGGCTTTTTGGCATCTCCATCTGCAAGAGACAAGAAACAATCAACAAGAATGAACCTTAAACAATATTATCTACCTTTAGGAAACAAACAAAACCAGAAATAACACCTGTCATCTTTCTCTTTCTTTCCCTTTGCATCATTTGTATGGTTTGCAGGATGGAGGGACTGGTGTCTTTGGCTGACACTTCAATGTCCTTCATTGATGAAGGAGCATTTTCTGCTTGATCTCCATTCTCAGGACTATACTTCTCTAACACACCTTCCTTCTCAACTGTAGTCTCTGGCTCAGCCTCTGCAGTCATGAAAAGTATTAGGGAATTAAGAACTTGTTGTTTCAAGTTACATGTAGCTACATCATGACAGTGGAAGCTACCAACCAAGCACTGATAGCTACCAACACTATCCTGGTAGCTACCAATGCCATCCTGGTAGCTGGCTGACTGAGAGCTACCAAGATGACATAGGGGCCACCAATGCTATCCTAGTAGTAAGCAATCTAACAGTGGTGGTTAACAGAATAAAAGCCTGGCAACAACCTTTATCTAAAACATATTTCTTCTCAGCATGTACCGACACCTTGAATTATGTTCTTCACAATAAGAAATTAAGAACAAGTTTTCAAGTTACATGCAGGGTCAGCATGACAATAGAAGCTACCAGACAAGCACTAATAAGCTACCGGTACTACCAAATGCTATCCTAGTAGCTACCTTGCCCCCTACCATCATGATAGCTACAAATGCTATCATGGTAGCTACCAGGATAGCTACCACTGTTATCCTGGTAGCTACCTTGTCACTTGCAGGACTTCCTTGGCAGAATGGCAGCTACCAATGCAATCTTGGTAGCCACCTTGTCACTTGCAGGACTTCCTTGGCAGAATGGCAGCTCATGGCAGAATGGCAACTACCAATGCAATCTTGGTAGCCACCTTGTCAATTGCAAAACTTCCTTGGCATAATGGCAGTTCATGGCAGAATGGTAGCTACCACTATTATACTAGTAGCTACCAGGGTTGACAGTGAGAACTTCCTTGTCACCAGTAGGAGTTCCATGGTAAAATAGTAGCTAGTGGAAGAATGGTAGCTACCTTGCCACCAACAAGACTTCCATGGGAGAATAGTAGCTCATGAAAGAATGGTAGCCACAGCCATAATGGTAGCCAGTTGTACCAAGATTAGCATGACAGTTGCCACTATGAGAGTGGTAGCTACCAGTCTTGTATTAGTAGCTACAATTAGCAGGGTTCCCTTGATAACAGAAACACCAAAAAAAAATAATTTCAATGCTATAAAATGCAGCAAGGTGTAAGGGTTTGGTGTTTGATTGCACTCCTTGGAAATTGGCATTCGTACTGCCGAGGATCACCAAAGACCGCATGTTATGCAAATTTGGTTGCATGCATCCCATCTCCATGCATGTTTCTTTGCTTGCAACAAGATGGCCAAAATAGTACATGTGAAAGGCATGATTGCAGGGCAGCAAAAACATGCCAAGTGCATTGTCATCGTACATCGTCAACTCACAAGCACTGCAAACTTTGTCCAAAGGCAAGGTGCCCATATCCACAAGTGGAACTTTCGACGGAGGTGCAGACAACAAAACTGTACTTCTTTTGACCTACATGGTCTTCACAAAATCCATCCGTGCCTGTGCACACTCCTCCACTTCGTGTGTAAAATCTCTCTCCTTTCGAGCACTATCCATAACATCAAGTGGTGCCTTCTCCTCAACTACCACTTGCAATGTTTGGAGTGTTAGTGACAACCTGCCAACGGTATTTTAATACTGCTCCACCTTCATTGCATCCACAACATCGACGCTACCTTCTGCCTTTAGTAATGTAGCCTCTACATCTTTCAACTGGCCTTTGAGCTTTTCCACTAGGAGGTTGGCACCTTCATTTCGGTGCACATCAGCCTGAAGCAATTCTAGCTTCTTAAAAGCTTCATTATACTCTGACAATGCAAAATAATTCTTGCTTACAACCATGTTGTAAGAAGTATCTAATTCTGTAAGAGACGGTGGACCAAATAAATTCCTCTTTTGTACATCATCCACTATATCGATCGGAGTTTCCTGGGGTGCCTCCAAATGATCTGGAGTCCTCGTCATTCACTACGAACTGTTAGGGGCAGAGGAGGAATGGAAAGCTGCCCATTGCTGCTTCTTTGCATGTAATTTGCCTGGATCCATATTTGTGACAATACTTTCTGAAAACAAGGCCAGTCAACCTGTCCCTTCAACTGCTCATATAGAAAGCCTCTAGCAAATCCTTTAGTCACCTCCATACCATAATTGCCAGGAGGTTCTTGATACACGGTGTGGGCGGGATGAAAACACATAGAACGTCTCTGTAATGACCCGACACACACTCTTGGGATGATATACATACACACTATGGGGCACCACTCAGCTTACACAACCCACCTGGCCGAGACAGGGTTCACACCTATGGAGTGAGAGGAGAGAGACTACCCATTTACCCACTCCACACAGAGACACACACACACACACACACACACACCCAAAAACGCAACTCAAAAGAGGATAATTTTTTATGTTTAGATACAATTGAGCTTGGGCCAACACCAATGGGGAAAATAGCTCACACAGTATGGGTAAAGTATGCCAGATACAATCACAAATTGGAGCAGAAGCTTTGCTCATAGGAGAAACTTACACAACCAAAATAGCAGAAAAACAGTGAGGAATTTGGCAAAATGGACAGCGCCATCACGTCAAAAACGGCCCAAAACCCCACTCTACAATGTCAAAGTGCTCAAACCCGACCTCGGATGAGTAGTTTACGACCAAAACAGGCTCCAAAAACAGCAAAAACACAGTTGCGACTGTTCCTCCTCTCCTCTCCACGTTTTCTCTGGTCTTATCTCAGGTTTTTCAGTTCCCACACTAAGCTTTATTACTTGCGCACCTTTGGCCTTAGGTTGACCTCAAACGGACCTCGAACAGGCCAAAAAGTGGCCTCACAGTGCATAGTTGTCACCCTGCTGCATCCATCCGCACACCTGGCACTCAACTTTTTTCAATAATGCATCCCACAACCACGTGAAGTGGCCCCAAAATATGGTCCTCATGATGACCTTTCTGCATAATTATCATAAGAAAACACCCATGTTGTGTCCGTACTTATCCACGTGCAGATATTGACCCCATTCGACCTCCTGACGCCACTAGATGCCATCTAACGCATCTGCTTATCTCATGTCTTCGGCCCATGGATAGCTTTCTTGAGAAGTTTTACACGCTAACAACTCCTCATTATTATACAAAAAACACACTGGTACTGGTAATAGTGAAAATTGATGCACTATGTACATGTTGTCCTACCTGTACACATGTGGGCCCCACGTAACCACTTGGCTCTGGAAAATGGGCAATCCTTTATTCGATGCACCATGCATATATATGTACATATACGCAATCCCTTGCTCCAAAAAACTTCTGACATAATTTTCCCATCCCCTAGCCTGCTAGATCATTCATGATCAGTAAGCAGCAAAAAGAGATATGAGACTTGCCGCGTCACAGGTCTCCTCATCCCTCACCAACATTACCTCCTCCACAGACATCTCATCTTGCTCCACCATGATTAACCTGGCATGATATAATTTGAGATGCAATCCATTTAGCCTTGACGTATGTAGGATTCCATCCAGGTTAGCCAACTGATATGTACCATTTGGAAAACACTCCACTACCTTGAAAGGGCCTTCCCACTTAATTTGAAACTTCTTTTGGAAGGTGTTGTCCAGCTTACTGTTGTAGCGCAAAACCAAGTCATGCTTCTTGATACCCTTACTTTTTACCCTTTCATTTATCTTTGCCAAAGCCTTATCGTGCATCTGCGCATAATGTTCCAATGCACTCATCCTATCCAGCTGAACCTCTTGTAACTGTAAGAGCCTCTCTTTGAATGCATCACTAGGCGGCCCAAGAAAATTCTCTAACATCTTGACCGCAAGCAGCTCTACTTCCACAGGCAATAGTGCTTCCTTTCCATACACCAAATGAAATGGAGTAAACCCTGTACCTGTCTTCATCGAAGTACGGTAAGCCCATAATGCACTAGGCAATTCCAAATCCCAATTCTTTCCTTGGTGCTCTGTCACTTTTGAAAGAATTTGTACCAACTCACCATTGAATCTCTCATTTAATCCATTACATTGTGGGTAATAAGGAGTGGTATGCTGGTGCGTAATCTTCATCTTCGCGCATAAGAAGTCTAGCAGTTTAGCTCTAAATCCTGGCCCCTTATCTGAAAGTAGCTCCAGTGGCACCCCAAACTTGCAACATATTTCATCGTACACAAATTTTGCCACATCCTTTGCAATGATCTATTTTACTGCTATAGCCTCTGCCCATCTAGAGAGATAGTCCACTATAGTCAAAATATAGATTTTTTCCCTGCTTGTGATAGGTAACGGGCCTATTGCATCAATCCCCCACTTTTCAAACACATCAAACGCCATAATGGTTTTTCGTAACTCTGGCTTCAACACTCTCTTCCCAAATGCTTGACACCTATTGCAAGACCTACACCAATGCTGAACATCCTTGTGCAAACTAGGCCATACATCCCCCTCTTGCAAGATCTTATGCAAGGTGATCTTTAGAGAAAAATGCCCGCCACATGCTCCTTCATGATTCTCTTCCAATACTCTGTAAAGCTCCTCCCGCCAAGTTACACGTCTCAACACCATATCAGCCCCTTTCATGTACAAGACATCACCAATCAATTTGTACCTGTATTCTCTACGCACAAAACCATACTTCTTAGACTTTTGAATGTCCTTTGAAATGATTCCTGTTAGCAAGAACTCCTTTTCTTGAGCCAAACTTCACCGGCCATGATAAAGAGGTAAATTGGTCCTCAACACAAATAGCTCCCCAATCATGCTTTGAGATGCTTCATGTGCCTCTCCATTTAGAGCACGTTCTATGTGTTTGATGCTCCATGCTTCGAACTTTTTTAACAGACCTTTAATTCTGAAACACATTTCGTTCAATGAGGTGTTCTTGCTCTTCCACACACCCAAAACTTGCTTCACAACTAACAAGGCATCACCTTTTATGCTCAACCTTCTAATCCAATGCTTCAAACAAATGCGTAATCCAGCTTCCAAAGTAGCATATTCAGCCTCATTGTTACTACGAGCATCCAATTTGAACCCTCTCTTGCATACTAGCTTCCCCTCTGGATCATAAAGTGGTCCACCCCATAAAGCCGCATCATGGCTCTTTCTATATGAGCCATCAAAGAACAAAACAAGTGCATTGCTGATCTGTGGCACTTCTTCAACTACCTTTCTCATCGCCTCTTCCTTAACAATAAGAGGATTCTCCTTGTAGGTCAACAAATCAGCTAGTGTAGCTCTTATACTGTCTTCCACTAGAAAAGAGAACTCAAACTCTTGCAGCTCAATTACCCATTTCTTCACCACATTTGACATGTTAGTGCCATTAATTAATTGTGGCAAAAAAGCATAACTCGTCAAGAAAACAAAAGGTCGTGGTAGAAAGTAATGACAAAATCGTCGACAAGCAAATATTACAGTGGCCATTACTAACTCTACTTCCGAGAATTTTATCTCTGCTACCAGCTTCACTCGATTTGCACAATATATTGGCCTCATATAATGGCTGCCCTTTTTCTTTTGCAATAGCATGGCTCCAATGGCATCATCCCCTACTGATGGATTTACCTAAAACACTTGCTCCCAATCAGGAGCCTACATGGCTGACAACCCCCCTAAACACCTCTTTCACCTCTTGAAACACTTCTTCACACTTGTCATCCCATTGCAATGGATCATGCTTTGCCACTTTTTGTAATAGATAAAGGAGCTGTGAAGACAATGGAAAAAACCGCGCCATGTACTTCACTTTGTGTATAAAGGTTGCCAATTGCTTTGTACTCGTAGGTGATGGAAGAAGAATAATAGACTTAACCTTGTCTGGATCAGCCTCAATGCCATTTTCTGACACCATATGGCCCAATAACTTCACCCTTGGCTGTGCTAGATGACATTTCTTTGGATTAAATTGTCCTCCATATTCATCATATCGAGCCAATACCATCTGCAGCTTCTCATGGTGTTCAGCCCTACTGCTGTAGACACAAAAGTCGTCCATAAAAGCTTTAACACAACTACCAATGAATGGTTCCAATACCCAATTTGCTCTCTCTTGATAGAAAGATGGTCCATTTGACAACCCAAATGGAAATACCGTGTAACAATAACAGCCCCATGGCGTAATAAAAGTTGTCTTTGTGCGGTCTTTAAGAGCAATCTTCAATCGAAAATAGCCTGAAAAACCATCACACACACTGTACCTCTCATAACCTGCCACACTGAATCCAAGATCTGATCAATGAATGGAAGAGGATATGGGTTCTTCTTAGTGGCTGCATTTAAGGGTTTAAAATCTACACAAATCCTCCACTTCCCATCCTTCTTTGGACTGACTACTACTGGACTTACCCATTCTGTGGTCTCCACTGGGACTATCAACCCTGCCTTCAATAACTTGTCGACCTCCTCCCGCAAGGCTTCCATCTGCTATTGACCCATCCTTCTTAGCCTTTGCCGCACTGGCTTAGCACCTTCTTTCAACTCTATATGCATCTCTTTGCCCTTGAACCCTCTGATCTCTTCATATGAAGTAGTGAACAAATCAGGAAAACTAGCGAGCATGTGCAAATATATCTCCTTCTCCATAGCTGAGAGGTCTCCACTGATCATTTTTGTCATCAATTCTTGCTTCTATGACAATTCGACCTTGGTTTGCATCAGCCCTTCAATCACTTCATAAGGCCCTTCACTTTCATCTTCAACTTCATTTGCAAATGCAACTAAACCAGACTCCTGGATTTCTTTGTCCAATCAAAAGAAATGCAACATCAACATCCTCATCACTGCTGGTAGTACTTTCACTGTCCTCATCTATCACCGTGGAATAGTCTTTATCTCACTAGACTCATCCTCATCTTCATAAAGCTCCTCCAATCATTTCCTTGTGTCCATATTATATAGCTTCTTGGCACCTGTCTTTCCATAGAGACTAATCGTACCACGTCGCCAATCTTGAACAACTCCCACTGCACGTAACCATGGTCTACGCAGTATAATAGGATATGCTCCCAACCCTGCTGGCATCACATGAAAATCAACCACTGCCTTTGCATCATACGCCTCCACTTCTAAGCTCTTTACAACACCCAAACATTTTACTTTTTGATGGTTTGCCAATCTCATCCGAAAGCTTGACACCCCAGTCACTGTAAGACCCATCTTCTCAACGCATAAGTGCGTTATGACACATATTTGGACTCCACCATCCACATAACCTTGTCCTAGATTTTTTCTTTTATGCCACAGATCTACTATTGGGCAAATGTCTAGTAGCTAATCCATTGCCAACACCTTTATTGAACCTCTCTCTGGATCTTTCTCCATTGGGTTAACCATCCTCTTCCACTGTCGCTTTAGCTTAGGCACCATCTCTATAATCTGCCCAAAAGTAACATTTGCTTTCCTGCTTGTCAAATCCTCCTTCAAGTCATAGCTTAATTGCCCATCCCCTAGTGGAAAATCTGAAACATGAAACTTGCAATGAGCCCTCCTTTTCCTCTTGGCCTTGACATCCTCGCCTTCATGGCTCTTTCCCTTCTTCTTACTAGGACCTGAGACACTTCTTCCTTCCTTGTCCTTTGTGGTCCTCTTTCCAATAGGCATTGACGGGAGCAAAGCGAACCCCGAACCCCGACGGCCTCTAAAACACCGGGGACCGAATGGCGCGCCTCGAGCTTGTCATGGTAAAGCAAACAGGGGGCACCACCTAGCTTCAGCGGCTAGGATGCAAACAACACACCACCATAACAAAGTTTTCATCCAAGAGAGATGGATGCTTGGGAGTAATGATGAAGAGGAAAGGGAATGAGATCAAGTGAGAGAGTGAGGGAGGGGGTATAGAGGTTTAGTACTTAGGCACCACAAAAGGATGGTGAATCCGCACACCCTTCACACATACACAAGCTCACTCCAAACACAAGACTAGGTGGCGATTCCGCACACCTCACATGGGCAAAACATTGCAAGAAAACATACTCACAAAACCTCAAGCTTTATTTAGAGAATAAGCCGATGAAATGGGGAGCATAGGGTAGGGGAATGAGAAGGGAGAGCGTGGTAGAGCACATGGCGGATAGGTGGGAGTTGATGGCGAAGACTCGCACGAGGGTTATGGCCATCATCCTTCATTTAGTTTTCCTTCATCTTCCATAGCCCAAGGGTGTAGAGGTCATGCTCAAGACGAGCATGGTGATTGCGGTGATGGTGATGGTGTGGGTGTGTGTGTGTGTGCACTAGGCACACACAGTGCATAGTGTACTCTTTGGTGATGGTGTGTGTGTTTAGTGTGATGGTGACCCCTCTTTATATAGGGGAGGAGGGGGGAGAAATTCTAAAATTTAGAAATGAAGAAATCATTATCTACATAGGCCATGTGACTGTGGGCCCCACTTGTCTGGCTGTGTGTATATGTGCCAGAACAGCAGTCTCATGAGAGAGAGACTAAGAGAGAGAGATGGGTTGATGAAACAAAGTGAGAGGTGACATGGAGAATAAAGTAATTACAAGAGGGGAGAGAGGGGAGTGTGTTCAGAGGTGAATCTGTGTGCAGATGTGTGTCAACACAAGAAAAATCAGGTAACCACCGGGTGGGGATGGATCTGTGGGCACCTTTTTCAGTGAAACTGAGTGTGTGTGAGTGTGGGGGGGGTTATTTAGCTACAAGACAAGAGACATGGCACCCTTTAGAGAGAGAGGGGGGTATTTGGGTCATGGGATATGATACGAGAGAGAAAGAGGGGGTGGGGTATACTATTTTGGAAGATAGGGTAAGTTGCATGTGAGTTAGGGTGCATTATTTGTGAGTTATAATGCATTATTGGTGAGAGGTGGGGTAGCTTGAGTGGAGAGAGAAAGGAGAAAGGACAAGGGGAAGAGAGAGGGGGTTGACCTTTTGAGTGGAGGAGAGGAAAAGGGACACCCGGCGGGGCAACAGTGAACAAAAAAGGAGGCAAGGTGGGGATGGGCTACCCCGCAGGCATGAGGTGGCCTATTTTACCTTTCTTATATATTTATATAATCATACTTTATTTTTTTCTTACTTTTCCAATGCCTTTTATCACTCCCTCCCTAAGAGGGGGTTTTCATGGGGTGGGGACGAGAGAAGAGGGGTATGGGAGCTTGGCTTGTGAAAAGCCCCCATCATCAGCCCTCCCGTTTTGGCTAGAGGCATTCATGTCTCTAGCTCATCTGTTTGATCATTATCGTCCGAGGTGGTGGCTGATGGTGTGTCCTCATTTGGAATGTCAATTGGTGGAGCCTGGTCAAATCGAAGAAAAGAAGGATTAAGTCGCCAACCATTTACCCTGGTAGCTTCCATTGGCATACTTTTTCCCAACGATGAAAGGACCTTCCCATCGGAGTAGGAGTTTCTTATCCTTGCGTGTGTCAAAGCGATTGTCGTAGCGGAGCACCAACATTCCTTTCTTCAATTCTTTTTTCCGGAGATGCTCTTTAAAGCTAAGCCGTCTATGCTCTGCTTGTGATGCATAATAATTTATTACTTCTTCTCTGTCCAGCTGCAGTCTTTCCAAGTTGATGATGTGATCTCTCAAATGCATGTTGGGCTGTTGAAGCTGGCTTGCCATTACTCTGAGACTTTGTAGTTGCACTTCAATGGGCAAGATTGCTTCCTTACCAAATACTAGATGATACGGTGTGAATCCCAAGGATGTACGAAATGAAGTTCTGTAGGCCCATAAAGCTGGTAGTAGATACTTACCCCAGTCTCCAGGATGATTGTTTACCTGCTTGGTAATAATTTTAGAAACCATTCCATTTACCTTTTCAAATAGGCCATTACATTGAGGGTAATATGGTGAAGAGTGCCTCCTTGTAATGCCCAGTTTCTGCATTAATTCTCCTACCAAGTCTGCTCTGAAACCTGGCCCTCTATCAGAGATGATCTCTAAAGGTGTGCCAAACCTACAGCATATGTGCTCATAGATAAATTTAGCTACCTCTACCGCTGTGATTCTAGTGATGGCTATAGCCTCTGCCATCTAGTCATGTAGTCGACCCCCATGATAATGTAGAAGTTTCCTGAGTTGGCCCTAGGTAATGGCCCAATGGCATTGATACCCCATTTTTCAAATGGGCCATATGAGAGAATAGGTGTCTATGGTTCAGGCATAAGTGACCTAGTGCCGGCCTTTTGACACAACTTACACGTTTTGCACCAGTGGTGTACATCACGGTTGAGGCTAGGCCATATGAAGCCTGCCTGCAAGATTTTCCTACTTGTTATGTCTAGGGCAAAGTGACCACCACAAACCCCGTCGTGACAACTAGCAATTACTCCCGTGATTTCCTAAGAGAGAGGGACCTTCCTGAGTATTTGGTCCTTACCCTTACAGTACAAACCGTCATTGATGAGTCGATACCTTGTGGCCTTCCGTGTCAGCCATTGCTTCTGTCCCTTTGTTAAATCTGATGGGCATTCCCCCATTTCCAAAAAATGCATGATGTCAGGCAAGGCATCACTTCCTTGAAATAGAGGGAGCTTTAGTTTTATTGCTCCAACCACCACTTCCTGTAGTCTTTCACTTGCCAGGGCATCTGCTTCTTGGTTTTGAGCCCTTGGGATATGGTGTATTTGAACTTCTTCAAACTTACCCAACAAGGTTTTTACACCACTTAAGTGAGTCCTTAAACTAGGATTCTTGCATGTCCATGCTCCATTTACTTGCCTTACCAGAAGTAGAGCATCCCCAAATACATTGAGGCATTGTACACCTTGTGAGATGCACCATTGTAGACCCTTGGTTAGTGCTGCATACTCAGCTTCATTGTTAGAATGTGAATCTAACAATTGGCCCAACGAAAATACCTTTGTCCCTTTGTCATCAAAGACCACTATGCCTGCAGCTGCTTTCTCGGACGCTCGCTTGTAGGCTCCATCAAAGTAGAGAGAGTATGCTCCTTCTACCATAGGTGGTACTGGAGGTAATCGGACTTCTCCTTCCTTAGATTGCTTCTCCTTCCTTTCAAAGACTTGGTAGGTCATGAGTCCCCCCAAACTTGCCCTTGTCGTGCTTTCTACCTGTACCGTGTAGTCAAACTCTTGCAGACGAACTAGCCATTTAGTAATTCTAGCAGACACATCCATGTGTTGTACAACATAGGGAAATATTTCATTTGTGGTTAGAATCATAAATTGCTTAGGCAGCAAATATGACCTAAACTTTGTAGTTGCAAATCTAAGAGCTAGGACTAAGTGTTCCACATGGGTGAAGCCTTTCTCTCCTGTTGTCATCATTCGACTAGAGAAGTAGATTGGCCTCATGAAAGATGTCGTCGTATCCTTTTGGAGTAGCACAGCCCCCAATGAGTCATCACCAACACTCGAGGTGACATAGAATTTTTCATCCCACTTAGGTGATGAGATAGTTGGCAGAGTGGCTAAGACCTCCTTTACCTTGTTGTAGTGATGTTCGCTTTCCTCGTCCCAAGTGAAAGTTGATCTTTGAGTGAGTTGTTGCAGTGGTAGAACAAGTTGTGATAGTAGATGTATGAATCTACTTAAGTACCTCACCTTCTGTAGAAAAGAGACTAGTTGACGTGCAGTCGTTGGTGAAGGTAGGGCTATGAGTGCGGACACCTTAGTTGGGTCGGCGTTGATACCTCTTGCTGAAATTTCATGGCCTAGTAGAATGACTTTACTCTCCCCAATGTGACATTTATCCACATTTAATTGCCCACCTAGGCTCTACAACCTGACCAAACCTTCAGTTACCTTTTCTAAATGTGAAATACGGGAGCTATATATACAAAAATCATCAATGAACACTCTTATGGATGTTCCAAAGAATGGTTGAAAAACATATGTGACATATCTTTGGAATGTGGCAGGTGCATTTGTGAGACCAAATGGCATAACCCTATATGCAAAACAACCCCATGGCGTGATAAAAGTGGTTTTTAGCTGATCTTCCAAGGCTATGCGTATTTGTCCTGAATAACCATCACAGACGGTATAGCATTCAAAACCCACTACTTCATTCAGAATTTCATCCAAGAAAGGGAGAGGAAAGTGGTCTCTCTTTGTAGCTGCATTTAGTGGTTTGTAGTCAACACAGACTCTCCACTTACTATTCTTTTTAGGCGTCACCACTATGGGCGACACCCATTCTGAGTTTTCTACAGGATAGATGAATCCCGCCTCCAGCAGTTTCCTTACCTCCGCCAAGAGTGCCTTTTCACAATTATAACATGTGGACGTCTGCCTCCAGAACCTACCATTGCTTTGTCGAACACCATTCCTAGGTCTTTCTTCACCTGCTAGCTGATTTGCAAACCTCCCTCGACCTCGATTATTTTCCACTTGACCTAGCAAGTTGAGGCTGAGATTCTTCATTAAATCTACCACTTGCCTCATCTCTTGCCTTAGCCCATCATCTTGCACTGTTGTAGTGACCACTGCTGGCATAACGTGAGGAGTAACAGAAACCACTTGTTCATGATGAACCCCTGGCATGCGACCTTGTAAAGAGTCCATAGGCTAAAATTTAGACCTCATGGGCAAAGACTCCACCCCTAACTGGCTCATTTTCCTCAACTTTGACTCTTTGTTCCTTGCTACCTCTAGTGCATCTTCATATGTCCTAGGTTCTTTAGCTCCACTCTCCAACGTATATTCTCCCAAAGACCAGCCAAAAACATGTCCTTCTTCATCATGTCAGGCGGGGGTACTTGTGGTGCTAAGGCCTTGCACATCCCCTCCCATGCCAATGAAAACTTATGTATGTACGCATCTACCGGCTCACCTTCTTTTTGCACCAAACCTTGTACTTCTTGCCACACTTTGTCAAGATCTTCTATCTTCACAAACTCCACTTCCAATCCCTGCCTTAGATTGTCCCAACTCAATCTTAAAGGTGGTTCAACCACACGCAACTCCTCTTCAAATGCTTTGGACCAAACTCATGCATCACTCTTCAAACAGATTTGGAGAAGACATAACATCTACGTCGGGTCATGAATCTGGTTGGTACTGTAGGAAACCTCCATCTTTTCCAAAAAGTCTTCCACATCTTCATCACTTCTTCCATGAAATTCCGGATAAGAGAAAGCCATGGCTACCCAAGTTACAAATGCTTTGAGAACCCCTTCGGACACACGTACAAGAACCCAAAACTTTTGACTGACTCAATCCCCAGAAACCTCAATGGTGCTCAAGCTTTAGATAAGGACAAACACATGCACATCAAATGAGTTTTCATAGTTAATCATCATCGGAATTACAACAGGCAAAGGACATTCTAGGATCTCTCGTAATCTTCTTGGCCCGAACATAAAGACTATGCGCTGCTGGGAAAAAATCTTCTTGGACACATGAACATTTATCTGGATTCTTTGTGTTAAATGAAAAGGAGTGAATTGAGGTCCGTTTTGATCATCCACTAAAGCCAACCATGCAGCTCCCAAGAAGGCACACCTGACTTATCCTCTGATTTTGCTAGAATTTTGGCAGCATAACAGCATAAATGTCTTAAAAGACCAAAAAACCATCCATCATAACTTGGAAAAATTTGGGCAGAGTTTCCCCAGAAGTAGAGCAGTAAGAACTCAAAATATAGACTGTATATGTATGCATAAACTGCCAACAATAGAACCCGAGCATCAAGTAGGAATCACTACTACATAGCCTATGGCGAGGTCATGAAAAGGGTGCTTCAGCTATCTGTATCACCGAAAGGATCTAACATTTGAGAATCCCCCAGCTCAATAAAACCTCACGCTATCGACCTCTCTTGAAGGCTTATGCAAATCTTGTATAGTCAAGTCTCAGAAATGACTATCTTCCAGACCAAGCCTCAGAAATGGCTGGGACTCCCAAATAAAACCAAGTATGGCTCCACAAAAGCGTACAATGGCAGTTTCCACAAGTAGCGTACAATACCAACATACAATGCGCTCAAGCAGGCGCTAAATGATGCATACCCACGACAACTGCAAGTGACTCCACTATCAATGTATCACTCCACTCCAACCACCTGTACCTGTGTGAATCACTTGTGCCTGTACCTGTCCTTGTAACCTGTAACCTGTAATCTGCAACCTGTAATCCCGAAAGCTAGAGGTACTCGAAGAAGATCCTCCATGGGGATGCCAAAAGAATGTGGGCGTGATGAAAACACACAGAACCCCTCTATAATGACCCGACACACACTCTTAGGATGATATACACACACACACACTATGGGGCACCACTCGGCTTACACAACCCACCTGGCCGAGACAGGGTTCACACCTATGGAGTGAGAGAAGCGAGACTACCCATTTACCCACTCCACACAGAGAGAGACACACACACCCACACCCAAAAACACAACTCAAAAGAGGATAATTTCTCATGTTTAGATACAATTGAGCTTGGGCCAACACCAATGGGGCAAATAGCTCACACAGTATGGGTAAAGTATGCCAGATACAATCACAAATTGGAGCAGAAGCTTCGCTCATAGGAGAAACTTACACAACCAAAATAGCAGAAAAACAGTGAGGAATTTGGCAAAATGGAAAATTCCATCGCGTCCAAAACAACCCAAAACCCGAGTCTACAATGTCAAAGTGTTCAAATCCGACCTCGGATGAGCAGTTTGCGGCCAAAACAGGTTCCAAAAACAGCAAAAACACAGTTGCGGTTGTTCCTCCTCTCCTCTCCACGTTTTTTCTGGTCTTATCTCAGGTTTTTTAGTTCCCACACTTATCTTTATTACTTGCACACCTTTGGCCTTTTAGTTGACCTCAAATGGACCCCGAACATGCCAAAAAGTGGCCTCACAGTGCATAGTTGTCACCCTGCTGCATCCATCCGCACACCTGGCACTCAACTTTTTTCAATAATGCATCCCGCCACCACGTGAAGTGGCCCCAGAAGATGGTCCTCATGATGAACTTTCTACATAATTATCATAATAAAACACACAAGTTGTGTCCGTACTTATCCACCTGCAAATATTGACCACATTCGACCTCCTGACGCCACTAGATGCCATCTGACGCATCTGCTTACCTCATGTTGTCGGCCCACGGATAGCTTCCTCAAGAATTTTTACGCGCTACCATCTCATTATTATATAAAAAACACACTACTACTGGTAATAGTGAAAATTGATGCACTTGTACATGCTGTCCTACCTGTACACATGTGGGCCCCACGTAACCACCTGGCTCTGGAAAATGGGCAATCCTTTATTCGATGCACCATGCATGTGTATGTACATATGCGCAATCCCTTTCTCTAAAAAACTCCTGACAACGGATATGAACAATACATAAAACCTGTTCCATAGCTCTAGCTTCACATCTCTACATTTTACTTGCTGCCCCTCTTCGACACCTCCTTAAAGCATTTCAACAAATCTTTGTTGGTGAAATCTGCCTCAGTCAGTAGCCGAGCATCCACTCCAAAGTTGGGGAGGTCATATACTTCATGTGCTTGAGGCTTTGTCATGCAAAAAATTGTCTTCCTTTCAAATGGCACATATGGAGTGCACCAACGGCCTTTGCCCTGTAAAATATAGGGAAAAACATAAAACCATAGTTGTTTCCATATGGCAAACGCATATGGGTATGAAAGTATGATTGGAGTATGATTCAACACTTAAGATTGAAACATACACGGCCATAAATTTACTGAAAACTTAGATAACTTATGCATGGTGAGCATTTATAATCACAATTTTACAGAAGTTTTCACATTAAACATCAATTGTTTCATTGAGCAGGAACAGAAGCAGGCTGAGCATGTGCATGAATAGGTGGTACAACTACATGTGTCCCAGACAGATAGCTACCATGTAACTACCACCTTGGTATTTTTTTGCTAAATGAACTTTTTGATTGGTAGTTGGCTAACATAATGCTACCAACTTGTTATGTTTTTTGCAGAATGTTGAATGCTACAATCTTGATGATCTCTCATGCACTTTCCCTATATTAAATGAGTGTTGTAGGTGGTAGCTACCACACTAATAGACTATCACTGATTCATGCTTCTTTGTAGCACTATGATTTGCAATCCATACGAGTACGGTCCCAACTATGCACAAGACATGAATGCATGTGCAGCCAGCCAATTGAAGTTCAGTCAAAAATGCAATGTGCACAAATATATCTGCTTGAATGCATGCATGCCTCTACAAAGGTTTTCAATGCAAGCTTGAATGCATGCATGCATGCCTCTATACGGGTTTTCAATGCAAGCTTGAATGCATGCACATTAGCTTATGGAGCTTGAACGCATCTACAAACATCTAGCCTCTAACTTAGGTTTGCTTCAAAGCAAGCTTAAGAGAGCTTACATGGACCTTGGAAACAAGTTACAACAATAAATTGTGCAGAGACAACCAGCAACACTAAGATACAGTAGTACCTCAGTGTTGGGGGTTACGACATCTACCATTTGTGAATGTTTCTTTTCTATAGGAGTGCAGGGCTTTGGTGAAGGAGTCAAGACCTTCTTCTTCCTCTTTCCAGCAGGGGAGTCCGAGTGAATGACGGGCCCTCTTCCGCCTCCCAGTAATTGTGGCTGATTTTGCTTCAGTTGTAGGAGCTGCTTGGCCACTTGAGTTGCCCCCACTATGCAACCGTCGACGAGCAGGGGGCGTCATGATTGTGGAGTAAGGTGCCCCCCCCCCCCCCGCACTACTTTCACACACATAGTTGAAATTGAAAAGATAATTTTTAAAGTTTTTAAATCCAGCTCGCTGCTCAAGCCTTTTGATGAACAATTTTTAAATAAAACCTTATAAAAGATTCTCAATGTTTACTCACCTAGCTACCAACCAGCCCACCCCCTTGCTACCACCCCCAAAAATGGGTAGCTAGTGTACCACCTATTCATGCATCCACCCGTTTTCTAGGGAGATTTCATGTGTGCGAAGATCCTACTCATGTGCGTAGTGGACCCTTGGAGTCAGTGTATGTGTATGACTTCTCTTTCAAGTGCTGACTGTCCTGATAATGAACTCGTAGTGCTCTTTTACAGGTGCAAGATGCTTAGTTTAGTATAAACTAATTAAGTTCAGCGTACTAAGCTAGAGAGACAAAGCAAGCTATTGGCTCCCGAGAGGTTGACTGGTGCTTTGTTTTGGCGAAATCAAAAAATGATATTCTCGTAGGTGGGCCTTTGTGACCATCACCTAGAGAGAGGTGGAATATACAAATGGTTTTTTACAAAATTTGTCTTGGAAAATGGAAAATGAATTATCCTACAGCTGTTATTGAGGAAGTGCATTATGGATGAGATGATGCCGACGAATTGCAAGCTTCACTGGTGTGTTGGTGTAGCGCGCTCGTCAATTTCGGTGCCGGCTGGGGTATGCCTTCGACGTCATTCTTTGATTTGCTGTCACCATTGCGTGTTTTTGACGTTGTCCTGCTTTGTTTGTTGATGTGTCGATGTCAATCTTCTTTGCCTCCTTCCTCCTTTTGTGTGCCATGTGTGTGTCTCAGGGATTTAATATTTATGTAATTACCACAAATTTTGTGTGATCACAAGGCCTTATTGACACATTTACATGATTACACTTAACATGATCATAAAGAATCCGGTTTAGAGCGACCTGGAAACCCACTAAAATCCCGCCACGGTTTTATATTTTCTTGTGGGCCCGCCTGTGAAATTAAAAAGCTCGACAAGGCTGCATAATTATTTATAGGGCCCTGATCGGGGGCCCGCTAGGCGTCATTCTTTGAGTCATCTTCTGAGAGAGAGAGAGAGAGAGAGATAGATAGATAGATAGATAGATTTTATTATCATCCTCGAAGGTCAAATATGACCTATGGGACCAAAGTTACATGTGATGTAGTATGTGTATGGCTGATGAGTGACTCTCGATGCTCCAAAATTGTAGTGATGAGAGTCGCAATGGAGAGCCCACACTTTGGCTGGGAGAGGAAAGAGAGAGAGAGAGAGAGAGAGAGAGAGAGAGAGAGAGAGAGAGAGAGAGAACCGCCTTTGCACGTATGTCAAGAGGAGAGAGGAGAGAGGGAGAGAGGGGGTCGTGTGGAAGTGTGCTCTGCGTCGTAGTGCGCGGCAATAGTGGAGTACCTGACCACACGACCCGGGTATGTGTTGTGTGTGTGTGTGTGTGTGTGTGTGCGTTGTGTGGTAGCATGCCTTTTGTCATATTCCACGACAGTCAGAAGGTACCTTACCACACAATGGGAGTGTGCGCATAAGCTGTTCTATGGAATAGTGCTTACCAGGAGGGCATCGCCTCGATGACCCGTGGAAGATGGTGTCCTTGTGATAAGTATTGACTAACTGTTTGGGTACTATATCAGTAACGCGGCAAATTTAGTATTCTTATGGTAAGTCAACTTCCCTTCCCCTTCCCAAAAAACATATGGGCATCGGTCAGTAATGCGGCTATATGATGCTCGTATGCAAGCCATTATTTCTCCTTAGATTCGGGCGACACTCGATCGACAACACGACTAATTGAGTGTTTTTTGTTAGAAGCATCTGTTTTTGCATAGATGTGGCATTCCGGTCGATAACTCGGCCGTACGAGCGTCATATAATTTGTATGTGCATGTGCAGTTAATTTTTTAAGTAATAAGTACATGAAATACTTGGTCGGTAACGAGGCTGTGAAGAGTATTTCATATACAAATGTTTGAATTGTTTGATTTTGTTGTTTTTAAGTGTAAGGTTTCCAGTTTCTGAAACCTGAAAGATTGTATAAAGCTTAATCAAATTGATATGATTATTGAAAAAGCAATGTAGAATTGTCCGACCATGGAAAATATTGGTATTTTTGGAATCTTAAGCACAACAAACCCCGGGGTAGAAATTTTCAGATTTAAATTTGGACAAAAACTGACCCCGCTAGTCCTTCCGAAAGATTCAATGTAAAATAAATTATTAAGAAAAAATGAAGGGTTACAGTTATCATTTAAGCATAGACTTTATTAAGGGTCTCCCAGATATTTACAAAATATTTACCAATTAAGAAAAAATAGGTCAAATTATAGGAGAATTGACATTTTAAAAGCTGGCAGGTAATGGGAGGGTCATCACTGACCTGCCAGGGACTCATTTAGAAATAGGGGGCATTTCTTTGACTAGCTAGGGACCACTTGAAGTGCAAGCAACTGCCTTTTACAGCCTGTGAGAGCTTGTGAGTTCCAGAAAACTATAAATAGGACCCCTTGCTTCACAAATTTGACAGACTCGGAGCCTTGACACTCTCTCTCTCTCTCTCTCTCTCTCTCTCTCTCTCTCTCTCATCTAGAGAGAACACTACACAGAAATCACTAGAGATTAAGCTCTAGTCGATTAACCTAAACGGTAATTAGCCTAATCCTTCTTAATTAGCAAGGCTAGATTAATCTATTTTGTTAATAAATCAACAAAAAGGCCTATGTATACTCATAAAACCTCTCTTAATTAATTATTTTTTGCTGATTGTTGTAATTAAGATTGGTAATGTTGAGCTAATTAATTATCCTATCATATTAGGGCTGAAATTAGTCAAATTAACCATAAATTAATGGGAAATATATTAATTAAGATTAGATTAAGTTAAGGTAATTTTTAGAGCTGCATTAGATAGTCATTAAGCTAGAAAAATTATCCTATAATTTTTTGAGTAATTTTCCTAGTTAATTAGGCAGAATTACACTATTTCTTTGAGAAAATTAAAGGGGGAAATAATCAAATTGTCCCAAATGCTTTGAGTTATTTATCAATGGTTAATTAGGTGCTAAGGAACCCGTGATAATTAGGAGAAGCTCAGATAATTAATCTAGCTAACTACTTTAGCACAAATACTCTATTTTTTTAGCAAACTAAATAGGGGAAATTTGTAAAGTAGTTGCAAATGCTTTGAGTTATTTATCAGTGGTCAACTAGATGTAAATAAACCCGTGATAATTAGGAGAGGCTCAGATAATTAATATAGCTAATTACTTTAGCAAAAATACTCTATTTTTAGGAGAAATTAAATAGGGGAAACTAGTAAATTGATTTCAAATGCTATGAGTTATTTATCAATGGTTAAATATATGTTAAGAAACTCATGAAAATTAGGATAAGCTCAGATAATTAATATAGATAATTACTTTAGCAGAAATACTCTAGTTTTAGAGCAAATTAAATAAGGGAAAGTAGTAAACTGATTTCAAATGCTTTGAATTATTTATCAATGGTTAATTAGGTGTTAAGAAACCTATGATAATTAGGAGAAGCTCAGATAATTAATTTGTTTAATTACTTTAGCAAAAATACTCTGGTTTTACGACAAATTATATAAGGGAAATTAGTAAATTTATTTTAAATGATGTGAGTTATTTATCAATGATTAATTAAGTGTTAAGAAACCCGTGATAATTAGGAGAAACTCAGATAGTTAATCTAGCTAATTACTTTAGTAGAAATACTCTGTTTTTAGAGCAAATTAAATAGAGAAAATTAGTAAAGTGATTTAAAATACTTTGAATTATTTATCAATTGAATTACCATAAGGATGCTAGGGAACCCGTAAAAATTAGGACAAGCTCAAATAATTTATTTAGCTAATTAATTTAGTAGAAATACTTTATTTTTTGGACAATTTAAATAGGGGAAATTAGAAAATAAATTCAAATTGAATTAGGCTATTTATCAGAGGATATATAGATGTTAGGAAACCTGTGATAATTAGGACAGGATCAAATAATTAATTTAGCTAATTAATTTAGCAAAAATACTATGTTTTTTAAAAAATTTAAATAGGGGAAATTAGCGAATAGACTCAAATTGAATTGAGCTATTTATCAGAGGTTAATTAGACCTTGGGAAACTTATGATAATTATGTTACCATCAAATAATTAGTTTAACTAAATATCCTAGTTAAAATACACTATTTTTGGAAAAAAAAATAAAAGGGGGAATATAGTAAATTAACCTAAGAACCTTTGATATAAATATCAGAGGAAGAACACGCCTTGAGGAATCCAGGATAAATATCCCAACCTTAGATAAATAATTTAGGTATGTATCTTCAACCGATTTTTGTATAAAATAGACAAGGAAAATTAGGAAATGAATTTATCTAGTTGCCAAATAAATATTGAGTTCCAAAATCATTATTGAAGAGTGGGAAAAATTACTTATAGCATAAATAAGTTATAGAAGGAATATCTCATCAAATCGACTATTAAAGATACCTATTTACTCCAAAAATCCTTATTTTGGGTAAAAAAAGAAAAAAAGAAGATTATTCAATTAAACTTCTAATAGATTAAGTATTTTATAAGGCGGCTGACATGGCTCCAAAGGGAACCAGGGAAAATCCTCTTACTGAGGAAGAGGATGTTAGCAACAAGCGAAACAAAGCCACTAATGACCATGAGGCTAGGCCTAGCCATAGGCCAACAGACGAAAGTTTACGGGCACCCGCCCCACAGCACATGGACTAGCACTCCCAGGTGGATTTCTATTTTGTTCAATTAGAATCTTTAAAAGTTCATTTTTAAGTTAGCATTGCATACATAAAGTTAGGAAGGACAAACTGACTGAAACGGAAGGTAACATCCAACGTGCATTTGTTTATAATGTAGGAAAGAATTGTTTGGGTTAAAACTGGTTGAAATAGGAAAGATATGATTGATTATCCTTAAGACAGCTTGTCTCAAGACACCTCCGACTCCTTAGTATAAATTGATGATAATGATTGGCTTTCTAGCCACGGATAAGTCGGTTACCCCCATGAACGATGAGTTTCTACTCCATGTCATGTCTTGATGTTTCTACATAAGTTAGGATACCATTTTTTTAATCCTAGGGGAGCTGCCCGGTTGTATGGGCAACTAGTTTGGTGTATGGGCACCCAGAACCTTGGGTGGGGGTTTATCCCTCCGGATTTGAATAAGGAATGAGTGCCGTTTTTCACCCCTAGGTGGTCTTGAGACAAGAAGAGTACTGGTCATGGTTATTATAGACAATGTTTTGATTGACAGTACCCTGTCTTAAGTTTAAAGATGTCTGTTTTCTAAAAGAATGCTTTCAATGCTGTCTTCAAGAAATTACTGTGATGGACCGTTATAAAAAAACCATTATTTTAAATGTTAAAACAATGTGATAATAAGATAAATGAATCTTGTGTGAGTGCGGGGTGGTAAGTGGGGATTGGCTAAGGTTGTCAATCATGGACGGGTGGACCTGATTAGTCACGTAACTATCCATCCCTACGCACTAAAACGTTTAGAAAACTTCTTCACTTGGAAGAGGAGTCCACCAGCGACTGTGCCCTCACATCTATTAGGGGAAAAAAAGCGTTGGTTGAGGATACCTTAGCCCAATTGTGGCAGTTATAGGGCCAAAATAGTTTTTCGGACTTTTAATACGTTGTCCCGTTTCCGCTGCAAGACAGGACTAGGTCTCCTTCTAAGGCTATAGACCCAAGCCATTGTCAATGGTAAAGGTCTATTCCTTGGATTTTTCTTGTTTAGAGACTCTGATTGTTATCATACCTATAGACCTGTCAAGGATCCCATCCCATCTTGGTGTAGGCGGGTTGGGGACCTTACATTAAGTGTTCTTTTGAAATTATATACTAGCTAATCATATTCAGAAGAATGCTTTATTCATCAGTCATCGCTACTTTAAATATGCAAAAAAGTATTTACACACAATTTGCATGTTAAATATTCATTTTTATCTTTTTAAAGGACCTCAAGCATCATTGCTATTTTTGATGCTACATTTACATAGATTTTTTGTGAAAAATAATTTGCACACAGTTTGCATGTTAAATATTCTTTTGTATCTTTTTGAAGAGTATCTAATCATCATCCCTATTTTAAATGCTACATTACATAAATTCTATATAAAAAAGTGTGTGAACACAATTTACATGTTAAATATTTATTTCTATTCTTTTGAAGAGCAAGGCATTCTTTGCAATTTCCTAGCCCCGATTTGCATACTTCCAATGTTTTAAGTGAGCTAAAATAAAATTGCCAATATATACATCACGATGCATGTATCTTCCAAAAGGCTTTTACTTGTTTTAGATTTTTAACATGTTCTGTTAGATCTTCTGGACAATGTTATTAGGAATGACATATTTATTGTTTTTTACACGAGCAAACATACCATCAAAGTCAAAATGATTATCAACCTGAATAAATATAATCTTGTTGAATTTTTTGAAGTCTTTAAGTCAGTATGTGCTTTGTTTGAACTAGTGTGTGCGCATGGTGAAAAATATAAGTTTAAAATTCACTATATGCTGAAATGTTCCAGATTGTTAACATGTATTGTTTGATCTGGATGAAGTTCTTATAAACCACTTGTTTGCTCTGCATTTTACACGTGTAACAGATTGCAGTTTAAAGTGCAGATTGTTTTCAATTTTTATCAATATTTCCATGCACATTTCTTAAAGTCTTCAAGTCATGTTTGAGGGTTTACTTGAAATAGTGTGAGAGTGTTAGTGTAATGTGCAACCATGAATTTGTATTTGATATGTTGTTTTTTATTGTCCATTGTAAAAATGACACTAGATCAAAAGAAAAGTATTATGCTTGCCATTCTAATAGAATATATTTTGGTAATATCATCATGTACAGATGGTCGCATACAATAGTTGAGTGAAAGCGATGTCTTCATCAAAGACCCCACTAGCGCTATATGGGAGAACATAGAGCGCATGCTACGCGGTGAAGGCCAATACGAGTTGCTGATTCCAACAGGGACTCGAGGATTTGACCCCCACCACAAGGTTAGGGTAGTGATGGTCTCATACGTCAGTTTAGTGAAAGCGATGTCTTCATAAAAGACCCCACTAGCGCTATATGGGAGAACACAGAGCGCACGCTACGAGGTGAAGGCCAATACTAGTTGCTAATTCCAACAGGTATTCGAGGATTTGACCCCCACCACAAGGTTAGGGTAGTGTTGGTCAATATGAAAGTATGTTGCAAAGACTTAAAGAAAGATATCCCTCCTGCCTGAGAAATGTCAAAATTAGAGCTGTGGGATAAATTGTGAGAGGAACAGAAGGTAAAGATAAAGCGTGTAAAAGCGCAGGACTAAGCAACCTTACCCAAGAGATTGAAGATGGCCCAAGATGCGCAAGCAGCTTTGGGAGGTCGATTAGATGCCAGCGGCACTGGCACAATCATGCACACGGCTTTGAATACCAAGTGTGCATGTCTTGTTGGCATCCCTCACAAGGATTTGGTAGAAGGTACGAGGATTGGAGCAGGCTCCTTTGGTGTGTGCACATTGTACACCATCAAAGGAATCTCTTTCTTTCTAGACCACATTACATATGTGGGAAAATGCTATAAGGGAGGGAGTGAGGCAAAATTTGACAGCTTTTAGACACAGCAAGGAATGCAAACGCTTCACCCCTCAATTGTAAGGTGCATTGTACACCATCAAAGGAATCTCTTTCTTTCTAGACCACATTACATATGTGGGAAAATGCTATAAGGGAGGGAGTGAGGCAAAATTTGACAGCTTTTAGACACAGCAAGGAATGCAAACGCTTCACCCCTCAATTGTAAGGTGCATTGGCTTTACCACTGGAGCTCCTCGGATCACAATATTCCCATACCGTACAATGGGGGTACCATGGGGGACATGATGTGCCGCTTACCATTCTCCCATGGATTGTTCAAACGACACATGCACAAGCTACAACATGGCTGGAGGTCATTGCCTATAGCAAAGCTTCCTATACAAGAGATAGACACGACACGAATCAAAGTAGTGATCGAGCAGATGCCAGCTATTTGTTACGTCTTAATCGATGGCGTTGCGACTGCCCACTCGGTCGGGATAGTGCATAGTGACTTGCACCCGTTCAATATAATGTTGGACTTTAGTCGTGCAAATAAACCCCATGTCAGCATCATTGATTGGGGAATGATGCTCAGAATGCTAGCTAAGCACGCGTCAATTAATTATCTACATCCAAGCGCACAATCGGACTCTACAGTTTTGGAGGCACATAGAGCAGGGGATGCAGAGATGGCTAAGAGACCGTGGATTGCTCCAAAATTGTACGATCCACCGTGCACAGATGCATATACAAAATCGAGTGACATTTATGCATTGGGCTATCTATTTGACATGGTGATAGATTTTTGGAGTACAGCCAAAAAAGTTTATTTTCTAGAAGAAGTTTTTTACCACCCGGACCAAGATGTTATGAGGGCCATTCAAATTAAAGTAGATTGTTGGATGAAGTTAAAAGAGCGGGAAAAAATTCATTTGAAGTTTTAATATTTTTCAAAGAATATTTAAAGACAAACCCTAAACTTATCCAACACCCGCTTGTTGAGCTTGCACCATCTTTTTATCCGATCTAAATATTTTTATGATATACATCTATCTTGTCCAGGGTATTCTATTTTTATTGAAGTGTATTATCTGGTTTGGAGTGGTTCACCTCCTTGAGTCAATTATCTTTAGCTATTTCAAATTTATCGTGTTATACGAGGTATTTCAAATTTGTCTTGTGTTGTGATTTGCCAATGATATTGAATATTTGTCTATTTGTCCATTGCAGCTCCAAGAGAAAATGGCCGATGAAGAAAAAGTTTGGCACCCAATCAATGCATGATGATCAACAACAAGCGGCTGTTAATGCATTTCAGTGTATGAAGTCTCTAGCACACGGTATGTCGGCACAGCAAGCGACATGTACTGCTTGACGACTCTCAAAATGGGAAAATCCAAACCACATGCAATGGAAAGAGATTAATAAAGAGATGATGAATGACATGATCAAAACAATATGGCCATGTGAGGACACAGAGATCAAGAAAGGAAGGTGGAAGGTAGCGGAGTGCCTTCACTATGCATTCAAAGAAAATGCTGACAGGATCTACTTGAAAGTTTATGGCCATCCACTGTACGATGCAGATTGTGCGTTATATTCTCCAAAAATGTTATATGTTCACTTTGTGCAACAACGACCAGTCGACTTTTCGTCAAAGGAGACAATTGTTGCCACTCATGATATCAGGGAGAGTTGTGTCACTTTCACCCAAGATGAGTTGGCATTGGTAGTGAAAGGCACCGACCTACAGTTAAAGAGAGAGAAGGATATCTACATGACACAGCTGGCAAAGAAAGATGAAGAAATAACATGGATTTCTATAGCAACCCACACACGCCAACCCTCACAAGTCCGGATGGAGAAAAGCATTCATTGCTTAAGCCAGGACGTTCAAAATCTGACACAACGATTAAATCCTCTGCCTGTACAAGGGACATACATTAGTCAGCTTGTCCTGCATCCAGATTTGGTCCCCTTGTCTACTTTAGATGCATCCTCATCTTCCCAATGTCCAGTTTGCTACAAGAATTTTGATGGATGAAGTGGATATTATACATTGACATGTGGTCATTATTATCACTTCGTCTGTCTTATCCATTTAATGCAAAATAGTAGCCGATGTGCAATCTGTTCACAAGATATTCCACAAGGAATATATATTATGTTTGGCATGGAAAATGAGTATGAATTCAAGCAAGCCCACCAAGATACCCCTAGCATAATTAGAAATCTGTTTGGTGACCAAGATGCTGCTTCAGAGCAACATAATTGAGATTGACAAACTATGTATAATCGTGAATATGAAGCATTGCATATGATCAAAACACGTTGAATACAAGGTCTTTTACAATGGTTTTTGACACGATCTTCATTCTACTCTCAAGCAATATTGATTCTGTGAAGTTGTTATATGGTTCTAAGTCTGAGTGTTGTGGATATCCTTGTAATTCAACCTCCATATCTATTATTAGATTCTCTTCTATTTCTTCTATAGTGCATTGAGATACACCAACATTGAACTCTTCTTCGTATTTGTTTTGACAATCATACAACCAGGTTGTCATTTCCTCCTCGTAGCTAGCACTTTTGATGTGATTCAATATCTTTTTGTTGCAAAATATATACACTAATTTTTTCGCTTTGTCTGTTAATAGTCCGTTGTTACCGAATAGTTATGTGAACATACTTGTACATACTCCAGTTTCTCTCTGAACTTGAGTTTGCTGCACATTGTGCCAGTACTTTTATTGCAAGGAGATGTAAGGTAGAGTAATGCTCTCCACCATTCATCATCCACCACTTTCATGCAAGTTTCTCTTTTGCCATTACCTGTACAAAATTATTTGCAAAAGGACCTTCTTTTAATCTAAATGCACTCATTTATTTGATGCAATCAAATTGGTCTTGAATGTTGGAGTTGAACATGTTGACCACGTGATAGAAATCACTGACCACCTCTATATTGGACATCATATCTAAATTCCAATACTCCGGATCGAGCATGTAAGCAACACTATGGAGTGGACTATGAGTGCTCTTCCACCTTGCATGAAAATACTTGGCCAAAATTCTTCACTGTTTGCTAGAAAATGGTAGTTGCCACTCCTTCTCGACTACAGACTATTTCAGCTCTTCGGGATTTTCAAAACTCTATTGGACTGACCACCATGTCATCCACACTTTGTCCGAATTTGGAACCTTTTGATCAAGGTTGCGAATCGTGAACATAACGGGCATCATTACATGGTATGCATCCATTACAGTCCTCCATTAAGCAGCTTTGTTTACGTCGCCACATAGACATGTAATTTTATCTATCACTTTTTCTTTTTGCTCAAGCTGCCATTCATCAAAGGCCATGCAATTGAATGTGTCAATCATAGCACACTTATTGCAAAGAAGTGATTCTAATGTATAAAAGTGCGTGAAAATTCAAGTTTCAGAAGGAAGTTTCAACATCACTGACATGCGCATTCTATATAAATCGAGCACTCTTTGTCGTTTCAAGAGAAATTTCAGAACCTGACGCGCTGTGTCAATTATTTTGGCAAACCATGTGGTTTCTTCGCTAGTGTACCAATCCTTTAGTACCAAGTTTAAGTTGTGTGTATTACAGCCATTGGTAAAAATGTATGGAAAGCACTTCTTTATTAATTTATTGGAATGACATGATAATTATTTGCGTTGTCCATGACTACTTGAACGACATGTTCAACACCAATTTCTTTAATTACATTAATCAAGACCTCAGGAATATACCTTCCACTTTTAATTGCACCAGAACTATCAAGCGCCTTTATAAACATTTTTCCCCTTGGACAAACCAGCATTACATTGATCAGTGGTCATCTTTGAACATTTGACCAGTCATCACTCACAATTGTGCATCCTAAAAGAAAAATATTTCCAAATATTATTTTGCCAACAGGCGCTTTGACTTCGACGTAACATTTGTCCAAGAAAACATCTTGTATCATGTGATAAGAAGGAGCTGAAAATCCTCAGCCAAACTCACCGATTTTCTTCAAAGCAGCCTTCCAATGATTGCTGTCTACCATGACCAAAGCAATTTCAATGAAGAATATTGGTTAGGCGAGTGCAGTTTGTGCTTCTTCTAGAGACTGCACTCGAAAGCTTTGATGTAATGTTTTTTGACGCATTTGACCAAATCCACCTTCATTGTGACGCTTAAAAGGAATGATGCTTGAAATTTCCTCGATCTGCCCAGGCTGTTCTCCAAGGTTAGTTGGCATCACCACATGATCTACGTAGTTAATATTTGGCTCTTACAACTCTTGACTTGCAGCCACAGAGCTATATATCTGTTGTCTCTTGCCACCCTTTGTGGCGAGCTCTTCTCTCAAATGCTTTGCAATTGCAGGTGCCTGAGGATGTTCACATTTCTTACAACTCTTTTTAACGCTACCTAGAAAATGGTCCCCAATACGTAGTGCACCACATGATTTTGTTGTGAGACAAAATTTACATTGCCACTCCATATATTGGCCGCATGTTGTGAGCATAATCCCACTCTTTGTTAGGAGCTTTTTTATTCTTTGGCTTCTTCATACCACTTGTGCCCACATTTTTCTCCATTTCTTTTAAATTAATACTGAAGACAAAAGAACAGATGTTCAATTTTTAAAACATTTTTTTTATTTTCAATATATATTAAAAAACCATTCACTATGAAAAGTAACCAAAATACACAATATGAGATTTTCAATGCATGCTAGTTAATCCCCATATCGATAGATCACCTATGTTGTGAGCAAACATACACGTTGCAATACACTGTATTCACGGCATAATAAGTACAACAATGCTATGAATTTCTCAATGCAATTATTATTATTATGATTATTTATATGTCCACTTTGATTTGCAAACAATAAGATACATCTAATTTCAAATGCTACAAAGAATAATCAAGTTCTACATTGAACGATGTCAGTTGTTTGCAAAAAACAAACGAAAGCAATAAAATCTATGATTGGTCATTTCATGCACTAATAATCTATCGTAATACATAATGCACTTTATGTATAAACCAAAGCATAAACTAAGGCAAATAAATATTCAATATGATCACACAATTGAGGACTACTTGTACCTAGTGAAGGATTGTAGCCCCCTTGTGCAACCAATTCAATATATAAAATCTATTTTCACCCAATTAAGGATTATCGCTCTTATATTGTGGAGTGAGAGTGTATATGTCCTCAAATCTATGATGGTGAAAAATGCAAGACTTCAAGAATCTTTATATGCCCAGTACACTAGTACAAGACATCCAACCCTTGACTATCGACTCGTCATTTACATATGCTCATCTTCTAAAACCAATTACAGTCCTCATTTATACCAATGGCTTCGTCGTAATGAACATGACTCTCCACATTTTCAATTGTATTGGTTTTGTACCTTTATGTTTGGTAAAGGAATTAAATTTTTTTAGAAGTGATTACCTAATTAAGAATCACGTTCGGCCTGAAAAAAAGGACCTGTGACTCTGTAACCTTAGGTCAATTCACAAGGAGATGACTATACCCGGCAGTCGGATACACTCCCCAAGGATTTTCCTAGCTAAAGGACCGCGATAAGCACATTATTTACTATATATAATTACTCCCGCCGGATTTTTTCATTTTCCCGGCGGGCCCGTGAAGAAAATGAAAAAACCCGGCGGGAACCGTATGGAAAAATTGAAAGTCCTGCGGGCTAACCAGCCCTAAGGGTTTTTGTAGTCATAATCCAAGTCACGTTAACAATTAACGTGATCACATGATTATCTTGTGTAAATACTATAGTTATTAACGTAATCGCACAATCGTGATTAGGTCAATGAAATCCCTGATGTGCATTGTTGGTGCTTGCGTATGTGATTATGTACGTGTGCTTATGTGTGTAGTGTATATAGGTGTGTGTGTGTGTGTGTGTATGTATGTGTTTGTGAGTGTGTGTGTGTGTCTGTGTATGTATGTATGGAAACAGAAAGAGAGAGAGAGAGAGAGAGAGAGAGAGAATTTTGGTCATTTTTACTGTTTGGGAGGGCTATGAGGGTGAGCGAGAGTGAGGGAGAGAGTGAACGAGCAGAGTGTTGGGGGATGGTGTGAGGTGTGTGGGTAAGTAATGGCGGGCAGACTCTGAGAGGGCGAGAGAGAGTGAGAGGGGGGGGAGGGGGGGTAAGAGAGGCGGTGTGTGTGTGTGTGTGTATGGGGGGGGGGAGAGAGAGAGAGAGAGAGAGAGAGAGAGAAAGAGAGAGAGAAACCATTTTTGGCTCATACGGCCAAAGAGGGTGTGAGAGAGAGTGAGAGAGGGAGGGTGAGTGTGTTTGGGGGGGAGTGTGTGTGGCAACGTGCGGGGGGTCAAGGCGTGACCTGCGGGTGATGCAATCAGAGCCAAGGGGTGATACAAGGCATCACGTGGGTGACGGGGGCCATGAAGGCCAGGTGACGTCGGTGAGTTGGCCAGAGAGGGAACGAGAGAGCATGGGGCCGAGATGAGGGGATGGTGTCAGGGGGCGGGGGAAGAGGATAAGCAGGGGTACGGGGGCGGTGGCGGGCCACTTGAGCCGCAAAAGAGAGAGAGAGAGAGAGAGAGAGATCTGAAAATGGAGGGGGGGGGGGGGGGGGGAGAGAGAGAGAGAGAGAGAGAGAGAGAGAGAGAGAGAGAGAGAGTTTTAGTGGTGGCCTAGTGTGGTGGTGCCAAGCAAGAGGGAGAGGGGGAGGGTCGTGGCCCCGTTGCGAGCGCAAGGAGGGAAGGTGGCGGCCTTGCTTGCTATGGGAAGAAAAAAATTTGTTATCTTGATAAGGCTGCCCTTTGGGTTAGTACCCATGGGCGAAAGTCGTGAAACCTTCTTTTCAAGGTGCTGGAGGCCATGAGGGTGGTCTACGCTCCGAGTTGCGGCCTCTTTAGAATTGGGCCAATTGTGGCACTTAGATCGACCAAGGCATTGCCGGGGCTATCGGCCATGTTGCACGTGCTTCGGACAAAGGGAAAAAGAAGCGGTTTTTTTCTTTTTCTTTTATGATTTTTTGATCTTTGAAAACCGGCTATCACCATGAATGGGGATCTCAAGCAACCTAATCCACCTCACATTGGATAACCAGGCCTCCAGTGCTTAGCTTCAAAAAACTCCATGCAACAACCCTCGCAAAAGATTATATAGACAAGACTAGTCATAGTCTCAAAAAAAGCTCTTCTGGACCAAGTCTCAAAAACAACCGGGACTGCCAAAACAAGCCAAAATCGACTCCACAATGTCGTACAATAGCAATATCCACAATACAATGTACATCCAAAATGTGAAACTATCACTACAAAATCATCGGACATGCATCCGAATAGGCACCAATGAGTATGCAAGAAAAAGCACAAAACTAGATGCCTACAAAGTGTAAAACGCTTTCAATAGAGCACAAGCACTCTCAAGTTCTAGTCATGCATAAACCATATGTATTAAAATCTCCCACTAGAGCTATAATACTTATCACTGCCAAAGGTGATCGCAAATCCGAGCTCTCTGGATATAGAAAATCAGCTTAAAAAGCACTCTAAAACACTACAATATGCATACATGGTCTGCATATCTATCTGCAATTTTGTGAACACCCTACAACCAGTCAATCAATATATTTCAAAGTGTTCGGAATTCACAAAAACTTCCTTCTGCAAAGTTTAGGTCTCAAAAAAATGGTCAAGAGTCACAAAATGGGTGTGAAATGTGTTCTTTTTGTAGATCAAAATAGATCTATAAAAATCTGCAACTATCTAACCTCGACCTGCAGGTAGTCTATCGAACGTACAACAAAATCGGTGCTGAATTTGGAAAAAATTTCAATTGAAAAGTTGTAAACCACTATGTTTCCAGTAAAGATCACGAAGAAGTTGAAAATTAACCTTTTATCCAATCAAATTTTTGCTACAAAACAGTGCGAATTCTGCAGCTTGATCGCAATCTTCGTCACAATGTTGCAATGATGCAAGGCCTTCACTCTACCTCTGATATCGCTTAAAGCGTGCGAGGTGCATTCGGAGTGAGAGGGAGAAGAAGAGAAGTCACGAGCACGATGTGGGTGGAGCTCTCAGTGAGGATTCAGAATTGCCTCACTACTCCTTATTGTTCTATATGATCAAAAGGATAGGTAAGTTTTGTACGATAATTGTGATGGGTGTTCAACCAGTTAGCTTGAACCCGGACAACAATAATAACAAAAAAAAAGATCACAGTTGTAGAGGCAAACCCATGGAAATTTTCCTATAAAGTGGGATATAAAAGGACACAATTGTAGAGGCAAACCCATGAAAATTTTCCTATAAAGTGGGATATTGTTTATTATGGGAGAGATGTCATTTGGGTTGACAAATGCTGCAAAGAATGACTTGTGAGCCACACATTCAAGCAATATCTTTGCATGTTCTTGGCATGGATGAATGATGTGTTCACTAATCTTTGCATAGGGATCGTTTTGATCACTTGAAGGGCTTTGAAAACTTTTTCTTTGTAAAATTGTGTGTATGGTTCACCAAGGCAACATTGTGGAACGTATAGTGTAAAAAAACAAGATTTCAACCGCTTTAGAGAAGATTACGTTGGTTGTGGAACATAGGTCCTACAAATCTCAAATTAAGAAAGAATGCAGATTTTATGCCAATATTGTATACAAAGTTAAGCAGAGCAAGCAACAGCAAGCAAAACCACATAGATTAAAGAAGAACATGGATTTTATGTTAATACTATTTATAAAATAAGGGAGAGCAATGAAAATTATGTTGTAAATGGCTAATAAAATGACCAAAAATCATGAAGGCTAAAAGTACCTTTTTTTTGTGAGATTTGTATTTTCTAGTAGCTAATAATAATAAACATTCAAAATCTTAAAAAATAGACCGATTGCAACACTAAATTTGGAGAACGATCATGAAGATTTGGAGATCTGTGTAGACAATTTCTTCCTTTGTGCTCTTGAGGATTATTTCTTTTGTGCTTCTTGCTTCGCTTCGAACTTTTTCGAGGATTTCTTTCTTTGTGCTACTTGCTTCGCTTCGGCTGAGGAGCTGAAAATCCTCAGCCAAACTCACCGATTTTCTTCAAAGCAGCCTTCCAATGATTGCTGTCTACCATGACCAAAGCAATTTCAATGAAGAATATTGGTTAGGCGAGTGCAGTTTGTGCTTCTTCTAGAGACTGCACTCGAAAGCTTTGATGTAATGTTTTTTGACGCATTTGACCAAATCCACCTTCATTGTGACGCTTAAAAGGAATGATGCTTGAAATTTCCTCGATCTGCCCAGGCTGTTCTCCAAGGTTAGTTGGCATCACCACATGATCTACGTAGTTAATATTTGGCTCTTACAACTCTTGACTTGCAGCCACAGAGCTATATATCTGTTGTCTCTTGCCACCCTTTGTGGCGAGCTCTTCTCTCAAATGCTTTGCAATTGCAGGTGCCTGAGGATGTTCACATTTCTTACAACTCTTTTTAACGCTACCTAGAAAATGGTCCCCAATACGTGGTGCACCACATGATTTTGTTGTGAGACAAAATTTACATTGCCACTCCATATATTGGCCGCATGTTGTGAGCATAATCCCACTCTTTGTTAGGAGCTTTTTTATTCTTTGGCTTCTTCATACCACTTGTGCCCACATTTTTCTCCATTTCTTTTAAATTAATACTGAAGACAAAAGAACAGATGTTCAATTTTTAAAACATTTTTTTTATTTTCAATATATATTAAAAAACCATTCACTATGAAAAGTAACCAAAATACACAATATGAGATTTTCAATGCATGCTAGTTAATCCCCATATCGATAGATCACCTATGTTGTGAGCAAACATACACGTTGCAATACACTGTATTCACGGCATAATAAGTACAACAATGCTATGAATTTCTCAATGCAATTATTATTATTATGATTATTTATATGTCCACTTTGATTTGCAAACAATAAGATACATCTAATTTCAAATGCTACAAAGAATAATCAAGTTCTACATTGAACGATGTCAGTTGTTTGCAAAAAACAAACGAAAGCAATAAAATCTATGATTGGTCATTTCATGCACTAATAATCTATCGTAATACATAATGCACTTTATGTATAAACCAAAGCATAAACTAAGGCAAATAAATATTCAATATGATCACACAATTGAGGACTACTTGTACCTAGTGAAGGATTGTAGCCCCCTTATGCAACCAATTCAATATATAAAATCTATTTTCACCCAATTAAGGATTATCGCTCTTATATTGTGGAGTGAGAGTGTATATGTCCTCAAATCTATGATGGTGAAAAATGCAAGACTTCAAGAATCTTTATATGCCCAGTACACTAGTACAAGACATCCAACCCTTGACTATCGACTCGTCATTTACATATGCTCATCTTCTAAAACCAATTACAGTCCTCATTTATACCAATGGCTTCGTCGTAATGAACATGACTCTCCACATTTTCAATTGTATTGGTTTTGTACCTTTATGTTTGGTAAAGGAATTAAATTTTTTTAGAAGTGATTACCTAATTAAGAATCACGTTCGGCCTGAAAAAAAGGACCTGTGACTCTGTAACCTTAGGTCAATTCACAAGGAGATGACTATACCCGGCAGTCGGATACACTCCCCAAGGATTTTCCTAGCTAAAGGACCGCGATAAGCACATTATTTACTATATATAATTACTCCCGCCGGATTTTTTCATTTTCCCGGCGGGCCTGTGAAGAAAATGAAAAAACCCGGCGGGAACCGTATGGAAAAATTGAAAGTCCTGCGGGCTAACCAGCCCTAAGGGTTTTTGTAGTCATAATCCAAGTCACGTTAACAATTAACGTGATCACATGATTATCTTGTGTAAATACCATAGTTATTAACGTAATCGCACAATCGTGATTAGGTCAATGAAATCCCTGATGTGCATTGTTGGTGCTTGCGTATGTGATTATGTACGTGTGCTTATGTGTGTAGTGTATATAGGTGTGTGTGTGTGTGTGTGTGTATGTATGTGTTTGTGAGTGTGTGTGTGTGTCTGTGTATGTATGTATGGAAACAGAAAGAGAGAGAGAGAGAGAGAGAGAGAGAGAGAATTTTGGTCATTTTTACTGTTTGGGAGGGCTATGAGGGTGAGCGAGAGTGAGGGAGAGAGTGAACGAGCAGAGTGTTGGGGGATGGTGTGAGGTGTGTGGGTAAGTAATGGCGGGCAGACTCTGAGAGGGCGAGAGAGAGTGAGAGGGGGGGGAGGGGGGGTAAGAGAGGCGGTGTGTGTGTGTGTGTGTATGGGGGGGGGGAGAGAGAGAGAGAGAGAGAGAGAGAGAAAGAGAGAGAGAAACCATTTTTGGCTCATACGGCCAAAGAGGGTGTGAGAGAGAGTGAGAGAGGGAGGGTGAGTGTGTTTGGGGGGGAGTGTGTGTGGCAACGTGCGGGGGGTCAAGGCGTGACCTACGGGTGATGCAATCAGAGCCAAGGGGTGATACAAGGCATCACGTGGGTGACGGGGGCCATGAAGGCCAGGTGACGTCGGTGAGTTGGCCAGAGAGGGAACGAGAGAGCATGGGGCCGAGATGAGGGGATGGTGTCAGGGGCGGGGGAAGAGGATAAGCAGGGGTACGGGGGCGGTGGCAGGCCACTTGAGCCGCAAAAGAGAGAGAGAGAGAGAGAGAGAGAGAGAGAGAGAGAGAGAGAGTTTTAGTGGTGGCCTAGTGTGGTGGTGCCAAGCAAGAGGGAGAGGGGGAGGGTCGTGGCCCCGTTGCGAGCGCAAGGAGGGAAGGTGGCGGCCTTGCTTGCTATGGGAAGAAAAAAATTTGTTATCTTGATAAGGCTGCCCTTTGGGTTAGTACCCATGGGCGAAAGTCGTGAAACCTTCTTTTCAAGGTGCTGGAGGCCATGAGGGTGGTCTACGCTCCGAGTTGCGGCCTCTTTAGAATTGGGCCAATTGTGGCACTTAGATCGACCAAGGCATTGCCGGGGCTATCGGCCATGTTGCACGTGCTTCGGACAAAGGGAAAAAGAAGCGGTTTTTTTCTTTTTCTTTTATGATTTTTTGATCTTTGAAAACTGGCTATCACCATGAATGGGGATCTCAAGCAACCTAATCCACCTCACATTGGGTAACCAGGCCTCCAGTGCTTAGCTTCAAAAAACTCCATGCAACAACCCTCGCAAAAGATTATATAGACAAGACTAGTCATAGTCTCAAAAAAAGCTCTTCTGGACCAAGTCTCAAAAACAACCGGGACTGCCAAAACAAGCCAAAATCGACTCCACAATGTCGTACAATAGCAATATCCACAATACAATGTACATCCAAAATGTGAAACTATCACTACAAAATCATCGGACATGCATCCGAATAGGCACCAATGAGTATGCAAGAAAAAGCACAAAACTAGATGCCTACAAAGTGTAAAACGCTTTCAATAGAGCACAAGCACTCTCAAGTTCTAGTCATGCATAAACCATATGTATTAAAATCTCCCACTAGAGCTATAATACTTATCACTGCCAAAGGTGATCGCAAATCCGAGCTCTCTGGATATAGAAAATCAGCTTAAAAAGCACTCTAAAACACTACAATATGCATACATGGTCTGCATATCTATCTGCAATTTTGTGAACACCCTACAACCAGTCAATCAATATATTTCAAAGTGTTCGGAATTCACAAAAACTTCCTTCTGCAAAGTTTAGGTCTCAAAAAAATGGTCAAGAGTCACAAAATGGGTGTGAAATGTGTTCTTTTTGTAGATCAAAATAGATCTATAAAAATCTGCAACTATCTAACCTCGACCTGCAGGTAGTCTATCGAACGTACAACAAAATCGGTGCTGAATTTGGAAAAAATTTCAATTGAAAAGTTGTAAACCACTATGTTTCCAGTAAAGATCACGAAGAAGTTGAAAATTAACCTTTTATCCAATCAAATTTTTGCTACAAAACAGTGCGAATTCTGCAGCTTGATCGCAATCTTCGTCACAATGTTGCAATGATGCAAGGCCTTCACTCTACCTCTGATATCGCTTAAAGCGTGCGAGGTGCATTCGGAGTGAGAGGGAGAAGAAGAGAAGTCACGAGCACGATGTGGGTGGAGCTCTCAGTGAGGATTCAGAATTGCCTCACTACTCCTTATTGTTCTATATGATCAAAAGGATAGGTAAGTTTTGTACGATAATTGTGATGGGTGTTCAACCAGTTAGCTTGAACCCGGACAACAATAATAACAAAAAAAAAGATCACAGTTGTAGAGGCAAACCCATGGAAATTTTCCTATAAAGTGGGATATAAAAGGACACAATTGTAGAGGCAAACCCATGAAAATTTTCCTATAAAGTGGGATATTGTTTATTATGGGAGAGATGTCATTTGGGTTGACAAATGCTGCAAAGAATGACTTGTGAGCCACACATTCAAGCAATATCTTTGCATGTTCTTGGCATGGATGAATGATGTGTTCACTAATCTTTGCATAGGGATCGTTTTGATCACTTGAAGGGCTTTGAAAACTTTTTCTTTGTAAAATTGTGTGTATGGTTCACCAAGGCAACATTGTGGAACGTATAGTGTAAAAAAACAAGATTTCAACCGCTTTAGAGAAGATTACGTTGGTTGTGGAACATAGGTCCTACAAATCTCAAATTAAGAAAGAATGCAGATTTTATGCCAATATTGTATACAAAGTTAAGCAGAGCAAGCAACAGCAAGCAAAACCACATAGATTAAAGAAGAACATGGATTTTATGTTAATACTATTTATAAAATAAGGGAGAGCAATGAAAATTATGTTGTAAATGGCTAATAAAATGACCAAAAATCATGAAGGCTAAAAGTACCTTTTTTTTTGTGAGATTTGTATTTTCTAGTAGCTAATAATAATAAACATTCAAAATCTTAAAAAATAAACCGATTGCAACACTAAATTTGGAGAACGATCATGAAGATTTGGAGATCTGTGTAGACAATTTCTTCCTTTGTGCTCTTGAGGATTATTTCTTTTGTGCTTCTTGCTTCGCTTCGAACTTTTTTGAGGATTTCTTTCTTTGTGCTACTTGCTTTGCTTCGGACTTTCTGAAAGATTTCCTCCTTTGTAGTCTTGGTTTCGTTTCTGACCTTTGTGATGTCGTCCATGATGCCCCTCGATATATCTCTGAGCTCCTGTTTAAGCATATTACCTAAGTGTTGCATATTGAAGTGTCGGGGATGAAAATAGAAGATGGAGGAAGGAGGAGAAGGCTGCGGGTAGAGAAGGACAAGGGGAGAGACTGGAGCAGGTAGAGATTAAGGGTGGACTAGAACCCGTTTTCATTCTGCGTTCTAGTCCACCTTTAATCTCTACCGCTCCTGCCTCTCCCCTTCTCCTTCTCCACCTGCAGCCTTCTCCTCCTTTCTCCATCTTTTATCTCCGTCCCCGACACTTCAATATGCAGGACTTAGGTAATACGCTTAAACAAGAGCTCAGAGATATAGCAAGGGGCATCATAGACGACATCACAAAGATTAGAAACGATTCCAAGACTATGAAGGAGAAAATCTTTCAGAAAGTTCGAAGCGAAGCAAATAGCACAAAGAAAGAAATATTTGAAATAGTTTGAAGGGAAGCAAGGAGCACAAAGGAGCAAAGCAACGAGCACAAAGGAAGTGATGGGGGCTTTTCACAAGCCAAGCTCCCATACCCCTCTTCTCTCGTCCCCACCCCATGAAAACCCCCTCTTTTGGAGGGAGTGATAAAAGGCATTGGAAAAAGTAAGAAAAAATAAAGTATGATTATGTAAATATATAAGAAAGGTAAAATAGGCCACCTCATGCCTGTGGGGTAGCCCATCCCCACCTTGCCTCCTTTTTCTTCACTGGTTCCTTGCCGGGTGTCCCTTTTCCTCTCCTCCACTCAAAAGGTCAACCCCCTCTCTCTTCCCTTTGTCCTTTCTCCTTTCTCTCTCCCCTCAAGCTACCCCACCTCTCACCAATAATGCACCCTAACTCACATACAACTTATCCTATCTTCAAAAATAGTATACCCCACCGCCTCTTTCTCTCTCCTATCATATCCCATGACCCAAATACCCCCCTCTCTCTCTAAAGGGCGCCATGTCTCTTGTCTTGTAGCTAAATAACCTCCCCCACACTCACACACACTCAGTTTCACTGAAAAAGGTGCCCACAGACCCATTCCCACCCGGTGGTTACCTGATTTTTCTTGTGTTCACACACATCTGCACACAGATTCACCTCTGAGCACACTCCCCTCTCTCCCCTCTTGTAATTACTTTATTCTCCATGTCACCTCTCACTTTTTTTTCATCAACCCATCTCTCTCTCTTAGTCTCTCTCTCTCTCATGAGACTGCTGTTCTGGCACATATACACACAGCCAGACAAGTGGGGCCCACAGTCACATGGCCTATGTAGATAATGATTTCTTCATTTCTAAATTCTAGAATTTCTCCCCCCCCTCCTCCCCTATATAAAGAGGGGTCACCATCACACAAAAACACACACAACATCACCAAAGAACACACTATGCACTGTGTGTGCCTAGTGCACACACACACACCCACACCATCACCATCACCGCAATCACCATGCTTGTCTTGAGCATGACCTCTACACCCTTGGCTATGGAAGATGAAGGGCAACTAAATGAAGGATGATGGCCATAACCCTCATGCGAGTCTTCGCCATCAACTCCCACCTATCCGCCATGTGCTCTACCACTCTCTCCCTTCTCATTCCCCTACCCTATGCTCCCCATTTCATCGCCTTATTCTCTAAATAAAGCTTGAGGTTTTGTGAGAATTTTTTCTTGCAATGTTTTGCCCATGTGAGGTGTGCGGAATCGCCACCTAGTCTTGTGTTTGGAGTGAGCTTGTGTATGTGTGAAGGGTGTGCAGATTCGCCATCCTTTTGTGGTGCCTAAGTAATAAGCCGCTATACCCCCTCCCTCACTCTCTCTCTCTCTCTCTCTCTCTCTCTCTCTCTCACTTGATCGCATTTCCTTTCCTCTTCATCATTACTCCCAAGCATCCATCTCTCTTGGATAAAAACTTTGTTATGGTGGTGTGTTGTTTGCGTCCTAGCCGCTGAAGCTCGAGGCGCGCCATTCGGTCCCCGGTGTTTTAGAGGCCGTTGGGGTTCGGGGTTCGCTTTGCTCCCGTCATTTGGTGCCTCCATTGCGGATCTTTTCATGAAACCCTTCAGTTTACAATGCTGAAACCCCTAAACTATTGTGAATGGATGAATGGCTAGTAGGATTTGCTAATTGGACGACAGAAGAAGAAGAGCTCCAAGCACAACTAGACGAACTCCGCATCTCCATCGAAGCTCGAGTGCCAGGCGTAACGGTAATCGATTTGCAGTGGGAAAGTCAACCAACACGTCAAACCCAGTGGATATACATAAGCCAAGTGCCAAGAAGAAGAAGGAGAAGGTCGAAACCATGTCCGCAACCTACAACTAACCCACAACAACAAAATGGAAGGAGCTCTACACAATAGAGAATCAACACTATTCTACTTTGAGAATCGGGTAACTCAAGTCATCGAGGTAATTATCACAGTCAGTTTTCAAGTCGCACTTGATGCTGCAGCACAGATAACGGAATCATTGGCTCACACTCTCACTAGAGAAACTAGGGATCTACTGAGTTTGTTTTAGGAAAGAACACCACCCCCTCCCACAAGCTTGGACAGTGACTAAGCACCTCTAAGCTTCACATGAATAAGTACAACCTACCTCAAGACAGATCACACAGACCAACACGTGTACGCTCAATCAAGGTAATACTGGATTTGAAGGCTCACTACCAGCACGTCATTGACACCATGTTGGGTGGGGATCGATTTTTTGAGGTTCTGGCATCAGATCAACCATTTGTCTTACCTTTGGTACAAGGCAATGTACCGTTTGAAGTTTTAATCTATGTCCTAGTATAAGAGGGTATACACGCCTCCTTGTAAAGAAGAAAAAAACTTTTGCAAGTTAAGCAGTGTGTCTTTCTAGCTCTCTCTCAGTAATCATGGCAAGTGTAGCATTTCCAACATTTAAAGGAAAGAAGGGGGAGGATTTGGTAACAGACTTCCTAGATGACTTTGAAGTAGCATGTGTAGTGAGCAACAAAGATACGGATGAATCCCGGGTTAGAATCTTTAAGCATCTCATGAAGCTAGAAGCTAGATCATGGTACAATGTACTTCCACAAGCAACCAAGGATGACTGGGAACCCTTAAAAACCGCTTTTAAGAGGCGCTTTGGGGGAGGTACCACTTCAGAAAAGTTGTGGGACAAGTTGAGAGACTTGAAGCAGGAGGGTCTTTTAGAATATGCCACCTATGAGTCCAAATTTGTGGATTTGTGGGAACGGTGGGTTGAGTCACTGGCTAGGGGGGAAGCTGCACCCGATTTTCTAAAAAAAGATCGGTTCACGCATGGATTATGGCCGCTTCTCAAGGAGAAGGTGAAAGGTAGATTCTCGGCTACGTACGAGTTAGCCGTTGAGATTGCTTGCCTTAAGGACAAGAAGCTGCGAATGAAAGCCAAAGAAACCGAGTCAACAGAAGCAGGAACATTGCGTCGACCAGCAACTACGACAACCACCATATCACCACCACCGTCTCTTGGGGTAAGAGATGACCAACAAGATATGTTGGCCCATATTACTGACCAACTGCAGAATTTGTCTGTCCACTTAATACAGCAAGGGAGGAGTCAAGAAAGAGATCAAGACCCTGGAAGAACACGACGACAAAACAGGGAGTATCATTGCTACAACTGCGGAGAAGACGGTCACGGTATGTACTACTGTCCCAAACCACGACAAAACTATAATAGAGGAGGTAGGAGGAACCAATTGTCACCCCCTAGAGAAAGAACACCCCCACCCCGAGCACCACCCCCACCAACACAAATTCTACGTCCACCCCAGACACCACTACAAGCATCCATCCCACCTCTTCCACCAGCCTCACCACCTAATTGCTCTGTAAACATCATAAGGCTAGAAGAGAAAGGAAAAGCCATAGTAGTGGATCCACCCAGAGCAAAGGAGAGGGACAAGGGTAAGGAGAAGGTAACCTTTTTAGAACCACTTGAAGCCATGACTGTGAAAAGAGCTAGGAGGAAGAAAGCTACACAATCAGATGATGAGAGAAGCATGAGAGGAGAAACTAGCAAGAGGCCATCCAGGCCACGACGGAAATTGGGCATCACCGACTTCCAGCTAGGGGAAAGTTCTAAGCCCTATGATCTAACATTGGATGTGGCAGAGCAAGGACCGAAGATTACATGGCCACAACTGCTACATCTTGCACCAAAAGTAAGGCGACAATGGTCTAAAATGGTAAGTACAAGACGCTCCAAAACAAAGGTAGCCGGAGAAATTTCGGGATGCAACATGGATGACATCCTTCCGATTGTCGATGTAAACATAAAAGGAAAGAGGGTTGGAAACACCTACATTGATGGAGGTGCACAAATCTGTGTAATGAGTGAAGCTATGATGCTTCGATTAGGGATCGAGGTTGACAGGCCTTCTCCATGCAAGGCAAAGATGGAAAACAATGCAAAAGTAAAGTGTGTGGGTGTGGTAAGTGCCGTGAAAATCAAAGCTTTCAACATTGAGGTAGAGGTAGATGTTTTTGTAATGCCTACTAAGGGGGAGGGCTATCCACTAATTTTGGGAAGGCCATGGTTGATGGCCATGAAGGCAAAACAGGACTGGGGTACTGGCCTTCTACGCATGACCGGTAAGAAAGGGGAGACAATCTACTACGACATGAGGATTGGCAAGCAGAAGGAAATGAATCTGGAAACATCGGCAGATGAAACCACTAGCGAATCTTCCAGTTCTGAGGAGGAGACCACATCCATCGACGAAAGTGACAGTTCCATTGATGTGATGGGTATCATTATGAAGGATCCACAAAGGGTAAGCACAACTGGTGATCCATCACCAAAAGGGAAACCCAATGAAGAGGAGAGAAAATCACCTGGCCTAGGAGGAAGTAGGTTGAAGGGTATGTTGTCTACGGAATTAACACTTGAGGAGAAAGATAGTTTTTTGCAAATGTTGATGGGATTTCCTAACTTGTTCATTGACAACTATGAAAGAATCACAGGCATTACAGTGGTGGAACATCATATTAAGCTGAAGGAAGGGGTAAAACCAGTTGTGCAAAAGAAAAGGCACTCTTGGCTGAGGTAAGGAAACTGCTAGAGGCGGGATTCATCTATCCTGTAGAAAACTCAGAATGGGTGTCACCCGTAGTGGTGAAGCCTAAAAAGAATGGTAAGTGGAGGGTCTGTGTTGACTACAAACCACTAAATGCAGCTACAAAGAGAGACCACTTTCCTCTCCCTTTCTTGGATGAAATTCTGAATGAAGTAGCGGGTTTTGAATGCTATACCATCTGTGATGGTTATTCTGGATACTTTCAAATACGCATAGCCTTGGAAGATCAGCTAAAAACCACTTTTATCATGCCATGGGGTTGTTTTTCATACAGGGTTATGCCATTTGGTCTCACAAATGCACCTGCCACATTCCAAAGATATGTCACATATGTTTTTCAACCGTTCTTTGGAACATCCATAAGAGTGTTCATTGATGATTTTTGTATATATAGCTCCCGTATTTCACATTTAGAAAAGGTAACTGAAGGTTTGGCCAGGTTGCAGAGCCTAGGTTGGCAATTAAATGTGGACAAATGCCACATTAGGGAGAGTAAAGTCATTCTACTAGGCCATGAAATTTCAGCAAAAGGTATCAACGCCGACCCAAGTAAGGTGTCCGCACTCATAGCCCTACCTTCACCAACGACCGCACGTCAACTGGTCTCTTTTCTACAGAAGGTGAGGTACTTAAGTAGATTCATACATCTACTATCACAACTTGTTCTACCACTGCAACAACTCACTCAAAGATCAACTTTCACTTGGGACGAGGAAAGCGAACATCACTACAACAAGGTAAAGGAGGTCTTACCCACTCTGCCAACTATCTCACCACCTAAGTGGGATGAAAAATTCTATGTCACCTCAAGTGTTGGTGATGACTCATTGGGGGATGTGCTACTCCAAAAGGATACGACGACTTCTTTCATGAGGCCAATCTACTTCTCTAGTCGAATGATGACAGCAGGAGAGAAAGGTTTCACCCATGTGGAACACTTAGTCCTAGCTCTTAGATTTGCAACTACAAAGTTTAGGTCATATTTGCTGCCTAAGAAATTTGTGATTCTAACCACGGATGAAATATTTCCCTATGTTGTACAACACATGGATGTGTCTGCTAGAATTACTAAATGGCTAGTTCGTCTGCAAGAGTTTGACTACACGGTACAGGTAGAAAGCACGACAAGGGCAAGTTTGGGGGGACTCATGACCTACCAAGTCTTTGAAAGGAAGGAGAAGCAATCTAAGGAAGGAGAAGTCCGATTACCTCCAGTACCACCTATGGTAGAAGGAGCATACTCTCTCTACTTTGATGGAGCCTACAAGCGAGCGTCCGAGAAAGCAGCTGCAGGCATAGTGGTCTTTGATGACAAAGGGACAAAGGTATTTTCGTTGGGCCAATTGTTAGATTCACATTCTAACAATGAAGCTGAGTATGCAGCACTAACCAAGGGTCTACAATGGTGCGTCTCGCAAGGTGTACAACGCCTTAATGTATTTGGGGATGCTCTACTTCTGGTAAGGCAAGTAAATGGAGCATGGACATGCAAGAATCCTAGTTTAGAGACTCAATTAAGTGGTGTAAAAACCTTGTTGGGTAAGTTTGAAGAAGTTCAAATACACCATATCCCAAGGGCTCAAAACCAAGAAGCAGATGCCCTAGCAAGTGAAAGACTACAGGAAGTGGTGGTTGGAGCAATAAAACTAAAGCTCCCTCTATTTCAAGGAAGTGATGCCTTGCTTGACATCATGCATTTTTTGGAAACAGGGGAATGCCCATCAGATTTAAAAAAGGGACAGAAGCAATGGCTGGCGCGGAAGGCCACAAGGTATCGACTCATCAATGACGGTTTGTACTGTAAGGGTAAGGACCAAATACTCAGGAAGGTCCCTCTCTCTCAGGAAATCACGGGAGTAATTGCTAGCTGTCATGACGGGGTTTGTGGTGGTCACTTTGCCCTAGACATAACAAGTAGGAAAATCTTGCAAGCAGGCTTCATATGGCCTAGCCTCAACCGTGATGTACACCACTGGTGCAAAACATGTAAGTTGTGTCAAAAGGCCGGCACTAGGTCACTTATGCCTGAACCATAGACACCAATTCTCTCATATGGCCCATTTGAAAAATGGGGTATCGATGCCATTGGGCCATTACCTAGGGCCAACTCAGGAAAATTCTACATTATCATGGGGGTCGACTACATGACTAGATGGGCAGAGGCTACAGCCACCACTAGAATCACAGCGGTAGAGGTAGCTAAATTTATCTACGAGCACATATGCTGTAGGTTTGGCACACCTTTAGAGATCATCTCTGATAGAGGGCCGGGTTTTAGAGCAGACTTGGTAGGAGAATTAATGCAAAAACTGGGCATTACAAGGAGGCACTCTTCAACATATTACCCTCAATGTAATGGCCTAGTTGAAAAGGTAAATGGAATGGTTTCTAAAATTATTACCAAGCAGGTAAACAATCATCTTGGAGACTGGGATAAGTATCTACTACCAGCTTTATGGGCCTACAGAACTTCATTTCGTACATCCTTGGGATTCACACCGTATCATCTAGTATTTGGTAAGGAAGCAATCTTGCCCATTGAAGTGCAACTACAAAGTCTCAGAGTAATGGCAAGCCAACTTCAACAACCCAACATGCATTTGAGAGATCACATCATCAACTTGGAAAGACTACAGCTGGACAGAGAAGAAGCAATAAATTATTATGCAGCACAAGCAGAGCATAGACGGCTTAGCTTTAACGAGCATCTCCGGAAAAAAGAATTGAAGAAAGGAATGTTGGTTCTCCTCTACGACAATCGCTTCGACACGCGCAAGGATAAGAAACTCCTTCTCCGATGGGAAGGCCCTTTTATCATCAGGAAAAAGTATGCCAATGGAAGCTACCAGCTTATGGAGGCTGATGGAAAACTTCATAAAACCAGGGTAAATGGTTGGCGACTTAAACCTTATTTTCTTCGATTTGACCAGGCTCCACCAATTGACATTCCAGATGAGGACACACCATCAGCCGCCACCTCCGACGATAATGATCAAACAGATGAGCTAGAGACATGAATGCCTCTAGCCAAAAGGGGAGGGTTAATGATGGGGGCTTTTCACAAGCCAAGCTCCCATACCCCTCTTCTCTCGTCCCCACCCCATGAAAACCCCCTCTTATGGAGGGAGTGATAAAAGGCATTGGAAAAAGTAAGAAAAAATAAAGTATGATTATGTAAATATATAAGAAAGGTAAAATAGGCCACCTCATGCCTGCGGGGTAGCCCATCCCCACCTTGCTTCCTTTTTCTTCACAGGTGCCCCGCCGGGTGTCCCTTTTCCTCTCCTCCACTCAAAAGGCAACCCCCTCTCTCTTCCCTTTGTCCTTTCTCCTTTCTCTCTCCCCTCAAGCTACCTCACCTCTCACCAATAATGCATTATAACTCACCAATAATGCACCCTAACTCACATGCAACTTACCCTATCTTCCAAAATAGTATACCCCACCCCCTCTTTCTCTCTCCTATCATATCCCATGACCCAAATACCCCCCTCTCTCTCTAAAGGGCGCCATGTCTCTTGTCTTGTAGCTAAATAATCTCCCCACACTCACACACACTCAGTTTCACTGAAAAAGGTGCCCACAGACCCATCCCCACCCGGTGGTTACCTGATTTTTCTTGTGTTCACACACATCTGCACACAGATTCACCTCTGAGCACACTCCCCTCTCTCCCCTCTTGTAATTACTTTATTCTCCATGTCACCTCTCACTTTTTTTTCATCAACCCATCTCTCTCTCTTAGTCTCTCTCTCATGAGACTGCTGTTCTGGCACATATACACACAGCCAGACAAGTGGGGCCCACAGTCACATGGCCTATGTAGATAATGATTTCTTCATTTCTAAATTCTAGAATTTCTCCCCCCCCTCCTCCCCTATATAAAGAGGGGTCACCATCACACAAAAACACACACAACATCACCAAAGAACACTCTATGCACTGTGTGTGCCTAGTGCACACACACACACACCCACACCATCACCATCACCACAATCACCATGCTTGTCTTGAGCATGACCTCTACACCCTTGGCTATGGAAGATGAAGGGCAACTAAATGAAGGATGATGGACATAACCCTCATGCGAGTCTTCGCCATCAACTCCCACCTATCCGCCATGTGCTCTACCACTCTCTCCCTTCTCATTCCCCTACCCTATGCTCCCCATTTCATCGCCTTATTCTCTAAATAAAGCTTGAGGTTTTGTGAGAATGTTTTCTTGCAATGTTTTGCCCATGTGAGGTGTGCGGAATCGCCACCTAGTCTTGTGTTTGGAGTGAGCTTGTGTATGTGTGAAGGGTGTGCGGATTCGCCATCCTTTTGTGGTGCCTAAGTACTAAGCCGCTATACCCCCTCCCTCTCTCTCTCTCTCTCTCTCTCTCTCTCTCTCTCTCTCTCTCTCTCTCTCACTTGATCTCATTCCCTTTCCTCTTCATCATTACTCCCAAGCATCCATCTCTCTTGGATGAAAACTTTGTTATGGTGGTGTGTTGTTTGCGTCCTAGCCGCTGAAGCTAGGTGGTGCCCCTGTTTGCTTTACCATGACAGGCTCGAGGCGCGCCATTCGGTCCCCGGTGTTTTAAAGACCGTCGGGGTTCGGTGTTCGCTTTGCTCCCGTTAGAAGAAATTGTCTACACATGAGAAGATTTGGAGAACAATCATGATTATTTGGAGAAGATTTGGTCAAGTGGAGTTTGCAAAGCTTTGGGTAATTTTAGTCATACACCATCCAAGCAAAGAACACTCAAACCCAAGGAATCTTCAAGTATAAAAACATGGCTAATGGGACTGACGTTGCATATGGATTGCCAGAAATTCCAAGGAAATATAGGTTAGATCAGGCAATCTCTTCTCTTGCCTTTGTGTGTGTGTGTGTGTGTGTGTGTGTGTGTGTGTGTGTGTGTGTGTGTGTGTGTGAGAGAGAGAGAGAGAGAGAGAGAGAGAGAGAGAGAGAGAGGGACCTTTTAGTCGCATAATCACTCTAGTCATACACCATCCAAGCTTTGGGTAATTTTAGTCATACACCATCCAAGCAAAGAACACTCAAACCCAAAGAATCTTCAAGTATAAAAACATGGCTAATGGGACTGACGTTGCATATGGATTGCCAGAAATTCCAAGGAAATATAGGTTAGATCTGGCAATCTCTTCTCTTGCCTTTGTGTGTGTGTGTGTGTGTGTGTGTGTGTGTGTGTGTGAGAGAGAGAGAGAGAGAGAGAGAGAGAGGGACCTTTTAGTCGCATAATCACTCTAGTGACTACCGTTGCACACACCACTTTTGTGGTATAACTCATTGTTAGATCCATACATGTCATTGCACAAATTAAAATAATGGGCACAAACAAATAATGGGTTGAAAGGTCTAGACATGTCCAAATCCAACATGAAATTGAGAAAGGGCTACACTTAATGGGAGCCAAAAGTGGGCGTAGTCTATTCTTGAACATATACGCATGTTTCACGATCTATTGCCCTTGTAGATGATTAAAAAACTAGAACAGAAAGAACCTACAACTAGTTTGAGCTTAATATAATCCACTCACAATTGTGAGTTTTGCTATAAAATAAAATAAAAACTAGAATAGAAAGAACCTACAACTAGTTTGAGAACATTTCACATGTTTTCATGGAAAATGGGGATCTTATCCGTTTCAAAGCGTTTATTCGTCACCCAAATGCAATCATCTTGGGAAAAAAATATTTGTAGCTTGTTTGAAACTTCACAAAGTCTCAAAGCTACCTTTTCTTTTTAAGTGCTGATTTGAGATTGAATTGTATTGAACACAAAACATTTTCCTTCTCACAAACAAATGTAGGAAAACATTTCTTAAGTGCGGAGACATTCTCCCATGTAGAACTTCTTAAGGTCTATCTAGCCATTTTACCAACACCTGTCGTCTGACATGATGTCTAGTGCGAAGCTCATGAGAATCCAAAATCTTTTCGGGCTCATGAGGGATGCTTGGCGGTTCAATAAGGTCAACTAACACACCTGTGTCAATGACATTATCATTCTATTCTAGCTGTTTTTGTAAACGGACAACATGAAAAACGGGATGAACTCGTGAGTGCTTTGGAAGAGCTAACTTATAGGACACTTGGACATATACGTTTGAGAATGGTAAACGGTCCACAATAGCGTGGTAAAAGTTTAGAAACTTTTTCGTCTTCAGACTTTATGAATGCTCCAGAAGATTGAGAAAAACCTTGTCTCCTTCTTCGAAAGTAGCAAGACGACGATGCTCATCTGCTTACTTCTTACATCGATCTTGAGCTTGCTTAACATTCTGTTGAGCAATTTGAAGCATGTCAAAATGGTCTTGGAGAAAATCCTTTCCTTGTTGTATCTTCTCCTTAGCCAACCCCACCTTAACGGGTGATCTAGGATGAATTATGGCATAGAGATCTTTCTCATAGAGACATAATAATTCTATTGAGCTCTATCTAACTTTTTACTTTCAAAGGCTATAGGTCTTCCCTCCTGGAGAAGTATCACACCAATTGCTTTATCACTAGCATCAGTCTCTAACACAAACGGCTTAAGTGGGTCAACGATTGCTAGGATGGGAGTAGTGGCTGTAGCTACCTTGAGCTATTCAAAACTGCATTTTAGGGCTTCTTCCCAAAAAAAGGTCTTACCTTTTGCTTTAAATTGATCCGTCATAAGAACAACGATTTTGGCATAATCAAGGATATACTGTCGCTAAAATCCAGCCATGCCTAAGAATAGTTGAAGCTCCCCAACCGTGTTGGGATGTGGCCATCGAAGAATGGCAGCGACCTTGTCAGTGTCCATCTTGTTGCCAGAATAAGAGATCACATGACCGAGATAATGTATCTCTATTTTAAAGAAATATCACTTGCTTTGCTTAGCATATAGAGCGTGAGCTTGTAGCTGTTCGAACACTAATCATAAGTATTATATGTGTTCATCTTCAGTCTTACTGTAAATGAGAATGTCATCGAGTAAAACCACAATAAATTTTTGAAGATAGGGACGTAAGACACTATCCATGAGTGTCATAAATGTAGCTGGAGCATTGGTTAAACCAAAAGGCATAACCAAAAATTCAAAATGCCCGAACCGTGTTCTAAAAGCAGTTTTGGAGATATCTTGCAAAAGGATACGCACTTGGTGGTATCTTGAACGAAGATCTATCTTTGTATAGTATCTTTCCCCATGGAGTTGATCAAACAACTCATCCACTCGAGGTAGAGGATACCTTTTCTTGATAGTTATGGCATTTAATCTGTGATAATATACGCGCATGCGCATAGTACCATCTTTATCTTTCACTAATAGAATTGGTGATGCCCAAGGCGAAGTGCTAGGTCTAATGAAACTACGGGCGAAGTAGTCAGCCAACCGACTCTCAACCTCCTTGACTTCTTTAGAACTCATACGATAAGGTGGTTTACTCACCGGTTTAGTGCCTGGTAAGACATCTCTTCATGATGCACATGGGTAAACCCGATGTAAATCACTTGAGAATACATCACTTTACTCTGTGAGTAAGCGAGTCAGCTTTTGTCGTCCAAAGGAGAAAGTAAACTAGAGTTATGCTGGGATGGAGAATCTTGTAATTCCTGTAATGTTTCTTTTACAATAGTTGCACGTTTCTCAATAGAATTAAAATTGAGAGCACTTTTCTCATTAGATTTGTTAACACTTTGCTTATCATTAGAATGCATTGCACTTTGCATACCGTTACTAGAATTCACAAGACTTGGAGACAAGCAGTAACACAAAAAGACTTCATCTATTAAATCTGCTTTTTGCAAAGTAGAAAGCTTGGTTGTACATATAAGAGTTGCAGATGGTATGTTTTTCTCACCAAGCAAAATCACATGTTTACCATTGGCTATAAAGGATAAGGAGTTGTGTTCATAACTAGTGTACAATGTGTTTCCTAAACCATGCAACCACTCCCGTCCTAAAACTACATCAACACGGTCCATGGTCATAACTTGAAAGTCAAGGGTCATCATATGATCTTGAACACAATAAGCTCGTGTCACATACTTCTTTATCATTGCCAGACATCTGTTCAACCACATACTTGTGAGAGCAGGGAGTCTGTGTAAGCTTCAATTTCTTGACTAGATTATAGTTCAGAAAGTTATGAGTTGTGTCATAATAGCTAATATCTAATTCTCCTAAATGATTTTCTCATGTTAAACTGATCATTTAATATGGGGAAGTACCAGGGGAGAAAAAGCTATAATTTTGGTTAAGCTGGCAGACCGGTCACAATAGGGATCCAAAGGAGGGAAAATAGGGATCCAAAGGGGGGGGGGCATCTGCAAAAGAGCAATGTGCAAACAATGGGCTTCAAAGACCCTAAGGTTCAGCCCATTAAGACTTCCAAAATTCTAAGGTTTCAAATTCAAAGGTTAGATCCAATGGTCAGACTCTAGGTAACATTGAATTCTTATGTGAAGACCAAAAAGTCTTCACATATCCCTAGATAGGAGGGGGAGATCCCTTCTAGTAGGGGATGAGAGAGAAACACACACATACACTCTCTCTCTAGCAGGCTCCCTTTACGCAAAGGGAATAGGGGACACATGTCAACTCCCTAGCCTAGTTGCCCCCAAGGTGCATTCAAATCCTATTAGATGGCCGTAGAGGTGAACCAATGAGAATTAGGCTAGAGTACATTTAGTTTAATTCATTTTAAAACACTTGATAAAAGAACCAATAGAAATTAAGCTCTCTAGAAGACTGTTGGACAGTCTCCCAAGGGGTCCAATGAGCATTCAACAAACTAATGGCTTGCCTGATTCCTATTGGCCAGTAGACAAAGAGGCCCAATGAGAGTTTAAATGCATTAATTAAATACCTAAAGATCTCACAAAAGGGGAAAGGGGGACACATGTCACAAGGCTATCACGTATGCTTCTCAATTATCATTGGCTTATCATTCTCAATTACCAATGGGATGCCAACATGAGTAAAACGCAAGAGGGGTCGACCAAGAGAGAGAGGGGACTGATTTTGGCAAGGCATTATCACACGCACAGTCTCACGTATTGACAGCATCCTTGTTGCAATCACGCTCTTCCCCGCGAAACTCCTTGAGTCATAGAAGCTTGGTTCCCTTGAATTGTGCCACTTGTGGCTCCTTGAGCCGTCTATGAATTCATATATTTCACAAGTAGCTCGGTAAGATTTGTAACATTTGCATTGAGTGCAGAGAGGTTGCGTTCATGTACGCTTTGGCAATTTTCCAAAGTCTTGAAAGCAGCCATATCTACAAGGCCATGATCTCCTAGATCATCACCGTCATACATATTAGTATCAGCAGCACCCGTGGTGCCCTGATTTTGATCTACTTGCTCAAAATCAAAAGTGTGTGTAGATGGGATATCCTCACTGGCCATGGTAAACACACAATAATGTAAAGAGAGAGAAAAAGATCAACTTGTACCTTGTGAAATTGAAGTCTTTGTGTTTTCTATGCTTCGCGATTTGTGTTGCATGCGAACCTTATCTTGCAAAAATTGTAGCTCTTCATGTGTCGTTCATTGTAAGAACACCTTTGTTGATTCTTCACAAAAACTTGTCGTTTTCGTAAAGGCTTTTATTCACATTGAAGCTACCTCCTTAAGGAAAAATTTTTTTTGGAAGAAAACTTGTCTTCCTCCAAGAAGTGAAAAGAAAGGGGTGAAATTACCTCCTTGAAGGTTGAAGCTTTCCCTTTCCTTGTAGCATTCTTTTCAACACAAGTATGCTATCTTTCTTAGTTATTCACAAAAATGGTCAATAGCTTGATGATAAAGTATTGGCCTCTTACCCTTATGGGGTGGGTTCAACCCCCCTTCATGCAAGGGTTAAACGGGCCTTCCTACGCGTGCAGCCAATGGTGCCAACAAAAGCCGTAGAGTTGCCAGTCGAGTTTGCCTTGGTTGCCCGTTGTAGAGAGCGTAGATGGGGCGGCCGCAGTCCCTGTCTATCTTCGCGCGTTGCGCACAAAAAATTGTGTTTGCTTTCTTTTTGCTGCACAGTGGAGACGTCGTTGTCTGCAGATCGTGGGAGAGAAGCAACACGTCGTATGCACATCCAACCCGCTTTTTCCCTTTCGCAAAAATAGCTCGGGTACCAGTGTAAGGGCGGTGGTAATACGTGTTCTAGTCTCCACCCAATCGTGCTATCTTATAGCCTCCCCCTAGTGTACACATTGTCCGCCCATGCCGGGGGCCTTGCCCGTAGGACCCATGTCCTTACATCCTTACACTAAAACACTATGGATGAGTGCACCAATCCATTGTTGTTGATTAGATCATGGACAGGATGTGTTCCACAATTCATTCTTGGAGTATTAATATTTTTGGACGTGATGTTTTCACAGTTCAGGAATAGGGATTCTTGGACGTAGTGTGGTCTTCAGTTCAAATTTTCTACAAAGGAAATTGATTCTCAAAATGGCATTCTGTACAAAGTTGAGGGTAGCAAATTGGAGGTGTATCTAGTAGTCCAAGGCCTTCTATTGGGGTGTACATGGTAGTTTCTTCATTGTCTTGGTCTCACTATTGATGCCCACTTGGCATCTCAAGTGAGCTAGCCAATGTGAACCCATTATTTATTTTGGCTTTTAGGTATTTGGTTTACTTATTTGTCAAATTTTGGGTAGAGCAATTTACTGAGGTTGCTATATAAGAAACCCCTTGCCTCCATTGTATACACATTTTAGTTATTCATTGCCAAGATTGATTGGTTCAGGAGAGACTCTCTCTCTCTCTCTCTCTCTCTCTCTCTCTCTCTCTCTCATAATAACTAATATCTAGTTCTCCTAAATAATTTTCTCATGTTAAACTGATCATTTAATATGGGGAAGTACTAGGGGAGAAAATTTTAGAATATTGGTAAGGCTAGCAGACCGGTCTCAGTATGGGTCCAAAGAGGGAACATCTACAAATGAGAAATGTGCATCAAGGGGATTCAAAGACCCTAAGGTTCAGCCCACTAAGACTTCTAAAAAGCTTAGGTTCCAAAATTAAATGAAATGTTCAATGGTCAAGCCTTAGGAAAATTTGGATGCTTGTCGGAAGACTCAAAAGTCTTCCCACATCCCTATCAAGGATGGGGCATGCCATTTTTGTAGGGGATGAGAGAGAAACACACACACACACACTCTTCCAAGCTCCCTTTACACAAAGGGCATAGTGGACACATGTCCAATTGCCTCCAAAGTGCATTCAAATTCTATTGGATGGACATAGAGGTGGACCAATGAGAATTAGGCTAGAGTAAATTTAGTCTCATTAATTTAAAAACACTTGATGAGAGAACCAATGAAAATTAAGCTCCCTAGAAGACTATTGGACAGTCTACCAAGGGGTCCAATGAGCATTCAACAACCTAATGGCTTGTCTGATTCTTATTTGGCCAGAAGACTAAAAGGTCCAATGAGAGTTGAATTGAATTATTTAATTACCTTAATCTCTCACTAAAGGGAAAAGAGGGACACTTGTCACAAGGCTCTTCATTTGACCTCTTCATTCCTATTGGCTAAGCTTGGCATGAGCCAATGAGGGGCCAGCAAGAGGAAATAGCAAGAGGGGTCGACCAAGAGAGAGATCAGGGAGCTGATTTTTGCAAGTTTATTGCACACACTCTCACAAAAACTCATGTGTGAAGAAAAGAAGACTATCTCCTTCTCAAGGTTTAATGGAAAGCTCATCATCTACTCCAAGCTTGTGAGAAGGGAGGCCTATACCAACAACTCTCGGCTTTGTGATGCAAATCCAACCAAGAGTCAAGCTCCAATGCATGCTCATCTCCTCTACTATGCTAATTACTAAGCTATGCTAAGCTATTAAGAGTGATTATGTGAGGAGAAATACTTCTTTCTCGTAAGAATACTCCTTCTTTCTCTCAATCTACTCTCATACCCCGCTAGCTCTCACCATCTTCGAAGGTGTGTGAGGTCTTGGGTCTAAAACCATGAGAGAATTGATGTTGTGTTTTTCAAGTGTAAGCTTGGTGCTTGAAGCTTCCATCTTCATTGCACTAGCACTGAGTTGTTGAAGGAACACAAAGTATTGTATTGTAAAAATTTCTCCCTTGATGCGAAAACCTATAATACATAGCCTTATGGAGGGGGAACCGGCTCCATGTAAATCTGGTCCTCAACTATTGTCAATAGCTTAATTTCTCTCTCTTTTTGAAGTATTGTTCATGCCTATCTAACTAGGTGTTATACTTTTGTTCCTCTCTCCATCCAAGCACTCTTGCTATGCTCATTAGGAAACTATTCTAAATAAAATGCTCACTATGTCTATGTTATTTTTTGATACACACAAATTACTAGACCATTAAATGTTACTCTCTCTCTCTCTCTCTCTCTCTCTCTCTCTCTCTCATTCTCTATCGTGCTCACTCTCCTTGGTCTCTATGCTTCAACATCGTCGACTTTGACACAAGGTTATTTAGGAGATACAATCATTATTCTACCTTTTACACATGTAAAGATCTTTGTCTATAGATACAAAAGTCATCAATGAACACTTTTATTGATTTCTCAAAGAAAGCTTGCAACACAGAATTCATGAACCATTGAAAAGTGGCTATTGCATTAGGAGGTAGACCAAAAGGCATGACTCAAAATGCAAAGGACACCCATGGTGTAATGAATGTGGTCTTCTTTTAATCTTCCTTTGTAATGCGTATTTGGAAATAGCCCACGTAACCATCACAAAAAATGTACTTTTTTGTTATTCTACCTCATTTAGAATCTCATCTTGGAAACGAAGAGGAAATTGGTCCCTCTTAGTTGCTTCATTAAGGAGCTGACTATCCATAGACACCTGCCATTCTCCACTAGGGATACCCACTATGAACTGTCCCCACTAGGTAGATGAAACCATTAAATAGTCACTTTCTTATCCCTTTCAAACTTGCCTCCTTACTTACAACACCCAACCCTCATAGATGTTTTTCTCGAGGTTGACTATCCATAGACACCTGGACCACTTGACATTCTCCACTAGGGATACCCACTATGAACTGTCCCCACTAGGTAGATGAAACCAATAAATAGTCACTTTCTTATCCCTTTCAAACTTGCCTCCTTATTTACAACACCCAACCCTCATAGATGTTTTTCTCGAGGTTGATTCCCTGGCCTTATCTCAATTTGATGTTGGTTTGGATAGCATCAAATCCTCTTACATCAATGTATTCTTTGACGTTTGTTTGTACTCCACTCTTTCATCTTGTGTGAATGCTTTCAATACCCTCTATCATCTTCTCAGTATGTCCTTGTGGTTTCTCTTGTGACTGCACCTCTTCTATCATCTAATTGGGAGGCTTGAGCTTGATACCCATCCCTTTCTATAGAGGAAACTTCTTCAATGGTGAGGTCACTATCATCTTCCTTTGAGGTTGTGGTTGTGAGCTCCTCTTGAGTCTTAGTTGTGTCAACTCTCCCTATAGATATTCTTTGCGGCTTGTTCATGTTGTAGAAAATCCTTCTATGGTTGTCATTTTTTCATATGAGTCTCCATGCTACCCAATCCTGCAAGGCTTCCATTTTTATTATGCAAGACTGACCAAGAATCATGGGATATCCACTCCCCGTGGCAAACATCACAAAGAAATTAACATGTTTTTTTAATGCAGAGACCTCTAGCCCCATGGATTTAATAAGCTCCAAGCAATGTGCTTTGCTATCATCTTCCAGTTTTACCTTAATCCATTGCCTCTTGGATCTTCATTCCAATTTTTTCATTAGATTCTCTCTCATGAACTGATTTGAACACCTTCATCAAAAATCCCTTTCACCCTTGTGATTATTTCTCGTGCAAGCTCTTTCCTCGCTCGTGGACAGAGTGCTAATATTTGAGTCCATCAAATTTTGAAACCCCCCTTACCTTCTATATCTTCAATCAGCTTGTGTGGATCCGTTCCATGACTCATTGGAGTGTCTTGGAGATTGATCCACATTCTCCTCCTCACTTTAAATCTTTGTTTCTTACCCTTCTTAGTTACTCTATCGTTGATCCTCTTGAAATTTTTATTTACCAACATTTTGTCTTATCTAATTTTCTTCTTTGATGTTCCCATTCCTTTGTGATGCATTACTTACCTCTACTATATACACACTAGGGTCTGGTAGAGATGGAATAGTCTCTCCCCCACTATTGGTAGGTGGGGGTGGTCCTACTTCAACCATTGGTCGTGTGTGTTCCTTCATCATAGAAAAAGTGGTTGTCATGGAAGGTTGCTCGCATTCATCATCGATCAGAAGATAGTTTAGGTTTGGTCTTCTTGGCTCACCTCTTCAATGAGAACAAATGTTCATACCATGTTCACTTTCTTTGCAATTGCAATACTCTAGCATGGGCCTAGGTCTAGGCTCTCATCTGATCATTGGGCATCGGTGTGGCCCTCTTGTCTTACATCCTATGCAAAATGAATGGTCAAATTCTTAATTGACTCATTAAGACTCTTGATTACCTCCGTTGTGACTTTTGGGACTTCTAGATAGTTGGACTTTGTCTCATCTCCCTTGTTGGATTTTCTTCATGATTATGACCACAAACCTGCATATGCCATAGTCATCATCAAATGATGAAGAAAAAAAATTACCATTGTAGATTCTTATCTTGGGCTATCCAATTTTCAACAAGTTCAAGATTTGTTTTGGTCAAAATATAAAGACGCCGCATCGAGTAGCCCTACGAAGGTCTATTAGAGACCAATCGATAGAGAAAAACCTCGAGAGTTTCTTCTTTGTAATCCCGATAAGTTGCAATATCCGAAGTGATGAACCTGACTTGCATGACAATTCCCAAAGCTCAAATATTTTGTATGAAAGAAGACATTCTTTCTCATCAAAGGGAGTGAGAAAGCAACATGATTAGCAACTCGTTGACTTCAATATCTAACCTCTCTGAGTGCGGCAACAAGTTTCACAATTTTATACAACACATCTACTACAAGGCTAATCAAATTTTCAAGATTAAACAATCCTTCTTTAGTAGCCCTGGATTCCCCTTAATTAAGCACTTGGTAAAAATCTAGCATACCTACTAGGAGAGCCCTCTTACCACCACATTGAAAAGCGTCTTGGGTGCCTTTTCCCTTACCTTTTTGTACGCCTCAAAGGATCTACCAAAGATTCCCTTTAAATAAATAAACCCATACTCTTACTACTCCCAAGTTGGATGTGGACTTTAGTTGTCTATGCCAATCCTCCAAAGTTTGAGAGAGAGAAAAATAACCATTGTAAGCTTTCAAAGTGAAATTTGGAGTCACTTTGCCTTATGTTATTAGAGACATACCCACAACATAGAGTGGAGATATATATTATAGCATAATACGTATGTGGTGTACTTTCCAAAAAGTTCATTAACTTTGCATGGAGATTCCAGTGAATCTGCAAAAATTGAAAGGAAAAATGCTCGTAGCTATTGTTCACGCATGCCCATGTTCTTTTCCCCGCGAGGCTCTCCCTCAGAGTCCCACTTCCCGCCAGCCCGCATGCTCGCCATCAACCCCTCTTTAGAGCCCTTGCCTATCGCCATCGTTGCTCCTATGGAGAGCTGGCAGATCCTCAAATACGGTAGCTCTCTCTCTCTCTCTTCCCCTTCACACAAACCACCTGTGTCTCTCTCTTCAGCTTCATCGTCACACAAGCCACCTCTCTCTCGCACTACGCTTTCAAGACCTGACACAAAGGAGCTCTGTCTCCCTCCCTTTCCATCCTGTTTGCGCAGTGTTCGGGAGAAATCATTTTTCCAACCATGCAAGATGCCTTTCCTTGAATTTGCCAAGAGGAAATTTTAGAGAATTAGGTTATTTTTTTGGATTTTTACACTATTTTTCTCTCTTTTGGGGCGGAATATCTACTTTTCCCCTCGCCCTCAACCGGCATTTTTGAAATTGAAAACGGCACGATATTAAGTTGAGACACATTTTTCCCGAACATTGTATTTGTGTCATGTGCTTTTTATTTCACCGAGTGTTCAGGAAAAATCATTTTTCCAAACATACAAACTTCCGTTCCTTGAATTTGCCAAGAGGAAATTTTTAAAAATTAGGCTATTTTTTGGGTTTTTACACTATTTTTCTCTATTTTGGGTGGAATTTCTCCTTTCCCCCTTGCTCTCAACCGGCATTTTCGAAATTGAAAACGGCACGATATTAAGTTGACACACATTTTTCCGGAACACTGTTTTCTTCCTCCTATCTATCATTTTCTCAAGCATACAAGTCGAGAGGCTCTATCTCTCCCCCATCTCTATCTCTCCCCCATCGTCTTGCCAATGGCGGCGTAGCAATCGTTCTCTCTCTCTCTCTCTCTCTCTCTCTCTCTCTCTCTCTGTGCACCAGGCCTGCAGTCTCTCTTTGTCCCCATGCAAAAAATCTACTCGTCGTCACACTGACACACAAGTGGCTCTACCTCTTGAGACATGGAAATGACCCGGGGGACTGCCCTAGACAAGGTCTTCAAAGGGAGCCATGCTGAATCGCTGATCTTCCCTGCAGACATGCACGGCCCGACTTCAATCGAGGACTGCCCTACAGACGAATGAGACAAAAAACTGCCTCTCTCTGGTCGACACGCTGCCTGCTCCGCCCTTCAGGTGATGGCAGCCCTCCCTAGCCAACCTGCATACACCGTCTCGATGCTGATGACCGCCACCGTTGACTCTCAGTGCAGGAAAACTCTCTCTCTCTCTCTCTCTCTCTCTCTCTCTCTCTCCGCGTGCTGCCCTGCAGCCTGCTTTGGTCTGCATTTTTTCCTTTTTCACAAACCATGCAAGGCATCTTTGTTGATTTGGTTTAATATAACCGAGACATCGTGTGCCTGCACGGAAAGAGAGAGAGCCTTGTGAGATACATAAAATATGGAGCAAGTCACACGAAACAAGTAGATGGAAGAAGTCGCACAAGGACGAAGATGCAGGAGGCTAGGTAGATGGAACAACAAGCTGAGGGAACATGGATGGACCAATGACATGCAAAAGCTTCCTATCTTAATGCAAAAAAATATCTCTCTCTTATCTTTCTCTCATTGTTGCACCTGGCATTCAATAACACCATCCCACTTTTCCCACTCCAAGCCAAAGGCATTTTCCTTTCATGAACCCAAGGTTATCTTGCTAGATTCTGGTTAAAGATATTGGTTGCAAAAATAGTGGATGCTTGGGTCTATTCATTAGATAGAATCTCTCCAAGATCCTTTAGCATTGGAATCTCCAATTAGCATGTCCATGGAGGTCACCACTTAAAACCAATATTAATGAGTAGCACTTGAACTCATCACACCTACATAGTATGAAACTCAACGTAAACCACTAGGCTATATATGCCTACATTGGTCCTTGAGCTCCCTTTGAACCATTAAAAAAAAAAGGATACACCCAAACCCCCACCCCCCACCCCAAAACCTACCCTACCCCCGCTCCCCTCTCTCCTTTCTCTTTTTTTCCCCCACCCTTTCCTTTTCCTTTCTTCCCCCTCCCCAAACTAATTAATGCATTTGTGAAAAAGTCGTTTTGGCTGCTTACTCATGACTTCATTAGTTAATTATCCAGATTCGATTCGTTTTGAATCTTTTAACTTAAAGCAAATTGGGATGAAGCTTCGTTCTTGTGTGTGTTTATGTCCACCTTCGGAGCTCTAGCTCTCTCCTGTGTCTTGTTTGCAAAGTCGTCCCCCCCCCCCCCCCAAACCCCGCCGGTGTTGCCCGCATGGTTCTTGCTCGCAATGCACTGCGACGAGACTCTTGTTCCCTTCGTCTGCAACCCTGCGTCCCTGTTGCTCTTTGATCACCATAGTCGTGCAGAGACTCTCTTCAATCCTTCGGCTGCATGTCCGCCCTCTGTACATGGCTCTGACTCGCACAATTACATTGCATCAAAAAAGAAACTTTCAGAGCTCTCTCTGATCACGCTCTAATGCTTGATGGCACTTTCTCTCCCTCTGCATATTATGCTCTCACCAAAGTCTCCCGCAGTTGCGCTCTCCTGTAATTCACCTTCGCTACCTCTCTATCTCTATCTCCGCCATCACGTTTGCATCCTCAGGCTGGGGAACAGCACTGGCGTGCGACCCTTCAGCTCCCTGCCCTACGATCTTGTTCCTTCCCATCGACCACCATCAATAGCAGATTGCGTCCACCTGTAGCGCGCGCGCACACACACACATGGCCCTGTGCTGCCGCCTGCCGATCTCGACGATATCTCTCTCCCTGCCCTCCTCTTAACATACAGCACGTCTCTCTCTCTCTCTCTCTCTCTCTCTCTCTCTCTCTCTTCTCCACATGCCTTCTCTTACGTTTTTCTCCTGGGCCCATGTAGCGTTCCAAAAAAACATATTTTTTTCAAAACATACAAAATTTCTTTCCTTGAATTTACCAAGAGGAAATTTTAGTAAATCAGGTTTTGATCTCTCACATTATTTTTCTCTATTTTGAGACGGAATTCGTCCTTTTCCCCTTGGCATTTCAAAATTGAAAACGACACGAAATTCCTCCTTTTCCCCTTGCCCTCGATCGGCATTTCACAAAAGGCAAAACAATGAAGCAAATCATCTCCAAAGCATAGATAACCAACCAAAATTCTAGTTTTACCAGTCTCTATTGAAAAGCCACTAATTTTTAAATGTTTGGAGATATTTAATCACACAACCAACCAGGCGTATTTTGGAAAATTTGTTGGGCATTTTGGGAATCCATGAGTTTAATGGAGGTATTTTGGGAATTTCCACAAATTAGAGGGGTAGTTTGGAAATTTTCCCTTTATAAAATCAGTTTTTTTCTTATTTTCACACTGTTTTTGCCCTTGAAAAAAATCTCTCTTTTTGTCTCGTTATAACGTACACGTGCCATGTCCATGTGGACCCCCCCCCCCCCCCCCCCCCCCAAAAAAAAAAAAAAAAACCCTTCCACTTTTATGCAAACTTTCACAAAAGCATCTTGGTTGATTCTTATAAAAAGAAAAAAAAAAGAATTTACATCACTTCTCTGCAAATAGAGCCAACGATGACACAAAGAACCATGAGTTGCCACCATCCATCACCAACTTACATGGGATTATCCCTAACCGAATTTCAAACTACAAGCCATAAATGCTGAGAATAACAACATACAAGTCCAAGTTTCCACCAAGTAGGAAGCCAAAACGACTTTTTCACAATAGGCCCGGCCAATTTTTGTTTTGAGGTGTTTTAAGGGGTATCTTGAAAGATCCCCTTTTCTCTTCAAGAAAACGTGGGCAGGCGAAAAGGGAAGCCGATGGCACGTGGAGGGGGAAGAGAGAGAGAATGAAGAAGAAGAAACTATCCCAAGAGAGGTTAAAGAGCTTTTCGAAGAGAGGGGGTTGTTGTACGTGATGGTGAGAAGGGGAGGAGGTGGGGAAAAAGCACCATAGGATGGCGGGAGGAAGGGGGCAACCTCACATGGAAATCTTTCCAAGCTTGCTCACATCACTAGATCAGTCAGGCAAGGGGAATGTATCGCCCTCCGAAATGTTGGAACTACTGTGTGTAGCCTTGTTCACATGAGCGAGTGGGTTAGCACAAGGATGCTTTTTGAGCCTTACAGATTTTGTTGTCCGACGGTGCAATGGATGAGTGCAACAAGTTTTATAGAGAGAGAGAGAGAGAGAGAGAGAGAGAGAGAGAGAGAGAGAGAGAGGTCTCTGTTTCCATGGCTTGCTAGAGTTGATGGGACGAAGACCCATAGCACAACAGTGGCAGGCCACATGGAGAGAGAGAGAGAGAGAGAGAGAGAGAGAGAGAGAAGTAGTGCTACAATGGCCTCGATGAGAGCAGTACAAGCGGGTGCCATGGTGAAGGGGGCAAGCACAACACAGAGATGGCGATGGCAAGGGCGTCTCGTGTAGGCATGGCAATGATGGCAACATCCAGTGTTTTGCCTTTTCCAAAATTTGGGCGAATGTCAAAATCTAAGGCATTAATTAATGGGTTTGAGTTGCTAGCTGAGAGCTCTTCTTTGAGAATGGTGGGGGATTGGCCTACAGCTCAAGTTCCAAAAAGGAGGGTAGTTGTTGAAAGAAGGGGAGAGAGGAAAGAGAAGCGCCAACCAAAAGACCCCCTCCCAGGGCCGATCCTTGGTGACATTGTGCAACCCTCCATCTTGTACATCAACGTACATAGAAATAGCTAAAACCATGCCCATGCAACCTCCTTGTAAGGAACCCAACCCGCAAGCGAGCACACAAGGCTGCATGATCACAACCCCTCGGCACACTCCATACTCTCCCAACTAATTTGCTTTTTTATAAGGGTACAAGCAGTATTTTATGTTTTCTTTGCTCTGAATGGGAAAATTTTACCATTCAAAATGCTAGTACGTGGGGGCGATCCTCAAACCATGGTTTTTTTAGTGGGTATCTAAAGACATGCCTTCTAAAAAACAAAAGAAAAAGGGAATGGCTACCCAGAGATGGAGGCAATCCAGTGAGATGGATGAAGGGCAAGCCAATCAGCTTGTGGTAGGTGGTGGGCGAGGGATCTAACATAAGAGGAAGGTCATGAGAGGATGTTGGTGGTAGGGACAACTGAAGATTAGCTACCATTGAAGGACGACTCGATTGCACCCGTATAAAATCTGAGCTGGTTACTGCTGATGCGAATTCGAGGGGGGTGGAAAGCCACAAAGAGATTGAGCTTGTGTGCATTAGATCTGTTAGGGTTTGATCCAGGCAGTAACGTAGAGGGCTAGGGTCACACACGTAATGAAAGGAAGCTATAGAGGAGAAACCACTTCCCTGCATACGCGTACATCACCGCGTCATGTCACCACACTTGCGTAGAGCCACAACTATCTTCAGCTCCAGACGACTCCCTGCTCGACAACCCTATAACAATAATGGATAATGATTACAATAAAGAATGTTTCTTGAGGCCCTTGTCAAACTGGGTCGCCCGTCCTTCGTGAGCTGGAGGCCTTTGACAACCATGCCCTTGTGTGAGCGGAGTCTCGCTTACAGAGGCCAGTGGAATTGAAATGGTGTCACACTGAGCGCAGGTGATGAAGTTGGAAAAGGTGCTCCGCAACCAATCAGACGGCGAGATCAGAGCGTGGGTTAGGGTTGGTCGAGCAAGGTAGGCCGGCACACTTTTGAGGAAAGTGTGCCGCTGATGTGGACAGCCAGCTAAGCTCTGAAAACAGGGGCAGCGACCCAGTGTGACAAGACGATGCGCCGGCATAGCAGTTGATTGGTGCATGCCACGAAAGTGTAGTTTGCCTGCCCTAATGTGACATGGGCCTGAGATTGGACCTTCGTTACACCTCTCCCTCTCTTTCTCTCTCTCTAGCTGCTCGATAAGGGCACTACTCTCTCTCTCTCTCTCTCTCTCTCTCTCTCTCTCTCTCATCCTTGGAGCTCCACTCTTAAACTCTTGGAGCTCGTGGACCTGTAGCTACCTTGGTAAGTTGGTAGAGAGCTGACATGTAGCTACCTTGGTAAGTTCGTAGAGAGAGAGAGAGAGAGAGAGAGAGAGAGAGAGGATATCAATATCTTGTGTTCAATCACTCTTCTTTTGAAAAGCTACAATTTTTTTTATCTTTATAAAAATTTAATCTCACGACCAAGGGTATTTTGGGAATTTATGATAAAATATTGGGGGTCTTTTGGAAAGTTTTTAAATTAGAGGGGTATTTTGGAAATTTTCATAAATTAGAGGGGTATTTTGGTAAATTGCAACGAAAGGGCCTAGTGGTGCTCCATCTCTCTCTCTCTCTCTCTCTCTCTCTTTTTTTTTAACAAACACATTCATTCTGCACTTAACTGTAGTAAAAGTTTACACCTGGAAGTCAAGTATATTTGTTGTATATGGTATATAAATACAATTCCCTTCACACATTTGGAAAGGTCTATTTTAACTCAAGAGTTGGACAGAAAACGAAGCGAAGCCAAGCCAAGCCTCCATTTGTGTGCTTTCCAAAGGCCTTTGTGCTCTGTATAATAGGTGACGCAAGAATTGCTCATTGTTATTGTACAGTTGTGACCGGACCTCCACCTCAACGTTACATATAGGACGCATCTTCTTAATTACTAGGAAGAAGGCCCTTATTTTGGGCACCCAACGCTTTTGTAAGACCCATTAGATCCTCATATGACATTGCATCCGGATCAACACCATCCTGTCTAACATCTCTGACAATCTGTGGTGCTGTCTGCGGATGTTCTTGGAGGGACAACATAATCATTAGCTTCCCTGAATCATCGGAATCTTCCAAAGATCTGGCCAGTGCTTCATGCCCAACCACTGAAGGCATCACGATTGAGGGAGACATCTTGCAAGTGACAGTCCTCCTGTTCTTGAAGAGCTTTGGCGAGGGCGATGTCTGCATCGAATTGAGTGGGCAGATCCTGCCCTGCTTCTTCTTCAACAAAATGCATTGTTACCGTCTTGTGTGGACCCAACTCCTCCATTCTTCTTATAGCTAGGTTTACAGCCCTCGTCTCGACGCGCTAGGCCTCTTTTCATCATTGAGAGCTTTCCCATACAATTCATCAATCGAAAGCTCTGGCGAGCCATGGCTACATTCTGTCGAGTCCTCTCTCTCTCTCTCTCGGACAGCCATCAGTAATATGCTTAGGCAGACGCTCTTCAGACGAACCGCAACATGCTTAGAGAGTACACGCAGTAGAGAATTAGCGCAGAGTCTCTCTCTCAGCCTTTTCTGATTGGGTCGACTGCCCGTGTAGTGGACAGTGGACAGCCGCCGGTCAGACACCGTGAGCAATGATCCACATGGCGCCGAATACCGAAAGCCTCTCTCTCTCTCTCTCTCTCTCTCAACATCGAGCGCCGAGCTACAGAGAACACTCGCCGGAAGGAAAAGCTAAAGACAGTCTAGCTGTTTTCTGTATCGCACAATCGCCGGAGCATGCAAAAATCTCTCTCTCTCTCTCTCTCTCTCTCTCTCTCTCGCGCGCGCGCGCGCGCGCAGTTTGCAGGTTGGTGCAGGGAACACTTCCCAGAGCATTCTCCTTTGGCCACGTGTCGGGGGGGGGGGGGGGAGCCGGAATCCCTTCCCCCATTATACTTACTATAGAAAAGGAGGATTGTGGAGTCATCACTAGCTATGCGGTGGAGTGGTTTACCTCACAATGCCTCTCTTCTGCTCAAGAGGGGTCCGAGTTTAATTCACACAAGATAGCAGGGTTTGTTAGTTTTTCCTACATATGCAACATTGGAATCTGAAGAAGATTCCACCTAATAAATCAAGAGTGGATTGAACAAACTCTTTAAACAAGAGGCTTCGCCTATCGAAATGTAAACCTACATGGCCAATTTATGATACAAATGTTTATGTACACATGCTATGTTACACTTGTTTCGATCATCCCACATTAACACAAGACAAGAGAGTGGAAACCCTTCACATTTTTGTAGTGCTTGTTGGGGTAAAGGCAGCATGTGCTTTGCCTCAGGCCAGATGTTTGGTATCAGAGCACCCATTGAATTCATTGGCGATTGACCTTATTATTTCTACATAAAAGAATAAAGGGTCTCACTGATTTTGTAATGAGTAATACACACACACACACACACACACACACACACACAATCACTCTTAACGCACCACACGTGCACCATTAGGAAAAATATGAACCCTCTAAGGGCCCTTTGGGATTAAGGTTAATTAGAGGCCAGCCAATAGGAAGAGGGTGGTGGACACACTCTATACCCTCAAAAAAGTAGGGGGACAAGATAGCTTTATACCTCTTAATGGCCTCTTACCTAGAGAAAAGGTAAGGGAGGTGGCTAGGGGAAAGGGATGGTGGGGGAGGGGGACCACTTTGACCTCTTTTTCCCCACTTTTTTGTCCGGATTTAAAAATACACTAAAAAATTCAAATTTCAAGTTTTCCCTCTTTAAAAGGTCCTCTAACCTATTTTATCGTCAAAAAAGTATTTTTGACCTCCAAATGTAAAAAACGTGCACTAAAAGTTTTCAAAAAATTAAAAATTTCCAAAAAATTTCAAAACATCATTTTCCACCCTCCAAAGTCTTTTCAAACCTATTCTATAGCTAAAAAGTGATTCTCTCTCTCTACAAACTCTTTTTCAAGTTCTCCATGGCTACAACAACCACATGCACCCCCTATAGTCCAGCATTATCTCTCTGCTAGCTTTCTCCCATCTCCATTGTAGCACCAAGCAAGCTTCTCCCCCATCTCTTTCCCTTGCCCACCACATAGTTTCACACCAAGCTAGCTCCTCTCCCTTCTCTCACCTCCATTACAGTATGAAACAAGATTCTACTTCTTCTACTTTCATTCACTCGCACTACATGGAAACCTCTACTCTCGAAGGTGGAAAAAGCATGAGCTCATATGACTTGCATACCACAACAAGAGGAGGTGTGAATAGTGCGTGGGCATTGCAAGGGTTCATCTCCAACATAAAGATAAAATGGTGAGAAAACTACCCTTGTAGCTTACATTCAAAGCTTAACATCATCTCCATCTTTAAGTTTATCATGCTGGAGAGAATTAACCTCTTTACGGCTTTCAATGTTTAGGCTTCACACCTCATAACATTGGGTGATGCTATTTTGTTGATGGCTTTGGTACGCCATCTATAGTTGTGTAGCATGTGATTGAGTCTCACAATGCAAGTAAGTTGTGTTATCTATGGAGAGTCATCAAAGAGTTTTCTTATAATTTATTCTTTGTATAGTTGTCAATTAGATTATTAGAATGATATCATTTTGTACTTTATAATTTTGTGCTCACATAATCTGTTGTTTACTTACAGAGTTAAACTTGTTTTGAGAGGACATGAGCAAGCAATAATGTGCAGAGATGGAAATCACCCTATTTTTGTTCCGTGAGAGGAGCCTTTCACTACCATGTCAAAAGATTTTGATAAGAATAGTAGGATTTTTGTAAAATCTTGAACCAATAGGTACTCTCTAGGAGGCATGAGAAAAGCCATCCATATAGTACTACTATCTTCCCTAGTGTCATCAAATATTCAAGTGTAGATGAATCTCTAGATGAGGAAGACAAATACTTGTAAGAGAAGCCTAATAGCAACAACATTGTCTCCGTTTGTAATTATTTTTATGAGGCTGGATTCCTTTATAAATGCAATATAAATATGTCTTTTTGTTAAATGGTGTCGCATTGAGTGCTAAACTTTGTCAAGATGTCCTCATTTGGCGATCTTGAATATATATCATTAGCAACATTTTACAAGTTGAGAAAGCTAAATTCTTGCTTTCCAACATGTTATTGTTTCCATACTATGCCTATGCCAAGCTTAACTTAGAGAAATGACAACTTGAGATGGAGGTGTCGATGTATAGGGGTGACTTATTATGGATTCGTGTTTCATCATACATATATTGTAAAGCCATTGAGTTTCCACCTTTTTGAGTAGTGTTGACAAGTTTTTGGTATCAGATCTTCTTAAATATCCCTATTCATTCGCTATTGGTAGCATTTCTTTGGTATTGCTAAAGATGATACCAATAGCTATCACCTTGTGAACTTAATTGTTAAATTGCGGATTTGATTTTTACTATGTAGCTCATTTGGATAGAGAAAGTGTAAACATAAATTATAGATACATGCATTGTTAACATAGAAGATATGTATCACTCGCTCCTATGTAAAATGCTAATCAAGAAACCTTTGGCTGGATATCATAACAATAGGGGTCACATGTAGTTTCAAATACCAAAGAAATGGCTTAACCAAAACATTCCCAAGAACATGAGGTGAACACAAGGAAGTAAAAATTAGCTCCTTGTTTGGTTGATTTCTAGTGCTAAATGTTTAGTGCACAAAATTTGTGAGGCCTTTGACCTGGGGATTTCACTAAAGTATATGTAACATAGCACATGTGTTCAGTAGAAGGGAATTTATATTCCTGTTAAGTTACAGAAACATGTGTAGGTAAGGCATATAAGGGGTGCTTTTAATCCATTGTGGTGAACACACATGATATAGGAAAATTTTACATAGTGAATACTCCAGGCATCAAACACTAGACCTCTATCTCATGGCCATGCATTAAAACAAAGCCCCTATTTGTCATTTTAAATCCCCAGAGACCTTCAACAAGAGGACACAAGGGCGTGCAAAATGATCATCCAAGGACAAATAAGGACCAAGATATTTCCAAGAACAGGGGATGGACACAAGGAAGAAAAAAATGGTTGATAAGCATGATACAAGGTTTAGGTATTTGCCAGTGGGGGGGGGAGTTTGCTATGAACACATTAAACTGCCCAGTTCTATCTCTTGGCCATGCATAAAAAAAGCCTATACCTGCCATTTTAAGGCCCAAGGGACCCTCAACAAGAGGGGCCACAAGGACGCGAAATTTTTTTGGATTGCCATTTTTCGCGCCCTTGTGGCCCCTCTTGTTGAGGGTCCCTGGGGCCTTAAAATGGCAGGTATAGGCTTTTTTTATGCATGGCCAAGAGATAGAACTGAGCAGTTTAATGTGTTCATAGCAAGCCTCCCCTCCTTGTGTCCATCCCCTGTTCTTGGAAATATCTTGGTCCCTAAATTTTGGATCGCCATTTTTCGCGCCCTTGTGGCCCCTCTTGTTGAGGGTCCCTAGGGCCTTAAAATGGCAGGTACATACATATTTTTGATGCATGGCCATGATTCAAGTGGTAAGTTTTTTTTAGTGTTGGACTTTTAGGTTGTTTTCAAGAGCCTCTAGCCTTCAATAAGCTTCAAATCTGTCTGGGCTTGTCTCACATAAATTTGTTCATCTCATCGCGCTCTTTGACTATCATGTGATGCAAAAAAGTCATATCTTGCTCGGATTCTCCGAAAATCAACGTGCAAGTTGACAATTTCTAAAAAGATGATGTAAAACAGACATTTCTTACTTTTTTCTTAATCTACGGGCTCGAATGAGCATTAAAACCATGGAATCTGGAAATACTCAAAGAACCAATGTTTTTTATTGTGTTAAGGACTGTATTTCCTACATACACAACTTTCTCAAAATCTCGTCCTAACACCTTCAAAAGTGGCTTCCAAGGAGTGCCCTCGGTCAAAAATTGATACTGAAGAAAAAAAATCAGAATGAACTCTTAGACTGTGTATAAACTTTAAAATAACCAAAATGTCCTTTAAAAATAATTTATTGCTAAAATTTTGAAAATAGACCACCGTTGGACTTCCCACAGCGATAGAAATCAAAGGGTTCAAGGAGAGGCCTGGTCTCACAAGTGCATGGTAGGAATCTAATTGAGGTTTATTCCGTCAAGATCTCTTGTACTTTATCATGTCTTCTCATGTACAATCTTACCAAACAAAAACAAATTTACACTTTAAATGACTACAAATCTTATTTAACTTACCAAACAATCTAAAATATGGTAGACCTAGAGTGCTCTTACACATCAACAAACAAAAAAGTCCAAATTTCTTCTCATTAACTTTGATAAACATACATTCATGAACAACTTTCAAGGAGTAGTGCGGTCATAGTTCTTGTACATCCATTCCATAACATGGTATGCTCATGGGGTGACCTATCACATAAAAATATCTTTGGTAGGAGTGCCCTCATGTTAGGAAAGGGTGTGTTGCTACTGATGAAAAGCTATTGCATTGTCCTACTAGGGATCTCTCCATGTTAGCATAATGATTTTTGGTGTAGTGGGAGCCACATTGCCGCTGAGGAGAGCTTTGTGCCACCATAAAAGCTTCAGGTTATGCCAGTTCCTTGAGCCATTCTTACAAAAAACTCCACTCAACTAGCATAGTAAGAGGTCACCTTGTAACAAAAACATGTATGAATTCAACATTTGCAAGTTGTATAATAAAGACACTTGTTAAGTATATGTTGTACAAATTTGCAAGTATTTCCATCCAACTGGAAATAAACAATCCTAAAATATACATTAGGATGAGATTACCCACCTCTAATAAGCATGGATTTGAAGCACCTACCTGCAAGATGTAGCGAAAAAGACTGTCTTAGAGGAAAAGTGGTGACACTTGGCCTCTCTAACCTACAGCCTTTCACTATTTGTGCACAAAAGAAACCTTTGTGCTAAGCACTACAAAAAACAAGTAGAGGCAACACCTTAGACTTCAAAGTCTATGATAAGAAGAACACAACCAAACGTAAGAAATATATTGTTACTTTGCACAAAGGGGTGTTTTATTCAAATATGTGATGGTATTGGTAAGCTTCATAATGTACACATCTTTTTCCTGTAATTGTTGTTGGAGAGTTTCAACCTCCCTCATCGAAGATGCAATACTTTCTTGTAATGCCACTGTTTTGAGCTGAAGAGCTTGACATTTGTGCATCCACGAATGCAAAGAAGTACCTGCACCCATACACAACCAATTGAAATAGCCAAAGAAGCCTACTTCTCCCCTCCCAAAATATTGAAGAATCATCAACATTCGTCTCACCGATGGGTATGATGTTCCTGGGATGACCTCTGCTCACCCTCACGTGCGGTCTTCAGTGAAAACGCCACGGACAAGAAAATATGTATGCATACAATTTGTGATGTCCGTGAGCACCACTACAGTTGTTGCGTGAGGAAGAAAATGATGAAAAGAGAGAGAGGGGAGGGAGAGGGAGGAACATGGGAGGAGAGAAGGGGGCAGTGGGGGAGAGGGAGAGAGAGGGGAGGAGGAGGAGAGAAGAGGGCAGGGAGGGAGGGGGAGGAGAGAAGGGGGCAGTGGGGAGAGGGAGAGAGAGGGGAGGAGGAGAGAAGGGGTAGGGAGGGAGAGGAGAGGGACAAAGAAGAGAGGAGGAAGAGATAATAAAGGTTTTTTTTTTGGGAGGGGGGGAGATTTTTTTTGAAAAATTGCACTTTTAGTGTTTGTAGGTTTTAAAAAAGGTCAAAAAATGAATTTTTGATATATATATATATGTTGAGGGGGAGTTTTAAGTAAAAAAGAAGCAAAAATATTTTATTTTTTTTAAAAGTCAAAATTTGGCTCACATTTTTGCTAATGTAGCCACACCTCTTTACTCCCTTCACTTTCAAAAATCTAGAGAGAGAAGGTGACCTCTTATGTCCACATCTTACATGTGTTTTAAAAAAAGGCTAGAAAAACCTACTCAAAACTAGTTTCTTGAATGCCCTTGTCCCCTTAATCCTACACAACATTAGCCTTAATCCCTAAAAATTAAGATTCCTTACAAGGCCCATGCAAAGTCCATATTTCTCCTAATGCCCACACCACATAGCTTTTGCACTCGCTTTCTCTTTAGCTAGGATCAAAGTTCAGGGAAAGTGGCCACTACAACCTTGACCTTGCATCATAGAGAGTAGAGCAAAAGAAGAACAAGAGTTTCTACAAGTAGTTTTTTTCATTTTCGACTGTGAAACGCAAATTTTTGCATATCTTTGTCATACATAGTCAGATAGATATGATCCAAGGGTCTAGATTTACATTTTGGCAAGATCTTCCCATATTTTAGATGCAATGGCAATGTCAATTTTTTGAAATTTGGATCAAAATTACACCAAGTTTAGCAACAGTAAGCTTGTTCTACACTTTTGGGCCAAAAAATGTTTCTTTTGGCATATGTCTCAAACTTGAACTCAGATCTATATGATCTAAGACTATACCTAAAATTTATTGACATTTTGGATGCGCTTGTGATATCATAATTTTAAAATTCTGAATGCTGAATGTTTTGCAAAAACTTACAACAATTTCTATACATAGTAGCTTTGACAATTGGACTCCTACACTCTGAGAATTATGTAGTTTGCATCTGTGGATATGTATGTCACATTGTGATACTATATAAGAGATGATTTACCTTTAGTTTTAATATACAAGTACTGATTTTGGATGTGTCTTTTGGATTGATACACATCCAGATGCGGTTTTGTATGCATTGAGACTATTTGGAATTTCACAGAGGTTGTATCACCTGGTGTAGTGCTTCTTGGTTATTTATGAATATGTTGATATAGAATGAGCTAATTATAGCGTAGAACCCTACATGAGTGGGAGGCTCTAGGTAGTCTTGTAATGAGGTGCTTGAGCTCAAGGCGTGCTAGCAGGTATTGGGGACATGGAGCTGGATTCATATCAAGATTCAAGGGATTGCACCAAGTTGGTGATTCCCAACTGCCCCTCCCTCTGCTCTTAAATCTGCCATACCATCCGTAATTTTTGACAAAGGGAGAGGTCCACCCTCCCCCCTCTCCAAGGATAAGGCTTGACGATCCCGACTTATGGATTGGTCCCAGGGAGTTCAGTAAAGTATAGGTAACATAGCACGTGAGTTCAATAGAAGGGATTTTAATTTTTGTAAAGTTACAGAAACATGTGTACATAAGTCCTATAAGGGGTACTTTAATTCCATTTTGGTGAATGCACGTGATAGAGGAAAATTTTACATAGTGAACGCCCTAGGGGATTGGTGTTGTGGGGCTTTGTTTACTATAGAGTGAACAGTCCATCTTGATTCTCTTAGTGTTGTCTTGATGGTGCTCAGTCACAATATATCTCGCAAGATCTTAGAAGTCTTTTCTCGTGTAGTAGTGGGCAAGATTTGACTGGGTGGGCCTCAACACTAAAGGGCACGGATGGAGAGAGATGGGATCCGCGGTGGGGGTCGAAAGGGGGAATCTCGAGGCAAATGGAGGGTGGAAAAAAATGGGCGTCCTCGCAAGCACGGAGACTCAAACCCTCGCCACCGTTGTGAGTGCCCAATGCACTAACCGCTACGCCCGTGATGACAGGCACGTTGACATGTGGGCAAACCATAAAATGATAAATAAACTTGGATAGGCTCCCTGCTTGTCCAAGTTTACTTTCTCGTGTCCTAGTTTACTTTGGTCATCTTACGGCTGCGCGCGTCCCGATCTTCGTGTCCTAGTTTCGCTGTCGTAGATCCCACTGCTTGGGATTCATTAAATTTCCCGTGCCCTTTAGTCTGAGGGTGGGTGGGATCCACACATGTTCTTGGGGGAATCCATTATCGTTGGTTGTGCTAGCGTCTTTCTCAAAAAAGGTGCTAACTTCTCCCCCTTCCAACTTTTTGCTTGTTTTGTCTGTTGAGGATGCCTAACATGAGGCAAGAGATCACGGTGAGTCGTGGCACCCTTGACGTAATTTGGTTTGAAAGTGTTTACTTTTGAACTTATATGGGTAAGGCTCCTTGTAAATATCTGATCTCATTGGGAAGTTTGTTTGCATGAGATGTGTAGTGCTTAATATAATTAGCCAACATAGTGTGGACATTGCTAAAAGAAAGAAAGGGAGTTGTACATCTTTCTTTTGTGGCCAAATGATAAAATATTCATATGATATAAGATTTGAGCATCAATATGCTTGTTTCCTAGGGAGTGCTAGAGTTTCTCTACATGGTGGTTCGCTAGTGCCCACCATCCACCTCACAAGGAGAGAGTCTCACAATAGGGGAGGGTGGTGGGGACATCCTCAAGAATCTAAAATGGGTTTATGTTGTAAGGGTTATGGGATTTGGAATGATGTAGTCACTTCTAACAACTACTTTGGGTTGAAGACATGGAGCTAGTTATATCACATCAAAATTAGAATCGGGTGCAGACTTTAGACAACACAAGAATCAGATAAAGATTGAAATGGAAATGCACGTGAACTAAAATTGGTATATACATGTACTGAAACAGAGTACAACTGGAATCAGGTAAAGATACAATAGAGCTCAATAATGCTAAGAGCAATAGCGGAATGATCACAAGGCCCAAGGTGTTCACTATGTAAAATTTTCCTCTATTACATGCATTCACCAGTATGGAATAAAAGTACCCTTTATAGGACTTGTACACATGTTTTTATAACTTTACAAAATATAAAATCCCTTCTGTTGAACTCACATAATCACAAGGCCCGGTCACAAGGATTTGTTTTAGTTCTACGGAATGACAACTCCACAAAAAGGAACGGTGGTTCCTATTTATAGGTATCCCAAACTTGACTCTGATTGACTTTGTACTATACACTTATTGTAATAATTACAGCCAATAACCTCTAGATCCGCCTAAGTGATTACAAGGACTTTCTTTAGTCTACAGAATGATAGCGCCAAAAAAAGGAATAGTGGGTCCTATTTATAGGTACCCAAACTGGACTCTGACTGACTAAGGTAATTACAATCGGTAACTTCTAGATCTGACTATGAACTAGAACCCAACTAAGGCCTATTCCCATTGTCTATATTCCTTCTCCCCTTTCTTTGAAGTTTGGCATATCCAAAATTCTAGATACCCATTTGATATTAATTTGATCCATTGGCATGGTTTCTCTTAATCCACCCATTTTCATTCTAGCTCACTCTTTTCCTACTAATATCATGCTTCTCTAAAATGTTAGCAATTGTGCTTGACTGGAGCCTTCCTTGCGTGGTCTTCAAAATCGTCTGAAATGGGGCTTGAAGTGTCCCAAGTTCACTTGCTCCTTGAGAACTGGTTCAAAAATTCTCTTTCCAAATGAGCCTATAGATGGCCTCATGCTCCTCCTACTCCCTGCACGTAGTCACCATCTCAACTTTGTATGACATTAGAGAATTCCATGCTTTTTGTATCAGCGTCATAGAGAGTCTTCTTTCCCCTAGTCATTTAGGCTCTAGACAGCTTATGAAAAATCGATGCAATGTGAATACAACCATTTGGATGTGGCTGGTTAGCCTTGATCGAGGCCTCGAACAAAATTTTAGCCATTTCTAAAAACTAGGGTTTAGAGGGTTTTTTTTTTGGCAAGCTCCTTTTTTGGAATCTTTGACGCCTTGATAGACAGTTGGAGTAGCTCATTGGTGTACTTGATCAATGTATTGATCTATCTCCTCCATTTTTTCATCATGTGTGGGAAGTTAATCAATTGATCCATTAGCTCTGTTATTCTTGTCTTCTATTCAGTGTCATTAAGAGAATTCTTGCAAGCCACCCAAATAGCCTTAATTTGTTCATACCATTCCCTAATCTAGTTTACTATCCTAATGTACCTTTGTTGATCAATTGGTTCGTTGTATTTTGGGTACAAAGCAGGGAAAAATCTACGGAGTCATTAGGAAGAGAATGGAGTCTAGGAGGGCCTCTTTATTTGGTTTATTTGGTAGTTTAAGGGAATCAAACCTTTAGTATTAAGAATGCAATCAAAGGACAACTTTTGAATTCAAAAAGGCAAAATGGCTAGTTTATTTGAAGTCAAATCCCCCCCCCCCCCCACACACACACACACAAAAAGAAATTTAAAATCTAGCGAGAAAAAGTATATCATGTAACATATCCATGGAAAGAGCTCGACATGTAGATTCCATATTTATAATCTCCACTCAAATCGGAGATCATATATATGAGTTATGGAGGGCCAAAAACATAAAGTTGTCCACCCGCTTTTTGGGGAGAAAAGTGCATCCTTTGACCACTCTTACACCTCTCTTACACACCCACCATTATTGCACACATGGCATGCATCTATTTGTCAAAATGTTAATCACCTCCATAATCTCATGGCAAATAAAGAGGCCTTCCTAGACCCCATCCTCTTCCTAATGTCATCATCTTTCATTGGCAGAGCATATATGAGGACTAGGGAATCAGGTACTAACTCTATAAAGCTGTAATGGAAATGGACTATGAACATTGAGAATATCGTAATTAGGAAAATTGTAGTGAGCATTTTTAAGAGAATACTTTGAGAAAATAGAGGGTCGACTTGATTAGAGGTAGCAACTCTAATGTAGCATTGTAATAATTGACAAGGTTCATACTATCCTTAAGCTTTGTCCCTTGCATCCATCTAACATCTTCAAAAGGATAATTTTTGAACTAAATAAGATACCATCGGATAATCTTACCATGTCTTAGTACCTTGTCTTCATGTCAAAGAATTGGTTCGGGTGGAACCACCTCTTCTTGATCTTTGATCTCGGGCGGGTCCTCAATGATTGGTTCTTGTGGTGGCTCTCCTTTGTAAGGCTTAAGTAGGCTCACATGGAAAGCATTATGAATGAGCCAATGGTTGGGCAACTTGAGTTGATAGGCTATCTCATTGATTGGTTTTAGAATTCGAAAAGGACCGTAGTATCTTTTTGCTAGTTTAGCATAATACTTTTGGTGGCCCATAGGATTTTTGCCCGTAGTCTGCCTCAATCGCGCCTTGGGAAATTTAGCAGGACCCAATCATTTTCCTTGAAAGATAAGGCCCTTCTATGCTTGTTAGCAGCAACCTTTTTCCTTTGATGTGAGATGGATATAGCCTCCTGAATATTTTGGAAAGATTCTTGTAGGTCTCGACTATACTTATCAGGAGCGAAGGTCTTCCAATGTACCTTAAGTAGCAAGGGACTTTTAGGTCTTCCTTTAATGATTTTGAAAGGTGCCTTGCACCTAGTAGTATGGATAGTGTTATTATACACATACTCTACAAGAGGTAGGTACTTTGTCCATTGGGAATGTTGATCTACTTCGGTAACATAGACCTATATCTAGAATCGTAAGGTTTGCTACTTCACTTTGGCCATTTGTTTGTGGTTGATAGGCCGAAGAGAAATTAAGCCTTGTACCTAGATTCTCAAAGAGACCCTTCCAAAAATTGCTAGTCATTTGAGAATCTCTATCCGACACTATTGATGTTGGCAAGGCATGGTATTTAAAGATTTGAGATATGAAGAGTGCCATTTGGTGTGCCTTAATAGTCTTTTTGATAGGTATAAAATGCGCTTGTGTGCTAAAACTGTCTACTATTGTCCATATTCTTGTATTCCCATGGATGGACTTGGGAAATCCAGATATAAAATCCATGGATATACTCTACCATGGTGAATTAGGAATTGACAAAGGCTGGAGAAATCCAGGTTGCTTTCCCCTATCATACTTTGTCTTTTGGCATACCACACATTTTGACACATAGTCTTGTATGTCCGTCTTCATGGTAGGCCAATAGAAATATGTCTCTACTCCGCGAAGGATAGGTTGAATCCCTCGATGCCCTGCATAGGGAGGAGCGTGGGGTTCATACATCACTTTTTCACAAAGAGAGAGAGTAACACATAGCCTATTTCCATAGAGAATGTAAGATCCCCAATGATTGGGTCTCTTTTAAAACTAAGAAAAATAGCTTTCAATATCTATTTTGTCAAGTTTTAATTTAAAATGCTTGATTGATAGTATTGGAAGGTTCTGAAGTGAAAAGCAAAGCCGTTTCCATGTTCCAGTAGGTTAGATAGACGTTTGGTTCAGTTTTGAAAAAATTCGCTATTTTTAGCTTTTTCATGTTTTTTATGCTTTTAAGTGTTTTTTTGTAAAAAGCAAGTCCAGATCCTTGATCTAAGTGTTTCAGGGACGCTATGGTTCAGTTTTATAAAAATCTGCTTTTTGAGTGCTTTTCACACTATTTATAGCTTTTCGTGATTTTTAGTGCTTTTTGGTGAAAAGCGAGTCCACTTTCTTATTCCAATGGACAAGGGGAGCCCGTGGTTTAATTTTAGAAAATTTTGCTTTTTTACACTATTTTTAGCTTTTTGTGCTTTTCGGCGTTTTTGAAAAGCAATGTGCTTTTTATGAGATGACATAAACATAAAAATATTAATTTTAGCCACCGTCGGATTTAAAAATGATCACCCGAAACAAAAACGAGACCAAACTGGATTTTTACAGGAATTATATTTATGAAAAGCGGTACCATAAATACACGGAGGTAGTACGGGGAAGTCATAATTATGTCGGGACATTACGGTATGGCATAGTCTAGCTCCGGAAGCTTTCGTAATGAATACCTCTACGTAGCTCTCATCACTGCTCTCTTGCGGCAAAGCAAGAAGCCTTTCCACAACCCCTAATTGATTCTAACACACGGTGAGAAGCTCTAAACTCTATAGCCATCATCACCTCTCTTTATGTCGTTTTTCTGAGTAATCACTCTCTCAGTGAGATTGTTTTTTGTATACGAGTTCATGTATGGATTAACCAAGGACGTAAGAAGTTTCCCCATGATTATTTCATCATGTTTAACACGATGATTTATGCACATGGTGCATTTATGATCACGTGCGTGCATAAAAAGCACTTTTCGTTTCACGCCATAGAGGCGGTAGGAACATTGTTTTGTTCATAACTCACAAACCGTTATGAATCAACCTGAACCATTGTATTAGAGATAAAACACGTCATTTAGAACATTTTCTCTCTTTGGCGTCTTGTGAAAATCATGCACGAGCTAAGAGATATGGTCAAAAAACAGCTTGTTGTCCACTGCACTACCAATTTTTTTGACTCGAGGCTCCTTGGAGAACCACTATATAAATTCACCAGATGGGAAAACCCACTTAACCAATTGAAAATCCTAATGAAACTTCATGATAAATGAATGTAGGTCTCCATTATCACCTCGGGAATGCGAGTTATTAATCGTTCCATAATTGATTTTACCTACACGTGTGGGGGTGCTACCAAGGGGGGTACTATATGATGTCGTGATTTAATCGAGCCGTTTATGTATGATTTATGGTTTGTTTTGGTGAGTTGATTTCAGCTTTTAGATGTCCATAAACTTATACGAGAGTATATAGTTAGACATCCTGAACCGCATATGCATATATGATTAAAGTGGCTTTCTTTTTGGGTTACCGTTTGTTGTTTAAGTACCATATGGGTAAAGGGATATGATAGAGTGATAGTCTATATTATGGATCTGAACTTGATGCATTGGTTTGGGGACAAATACTTTCATTTGCATGTTATGCATGCTCCCAAAAATGTCCAAAAGTTGTTTTTTGCATATATGTGAAGTTATGGTTATGGTTTATAGAGCTGTTTTGCATCATGTTTATGGTGATGGGATGCTATCATATGATGTGTGGAAACTTATGGAATGATGTGGATGCCTCATATGCATGGTTATGATTGCTTTTCGCCTTTCTAGGTCAAAACTAGCTCTATTTGCTAGGGAGGTGAAGTACAAGTGTGATGCATCAACTTTGCACTATTGGATGTTGAAAAATTGGATATCATGATTAGTTGTTGGTCGGACTCTTTTTATGCATGAAAGAATCATGTCTTAAGGGTTATATGTGTATGGACTCCGATTGATTGCAAAGGATATGTCAAACTCCAAGTGTGGGAGCTGGTTCAATGTGATTATGATTTATGGTTAAGGGCTGAGATTACCTCATGGATTATGGTTGTGATTTTATGGTGGAAGCCGGTGTGGCTCATGGTTTTTTTTCTGGATATGGTTATGCTGCCAAAATGTTTGCAGCTATGTTATGTTTTAAAGTGGTTATGCAAGATTGGTGGTGCCTCACCCGAGTTGGGTGGAGTGCTCACCCATGTGAAGTGATTGGATTATGGTATATGGTTTTGGGATTGGATGACGAAGTGATTTGGACTATTTATGGTAGATGTGTAAGGTAGAGACCCTGTACAGTCTAACTGTTTGGAAAAGGATTGTTTGTGCATATGGAAAGTACCATTGTGATTGGAATCACGTGTTATGTTTCTCATGGAAGCGTCACTATAAGACTAGGATCACCTACATCACTTAACCTTAGACTAAAGGGTAGTTGACCTAGGGCTTTGCTGTATGATCGGGGGTGTTGTTTATGTCTTCTTTGTTTGTTAGGCTCATCTACACTGTTAGTGTGTCAGGGGCTGAATGACCTACATGGCTAATGCGTCGAGGATTTTTCCTTGGCTTGTTGGCCTAAACACCTGGTGCTAGGCATCGAAGAGGCATGGTGCCTAAACTAGCATGGTTGGTGTTGATACCTTACCACCTACTCGTACTTGGGATCCTTTCAGAGCTCGAGTTCATGGAGGGAGGCGAAGCGGCCTCAGCTTATGTCTGGCTCAGGTAGGTTGGAGGTGTTCTGGCTCGCTCCGGACGAAGTGAAATTCTCTTTGTCCATAGTAGAGGGGATGTGGATGGGTGTACTAGTCGATCCCTACATAGGGTCTAGTGCTCTGCTAATTATTTTGTCATAAACATAGGTATACCCAGATTTTGCCATTGCACTAATACATGGTTTCCTGTTTCATTTAGACGGTGCATTTAAAGATACTCTGTTCTCATTCTCTCACATCTCTGTGCACTCTAATTCACCCTCCACTATATTCTCTCTCTCTCTCTCTCTCTCTCTCTCTCTCTCTCTCTCTCTCTCTCTCTCTCTCTCTCTCTCTCTCTCTCTTTTCACAACGCAGTGTACACTTATATTCACCCTCCACAATGTTACACTTTTTCTTGAATACACTTTCATTCATAACACCCATTCAGGGGTAGCACTAGTCGCTAGGTACCTTTGGATGCAGTCTGGCTCATGGCCTAAACTCCATGCTTGGTCGAGCGCTGATAGCTCCTCCCCTATGCAACCCTTCCACAACTCTGATGTATATTGAAAATTGTATAAAGGTGTAAATTCTATATTTTGTGCATAGAATCCCGGGAAGGGGTATCTCTCAAAGCAAATAACCATCCTGCTAGGTGGATCATTCTTCTTTCTTCCCTAAGGCAAGGGCTGAAATTACGTCTTAAAAATTGGGGTCATTAGCATACTCATCTATCATAGAAGATAGATCATTGTGATTTTTTATGGACACCGCATTGGCTCTTGGACGTCATGATAGTGCATCAACTATTTGATTGTGCTTGCCATCAATGTGAGAAATATGAAAATTGAATCGCAAAAGAAAATTTGCCCACCTCATTTGTTTGTTGGAGAGCTTGGTTTGCATCATGAAGTACTTGAGACTTTGGTGGTCCGTTCATAAGATGAATGGAGTCCCCAATAGACAATGCTTCCAAGTGCCGAGGGCATGTAGGACAGCTAGTAGCTCCTTCTCATAGATGCCCAATACTCGATCATCGGAATTGAGTCTTCAACTCTCATATGCTATGGCATGCCCTTCTTGAAGCAAAACTTCTCCAAGGTAATCTCTACAAGCATCATATTGGACCTCAAATGGTTTTGAGAGATCCGATAGTGTAAGCACGGGTTGAGAAATAAGCTTTTCTTTAAGGTTTTCAAGAGCACTTTGCTCTTTAGCATCCATATGTACTTAACATTTTTCTTGTTCAAGTCATGTAGTGGTCCTACTATTTGGAATAATTTAGCTATAAAGCGTCTATAGTATGCACACATACCAATAAAGCTTTTTAGATCATGTAGATTTCTTGGGTTAGGCCATCATTTTATTACCTCAAGCTTGGTTGGATCCATACAAATACCATCTTGAGATTTAATATGACCTAAGTATTGAATCTCTTGGAGGAAAAATTCACTCTTCTTTTGGTTAATGAAAAGTTTATTCTCCCTGATAGCTTGAAAAACTACCTGGAGGTGTTGCTTATGCTCCTCCAAATATTTGGAGTAGATGATGATATCGTCGAAGAACACTCCAGTGAACTTGCAATAGGGTCTAAATATTTTCTCCATTAGGCGGTTGAACGTGGCTAGAGAATTTGTCAAACCAAAAGGCATGACAAGATATTCATAAAGACCAAATGTTGTACGGAATGTGGTCTTTACGATATCTTGATTCACTATCCTTCTTTGATGATAGCCACTTTTAAGATCAATCCTACTAAAGTAGGCCAAAACTTGTAGCTTATAAAATAGGTCTTCTACCCGTGGTACGGGAAATCTCTTTTTGATAGTGATACGATTTAGTGCTAGATAATCCACACACATACGGTATGTGCCATCTTTCTTTTGTTCTAAAAGGACTCGAGAACAAAAGGGAGAAGAGTTAGGCCTCACCATACCCTTGTCTACCAGCTCATGCATTTTCCTCATAATCTCCTCTTGTTGAGCTTGAGAAACTCTGTAAGGAGGTTTATTAGGTGGTGAGCTCCCGATTAGAAGCTCTATCATATGGTCATCATCCCCTCATTTTGAAAGTAACTCCATAGGGATGTCATCGATAAATACATCTTGAAATCCATTTAGAAAATTAGACAAGTCTAATTCTTCTTGATTCCTACCACTTTATTTTGTTAAAAAATTAGCATCATTTAGAGACTCTTTGATCATGTATGAGGAAACTGAGCTTTTCATTGACTTATCAAAAGCTGTTGAATTTACAAGTGGTATAGTATGATTGGACTCATTAGCATCTATATACATGCTCTTTTTCCTGTAGGTGAAGAAGATTCTCCTTTCAAGGGACTTCATGTTGACAGCCATGTGGTTGAACCATGTTGCCCCTAGGATAACATCCTCATGTTGGAAAGGAGAGATAAAAAAGTCTTCTTTGTCGACATAGCTTTGGAAATGAAGCCTCAACTTCGAAATCAACGGAGTAAAAGAGGCTTGTTGTCCCTTGAAAACCCCATCAGCAATTACAATATGTCCCATCTCAAAAGCTTGTATGTCCAGCTTTGTGGCCAACTCCGTTGATATGAAGTTGTACGTAGAGCAAGGACGTCTGAATGCTTTTAAAGTATGGCGACATTATCTTCTTGGAAGGAGATTTGAACTACATGATGATCATAAAAGCCTAAAGTGGATCTACACCCAACCTGACCTTAATATGCGGCAACGAAGATGGATGGAGTTGTTATGCGAATATGATTTTGGAATTGAATATAAACCCAGAAAGGAAAATCTTATGGCTGATGCCTTAAGCAGGAAGAGTACTGTAGTGGCTGTTAGAACATCCACTACTTCCTTAATTGACCTTAATCGAGAAGGAATGACGCAAGACCCGTATTACATAAAAATCCAGTACTTGATGAACTTAAATAATCGCATAGAGAAGCAGGCAAGGCAAATCAAAGGCTTCCACATTGAAGGAGATGACCTTTACTTCAGTAACCGTCTTTATACTCTAAATCAAGGTGGAATTAAACTTTAGATATTATAGGAAGCTCATGATATACCTATAGCAGGACACCCAGGATACATTAAGATTTACTCTACTATAAGAAAGAGATTCTTTTGGCCAGGACTAAAGCGTGATGTGTTGAACTATGTTACAACATGCTTAAAATGTCAACGTATTAAAGCTAAACGAGTTTGATACCCCGGTAAGCTTCAACCTATTGATGCTCCGGAAATGAAATGGGAATGCATATGCATGGATTTTATTACAGGACTTCCTACATCTCTGGGATATGACTCTATTTTTGGGGTTGTTGATATTCTTACAAAAATGACCCATTTATTTCCAGTCAAGACAATGTTTACGGCGAAAGATATTAAGTCTTCAAGAGAGGTGTTTTCATGTATCATGATTTACCTCGTCGGATAATTTTTGATCGCGATGCGAAGTTCACCTCTGGTATTTGGAAAGCCTTATTCTCAGCTACAGTAAACCAATTGGCCTTTAGTACTGCTTATCATCCTTGGACTGATGGGCAGACAAAAAGAACAAATCAAATCATTGAAGACATGTTAAGAGCTTATTCTATGCACGAGTAGAGTAAATGGACTAGATATTTGTATTTGGTTGAATTTGTGTATAATTCCTCATTATAACACTGAATGGGAATGTCTCCTTTTCAAGCATTATATGGACAAGAGTGTCTTACTCCACTCAAATGGACAGACCCTCTCATACGAGATCAAGAATCCAAAGAAATGTTGGATGAGATGCAATTACAAACTGATCTTATACGACAGTATATTAAGACTGCTCAAGATAGACAGAAGAGTTACGCTGATCCTAAACGATCTACCAGACTTTTTGAAGAGGGTGATATGGTATTTTTGAGAGTAGAACCCAAACGTATCTCCTTATCAATGGGTAAGTGTAAGAAGCTAAGTGTCAAATATTGTGGACCTTTTGTAATCACACACACATAAAAGGTACATGATGTTTTTTACGTCAGCTTACTTAAGAAGTATGTATCAGATCTGCAACATATTCTAGATGATTCTCTATTATCTACATCTACTAATGGAACTTTTGAAGTATACCCCGAAGCGATACTTCAAAGTATAACTAAGCCTCTACGTAATCAGACCATTATTGAACACCTTGTTAAATGGTCAACATATCCTCAGGAAGATGCCACTTGGGAATGTGATGATGTAATAAGACTACATTATCCAGATTTCATGTCGAGGTGAGGACACCTCAAATTTTTCAAGTGTGGGAGGATGTAAGATCCCCAATTTTTAGGTCTCTTTTAAAAATAAGAAAAATAGCTTTCAATATCTATTTTGTCAAATTTTAATTTAAAATACTTGATTGACAATATTGGAAGCTTCTAAAGTGAAAACCAAGGTTGTTTCCATGTTCCAGTAGATTAGACAGACGTTTGGTTTAGTTTTGGAAAAATCCGCTATTTTTAGCTTTTAGGTACTTTTTTTCAAAAAGCAAGGTCAGATCCTTGATCTACGTGTTCCACAGAAGCTATGGTTCAATTTTATAAAAATCTATTATTTGAGTGCTTTTCATGCTATTTATAGCTTTTTATGATATTTAGTGCCTTTTACTGAAAAGCAAGTCCACTTTCTTATTCCAATGGACAAGGGGAACCCGTGATTCAATTTTAGATTTTTTATTTTTATTTTGCTTTTTACGCTATTTTTAGCTTTTCGTGCTTTTCGGCGTTTTTGAAAAGCAATGTGCTTTTTATGATGACCTAAATATAAAAATATTAATTTTAGCCTTTATCGAATTTACAAATAACTTGGAGGAAAATGAGACCAAACGAGATTTTTACGAGAATTATTTTTATAAAAAGCGGTACTGTAAATATGTCGGGATAGTACGAGAAAGTCATAATTATGTCGGGACATTACGATACGGCATAGTTTAGCTAAGGTTTCCATTAGTTGGCCAGATATTGTTTGGTTGGCCAAGTTTACTGCAAAAATTGAATGGTAAGTGGAAGAGGTAACCACCAAAAGCAAATGCATATTTTCAGCAAAGTTCTCAAAAGCTTGCAACTAGCTCAAAAACTAGCGCTAGTTTTTTGCTTGGGAGTGACTGCAGCCAGCTGCAAAGCCTATAAATTCACTTGGAAGCCTCAGTTTTTAGTGATCACCATCTCCAGAAGTTCTTCTCTCTCGTGAAGACGAAGAAGAAGAAGAAGAAGAAGGATACTCTCTCTCTCTCTCTCTCTCTCTCTCTCTCTCTCTCTCTCTCTCTCTCTCTCTCTCTCTACTTGCTTACTATCTTTTCTCTCGTTTCACGATACGCGCTCTCCGGAAGCTTTGGTGGTGAATACTTCTACATAGCTCTCATCACCGCTCTCCTAGGAGGCAAATCAAGAAGCCTTTCGATAGACCCTAATATTTTCTAAAGCACGATGGGAAGCTCCAAACTCCATAGCCATCATCACCTCTCTCTCTATGTCGTTTTTCTTAGTCACCCTCTCGGTGATTGTTTTTTCGTATACGAGTGCATGTATGGATTAACCGAGTACGTAGTAATTTCTCCCATGATTATCTCATCATATTTAACACACTGATTTATGCAGATGATGCGTTTATGATCAAGTGCGTGCATAAAAAGTGCTTTTCGTTTCACGTCATACAGGCGGTAGGAACACCATTTTGGGCATAACTCACCAACCATTATGAATCAGCCCGAATCCTTCGAATCAGAGATAAAACACATCATTCAGAACATTTTCTCTCTTTGATGTTTTGTGGAAATCACGCACGAGCTAAGAGATATTGGTCAAAAAACAGCTTACTGCACTTTAACAAATTTTTTGGACTCCAGGCCTATTAGAGAACGACTATATAGATTCACCGGATGAGAAAACTCACTTAACCAATTGAAAAGTTTGATGAAACTTGATGATATATAAATTTAGGTCTCTGTTATCACCTCGGAAATGCGAGTTATCAATCGTTCCATAACCGGTTTTACCTACACGTGTGGAGGTGCTACCTAGGGGGGTACCATATGATGTCGTGAGTTAACCGAGCCGTTTATGTATGATTTATGGCTTGTTTTGGTGAGTTGATTTCATCTATTAGATGCCCATAAAATTATATGAGAGTATATAGTTAGACATCACGATCCGCATAGGCATATATGATTACGTGGCTTCCTTTTGGGTTATCGTTTGTTGTGTAAATACCATATGCGTAAAGTGATGTAATAGAGTGATAGTCTATATTATGGAGCTGAACTTGATGCATTGGTTTGATGACAAATACTCTCATTTGCATGTTATGCATGCTCTCGAAAATGTCAAAAAGTTGTTTTTTGCATATACATGAAGTTATGGTTTATGGTTGACCTAAAGGTCGGAGCTGTTTTGCATCATGTTTATGGTGATGGGATGCTATCATGTGATGTATGGAAACATATGGAATTATGTGGATGCCTCATATGCATGGTTATGCTTGCTTTCCACCTTTCTAGGTCAAAACTAGCTCTATGTGCTAAGGAGGTGAATTGCACATGTGATGCATCAACTTTGCATGATTGGATGTTGTCAAAAATTGTATTTTTATATCATGATTAGTTGTTGGTCGGACTATTTTTATGCATGAAAAAATCATGTCTTAAGGGTTATACGTGTATGGACTCCGATTGATTGCAAAGGATATGTCAAACTCCAAGTGTGCTAGTTGGTTCAATAAGATTATGATTTATGGTTAAGGGCTGAGATTCCCTCACGGATTATGGTTGTGATTTTATGGTGGAAGCCGGTGTGGCTCTTGGTTTTTTTTTTGGATATGTTTATGGTGCAGAAATGCTGTCGAAATTTTGCAGCTATGTTATGTTCTAAAGTGGTTATGCAGGATTGGTTGTGCCTCACCCGAGTTGGGTGGAGTGCTCACCCATGTGAAGTGATTGGATTATGGTTTATGGTTTTGGGATTGGATCATGAAGTGATTTGGATGGTTTATGGGAATAGACTTGCTCCAAGAGTGATGTCTGAATGCTTTAGCCAGGGGAATAAGGTTTGGCATAGTGTTTAACAATATGTCAACATTGTTTTTCACGGATGAAAGGGAACTCTTTTACTTAGAAATCGGGACCAAAGTCTTTGGTATGCAAGAAGGCACAACTTTTTGGAAGAGTGTTGACCGTAGTTACCACTCAAAATATGGCTAGGCCTAGAAGATACGTTCTACTACATGGCGATACTCTCCCAAATGTTAAGGACTGCCGAAGTCGCTAAGAAGTTTGAAGCTCTTGGAGCTATCATAGTGAAAGAAAAACTAAAAGATAACTACATACCACATTGTCGCGTGGGAGGTATGAGAAAATACCATGTCATGAAAGTCAAAAGGATATTTAGAGAATCACCCCCAAGACACCCATAATATTGTAATGAAATCATAAAAATCAAATTTTGATGATAAAAGAAGCATAGACTCAGTTTTGGTTCACATGTGTACTAAGTTTTCTCTCTCCTTGTCTTATCTTTAGATGGATCTTCTTAACTGTCTAGATGAACTCCCGAGTGACTTTGCACAAAGAATCTTTTTTAAATATGTGGTTGGATTCAATATCCATTGGGGAATTGAAGTGGTTCGAGTTTCAAAAAGGACTAGAGATTACCTTGTACCGAACACTTACGTAGCATAAGAGTTATATGTTGAAGCTCAACCTGAACACCGAACACAAGTGCTCGACAACTTTATGACCAACCCACAGCTTTGGGTCAAGGAAAAGATCCAAGAAGGTGATGCTAAAGTGCAAGGATATGTTCTTTAACTTAATTTATGTTCTCTTTTGGACATATCGAGTCGTGAACTCATACTCAGTAGTAGTAACAAGGCCTTATGCTAAACCAAAGATACGGCTTTTGTGAGAAGCTCATAATTAGAGTATGGAAGAAGTCGAATGGTGGCAACCAATTCTATTATGTATCCGAGGATTGGCTCAATAGTGTCTATGGACCTATCCTCAGATACAATCCTCACAATGTTGCCATTACCTTTGATGACTATGGGACGCATGTCTAACCTCACCATCCTATCTTATTGCAGTATTAGCGAGAACCACCATTAATTTGTCAAACCATGGGACGAAGCTATCTCGACTAGTACATAGAGGCTACAAGAGGTTGTCAATCTCTTGGAAAACAACTAACAACTTGCATCTAACTCAGGCTACACTCAAGTGACTGAAATCACCAAAAGCCAATCGCTCATCGGCAAGCAAATCACATCCGTTACAGTATCAAATGACATCAAAACATAACAAAACTTCTACGACAAGTTTTAAAGACCTAAGCACACATGCTTATGGTCTCAAACCCCACTTTAGGTCAAGTTCCAAAATCGCGATTATTAACAACATTGGATTTTTGACCTAGTCGTTTTCGACCCAGAATGCATCTAAATGCTTAGCAATCATGCCCCAATACCCCTCCCATGCTTAGTTTTTGATTTGAACATGTAAAGTCCTAGTTATGATGAAAGTAGGCCGTCGGTCGGCGACGCCAAGAGCTACGAAATACGGTGAATGGCTTACGTCAATGCGTAGAGCTCTTACCTGCGGTTGCAATGCAACAAACACATTCGTAATGTGAAAACCGGAGAGGGAGTAGGAAGCACTAGAAGGAGAGAAGTGAGTGTCGTTAGCTCACGCTGTGTATTTCTTATCCAAAAACTTAAATAAAATCTTTACAAAGTTGTCTTTTATACCTTAGCCAATGTCTAAAATGTGTAATGTCCGACGCCCAAGACCTTTAAGACTCCACACTTATTGTATCTGCAACCTAGGTACACTAAGTGACCTATGCTTTACATCTTGGAACTCTTATTGAGCCCGTAACACGTTACAATTATCACAATGGCTGAATAAATCGGAAAATTACAATACATGGCCATTTTGGAAAAATGTGAAAAGTGTGTAACTCCAATCTTTACTCCTTCTTCACTTGATCTTCGATGTACATTTGTACGTCTTCGGTCTTTAGTAGCTTCTGTTAACGGACGTTGACTCAATTAACACTGACTAGAGAAACCTAGGTGCAGTAGTGACTTTGCTTAAGCACAACCAATGGTAGTGAACGCGAGTAGATCTTTCTACAGAAATGATGTAAATGAATGACATGCTCATGTAAACTGCTTTAATGGATTATCACCCAAGGATGTATCACGCGGGAAAGAATGGTACGAAAAGAAAGACATGACTTGTAGTACACAAGTTGAAGTTCTGAATTTTGATACCTGGGATGTGAACAAATATAGGGGTAGAACCCTGGTTGTAGGAACCAAGGATTGGTTCATTTCAGATATTACAGGAAGCTCATGATATATCTATAGCAGGACACAGAGGATACATTAAGGTTTACTCTACTATAAGAAAGAATTTTTTTGCCAGGACTAAAGCGTGATGCCTTGAACTATGTTACAAGATGCTTAACATATCAACGTATTAAAGCTGAACGAGTTTGATACCCCGATAAGCTTCAACCTATTGATGCCCCACAAAAAGATGTGGACAAAATATTGTGGCATGTAGTAAAGTGACTCTTGCACAATCCTTTGAGGGGTATAGAAAACATCCAAATGGGCTACTCAGACAATGGTTTTGGTTCTGTCCTAGACATGTTATTCATTGCTATGTGGTGGATCATAATATAGAACCAAGGCCATCTCCTCCTCCAACAACGTGGCCGGTTGATCTAGGGACAAATCTCAGAGATGAAGAAGTTGAGGTACTTAGTTGAAGGAAGATTTCAAGTGGAGACAGTTGTGAGAGATCAAGAGAGTGTAACAACCATGCGAACTCCTCCTGGGGGTGGATGTGATTCATCTCCGCTTCAACAAAATCAAGTAGCAATGATTCAATACTAAGAAATGGCATAAGAGTCAACTTTTGGACTTCCACTTCAGAGGACAGCTAAGAAAATTGGCCTTGCTCTTTGTTTAAAGGATAAGGTGATTGAAGAGAAATGAATTTAGACAAAGCACATGAAGTCTTCAAGGTTGAGCATCACACAATAGATGGACATGTGAGGGTATATGAGGTGCGCATCAAGGATGAGCCCCATTACACATGCCTTGATTTCACCGATAGGGAGGCCAAGAAAAAATCTTATTTGGCTTGCAAGCACTTGTACTTCATTTTCTTAAGAGTTCTTGGATTGAGCCAAAATGAAAACATGTTCATACATCAACCCATACTAAGCAAATTACATGTCTACAATGCTCTTAGCCTTGACCACACATATCCAAAATTAAAGTGAGGCCCAAGACTGTACAATTTTGTGACACATTTTTTGCCATGTATTGTAGCTGACAAAGTTGTTATAGATTGGGTAGGAATAGGACCTTTGGCAAAGATGTTCGGATTATCTTGGTTTATACAACTTTTAATCTCTCTTTTTGTTAGCATTAATCTTGACATAAATTTATTTAGATGTATACTTTTCCTTGTGTGTGTGTGTGTGTGTGTGTGTGAGAGAGAGAGAGAGAGAGAGAGAGAGAGAGAGAGAGAGAGAGAGAGAGAGAGAGAGAGAGAGAGAGAAGGAGAGAGAGAGAGATAGATAGATTTTTTTTAGATAGATTTTATTATCGTCCTCGGAGGTCAAATATGACCTATGGGACCAAAGTTACATGTGATGTAGTATGTGTATGGCTGATGAGTGACTCTCGATGCTCCAAAATTGTAGTGATGAGAGTCGCAATGGAGAGCCCACACTTTGGCTGGGAGAGGAAAGTGTGTAGGTCTAAGTTATGGTTGAAAATGTGAGAGAAGCAAGTTCGGATGTGATCAAAATCTGAGCACTCTAGTAGTGTGTGGTACTCAGACTCTCGAACTTGCAGTGAGCATAATGTGCACAATCGATTTGACTCTTCTCCATTGCCCCAACGCCCTATCTCACATCGAAAGAAATGGGAGCTAAGCCGAATTGTTGCGATAGTGCGTATCGTGGACAAGGGAATAGGCTCAAGCATATAAGTGTGAGTACGGTTTCCTCTCTCAGCGAAGAACATGGTTTTGTAGTTGGGTGCAATATAGGTGGTGTAATGTATGAAGCGTGACCCACCGGATTTCTCCCAAGCCGTAATACATTGGCGTTGTAGAAAAGCTTCATTCACTTGAGAGTCAATTGAAGCATCATGTAGCAAGTGTAATGCATCCCATCTCCCAAACCACTTCTTTATGTCTTGCATCCATCCCGTGCTCAAGATCTTGCTTTTATGCGTCTTTTGAACTTTTTTGCTTGCTTCCCATGCAATTGTAGGAAGTCGATGTGAGGGGTTTTGACGCATCTTTATCATGTTTGTGTCTTAACTTGGAGAAAGTTTGTAAGAAAACGCTTTTGGACATTCTCAAACTCTTTCCAAGTAGACTTTGAGATGCTCCCGCCCCACACTTCAACTCCATAAAGAAGAAGCGGTGTCACCAATGCATCAAAAAGATACTTCTTGAGAACCCAACACTTGATGTTTCCCGCATTACACATGTTCTCAAATGCATAATATGCTCTCTTTCCCGCTTCCAAACGACGCATAGCACATTCATGCCACTTGTGATTGGATGGAACCTCAAGGCCAAGGTACTTAAAGCTCTCAACAACTTCAAGTGTCTTGTTGTTGTACACAATGCATGGCTTCTCCTTATGGTTGGTTTTCACAAGCATAACCTTTGTTTTGGATTCATTTACAATCAGCCCACTATGCAAGCAAAAGTTCTCAAGGACAACCATAAGCTTTTGTGCATCTTCTAAAGTGTGTGCTAGAAGAACTACATCATCCGCATACAACAAAAGCATGATTACCGCATTGCAAATAGTGACCTCTTCAATGCCTTCTTCTTGCATAAAGTCAAGTACCATTTGTTCCAATTGATTGATACATAGACCAAAGAGAGTTGGTGACAATGGACATCCTTGTTTAACCCCAATAGTGCTTACAAAAATTTTTGAAATTTCTCTTCCCATGCGCAATTGACAAATCACCTTCTCATAGATTCGAGAAACCGCAAGCATAAACTCACTTGGCACTTGGAGTTCTTCCATCCTTCTCCACAAATTGTTACGTGGAATCATATCAAAGGCTTTCTTAAAGTCCACAAAACAACAATACAATCGCTTGCCTTTCAACCGACTTTCCTCCATGAGAACACGAAGAGTGACAAGATGATCAATGGTGCTATGGCATCGACGAAAACCCGCTTGTCCCTTTGCACGCTTGTCATTCTCTTCAGCCCAATCACTCAATTTCATCTCCATTATGCACCCAAACAACTTTTCCATAAGAGACCCAATCATTATAGTCCTGTAGTTGCTTACATTCTTTACATCCCCTCCTTTATGCAAAGGCTTAACCCAATTAGTACTCCAATCATAAGGCATACCATGTTGAAGTGCAAGGTTGAACATATCACACATCCACTCATGGGTAGAATCTCCCGTCCATTTGATCATCTCCGGCTTCATACCTTGAAGATCTCCCGCTTTGCGAGTGGCCAACTTTTCAAGCCCACCGCATACATCCTCAACAGTAAAAAAAGACGGCATACATGGGAGTGAACCATAAAATGGAATTTTTTCAATATTTTCTTGCTCATATAATTTCCTAAAATGTGTGTACATATCCACTAGACTCAAGTTACCAAAATTCTCAACCCGCTTGCCTCTCAAGTTTCTCCAAAATCTTCCACATGCATGTGCTTTTTCTTGGACTTGAAATTCTTGTTGCTTTACTTCTCATCTTCTTCTCTTCTTTTGAATCAATGCCTTGTATGTATGCAAATGACTTTGATAGTTGTCTTTGTCCATAGTTGCATCAAGCTTTATCAAGGACTTTCGAGCATCTTGACATTCTTTATCAAACCACCTTTTGCGTGATCTATCTTTGTGGATACCATGGAGATGATTTATGGAAAAGCATTCTTCTGCACAAGAACAAATAGCTTTCTTGAAAGCTTCCCATTTAGTTTCTAATGGTGCATCACATTGAAGCTTTGTCATCCATAATTTTTGCTCAACCATTCCAATGTACATTGGTGCCCGTTTGAAATCCATACATAGTGATAACTTCTCTTTCCTTTGGCTGAGATTATCATGCTTAGTTGCTTCTCCACATGAAATGTCAATACATAAGGTGCGATGGTCGGATTCCGGGGTCCATTGACCAAACATAAAACTCTTTATGCGATACATGATGGATTCAGAGAGTAGCATATAGTCAATCACACTATCCCCATTATGTCTCCTACATGTAAATCCATTGGTTCCACTTTACAAAGATACACCATTGGCAATGAGCATACCCGTGCTATTACACATGTGTAAAAGTAACTTTCCATAGTGATCCGGCTCTTTCTCATCCATTGAAGTACGATCATACAAGTGAACTTCCTCCAACTCCCTTGAAATGTATGGCATATCAAATTGTTGAGTATCATGTTGCAATGTTTTGTGCGAGCATTCATATCCCCAAATACAATAACATCACCCTCACCTTTGAAATAAGCAATGTCCTCTTCCAAATCAGAAAATGGTTGATCTCTATCCATGCAAGCATAAAAGGGAGAATCATGATGAGGAATGTAGCAACCGGCTACAAAAATGGGTGCTCTTTTTGGTGTCATAATTTTCAGCCATACATAACGTTTGTACTTGTCATCTTTCACAATTGATACAAAATCTTCCAATCCTTTCTTAACCATACATCCTAACCCTCCTTGTCCTCTTCGTTGCTTGAGATTCTTTGACCACATCAATGAATGTACATTGTAATCCTCCAAGCTGTTAATCCTTTGTGTATCATGCTCCCAAGTTTCAACAAGAAGTACAACATCAGCTTTGCTTGTTAGTTCATCAATGCCAACCCCCGCATTCCATGGGTATCCATTGCAATTCTAAAAGCATATTTTCAATTGTAACTCGGTCTCATTGGTCACGCATCCCTATTTTCTTGAGAGACTTGCCTCCTCCTTGGGCACATTTTCTTCATGAGAGATCTCCTTGTTTTTATTATTCTTTTCCTCATATGCCTTGCGACGCATATTTTGTTGCTTAATAGTGCGATCTTCACATACAAAACATTTTGTATCCCTCAAATAGATCCAGCTATTATCAAGGATAATCTTTCGCTTGGTCTCATCCGGCATGGTGCATACAATTGGCCGTTCTCCCGAGCGAGGAGCTCCTTGCTTCCCCACTCTATGTGCTCCATAGACCATAACTCCGGACATGCCAAAGTGGGTTTTGAAGAAATCTTCAATAACAATGGCAAGAGAAGGAGGTGTCTCTAACTTCTCTTCGGGAATTCCACGAATAACAATGTTCTTGGAACGTCGCTCCCGTTCCTTCAACTCCTCCACATCCACATTCTCAACATTCTTTGTTTGAACCATAGCTTGCATGAGTGAGGAATTAGAAACCACATTGCTACCACATACATCAACCCAAGACTTGTTTGTGCATACATTTTTCATGTCGCATACATCCCGGCTCATAGTGTCAAATTTTTCCTCTTTCAATACATGGTCATGCTCTACTTTGCTCATCCGCTCCTTCAAAGCATTCAAGTCCACAAGAGAGCGTTTACATTCCTTGACTTCCTCTTCAAGTTGCATCAAACGTGTTGTTTGCATCTCAAGTGTCCTCTTGAGATTCTCATTCTCAACCACAAGTACCCTTAGTGTGCCATTCTCCATTGCAAGTGCTCGTAAGTCTTCGCCTTGTTTGTTTACGGTCTCTTGCAATGATACCAAGTACGCCATGATCATGGTTTCCGATGTCGTTGGTTGGGTGGTTGTGTTGCTATCTCCACACTTAGGAGATTTTGGATCATTTTCCACAATGGTTGTGGACCTTGTTGAAGAAGAAGAACCCTTGCGAGTGCCGGAAGACATTGTATGTAAAATAGGAGATGAGAATCAATTTTGTTGAACCTGTTCACTTCGGAAATTCTGCTACAGAAACGCCTTCCATAACTCTGAAAATTTTTGTCTTTACATCAATGCGTAGAGGACTTTGTGCTCTTCGATTGAGGCTATAGATCACCCAAATCGGAGTTCGGATGAAGAAGTTATGATCAAAAGAGTGGACTGCTGTCTACTAGGTCAAAAAACGGCTGCGTTTTTTGAGAGAGAGAGAGAGAGAGAGAGAGAGAGAGAGAGAGAGAGAGGCGGAGGCTGACAGAGGGTCAAGGGAGAGAAAAAAAGGAGCAAAATCAATGGTGACAACGATGTGGGATCGAAGTGTGTTTACCAAGAAAAAATATCTAAGGGGGAGAGAGAGAGAGAGAGAGAGAGAGAGAGGATCAGGAGAGAGAATAAAGTTGAGAAGAGAGAAAATAATCTTTTTGAAATCTGTCCCATGGGAACTTTAAAAAGCGCTCGTCTAAATAGAATCTTCGCACTGTAAAAAGCCAATAGGAATTGACGGCACAACAATTGGAGTCTAGATCGACAAGATAATGTGAGTTGAAGTCGATGTCAGTTATTAACGGTGAGGTGCCAGATGGCTTTTCTTGGTTTTGGTTGCTTTAGTTCGCACGTTCGGGAAGGTTGGAAAGAGAGAAAGGCCGAGTGGATTGAAGTAGGTGATGGGAAATTTCAATAGGAATTTGCAGCTTGGTCACCAGAGTATTGGCAAGGTTTGAAAGCAGTGGAAAAAATGAGTTTATGCTTGTTCTAGTGACTTTGGAAGCCTTGAAGGGGCAAGTTGAGCAAATAAAGCCATGTGGCAAGGCTTCTTAATCCCACATGCGGACCTGAAAGACTAGCGATGAGGAGACAAGGCTACCAAGTTGTTAGCAGCTGGACACACCCAACGGAGGAGGATTGCCCGGTGGGATATTAATTTCCTTTGTAATTATTCCTTAATTGAGAAGAAACTGTTATTTCACCTTTGTAAATAGTGGGTCTTGCAGAAGCTTCCAGATTGTATCTCATTTTTTACATTTAGACTGAGTGAATGGTTAAATTGGAGAATTAGGGTTTGAGATTGTAAGGTATTTATACCACTTTTGACCTTAATGCAAAAAACCCTTTGTCATTTTTATAAGCTTTTGTCTGTGTGAGTTGAGAATACTCTGTGTACAAGAGAGAGTGAGAGTTTTATCTTGATGCTACATGCGCAATGGTGGTTGGAATCGAGTGCAGCATGTTGCCCCCAAAGAGAGCTACACGCCAACACCTAAATTGCAGGTATACGGCCCGGCTTCGCGAGATCTACCCACGAGCTATATCTGGTGATTCGATGAGCATATGTTGTCTGTTTTCACATTTCAGCATATCCACGTTGTCATGTGTTTTTTGGAGCAAGGAATTGCGCATATGTACATATCCATGCATGGTGCATCGAATAAAGGATTGCCCATTTTCCAGAGCAAGGTGGTTACGTGGGGCCCACATGTGTGCAGGTAGGACAACATGTACATAGTGCATCGATTTTCATCGTTACCAGTACCAGTGTGTTTTTTCTACAATAATGAGGAGTTGGTAGCACGTAAAACGTCTCGAGGAAGCTATCTGCGGGCCGACGACATGAGGTAAGCAGGTGCGCCAGATGGCATCTAGTGGCGTCAAGAGGCCGAATGGGGTCAATACTTGCACGTGGAGAAGTACGGGCACAACGTGGGTGTTTTCTTGTGATAATTATGCAAAACGGTCATCATGAGGACCACTTTTTGGGGCCACTTCATGTGGTGGCGGGATGCATTATTGAAAAAAACTGAGTGCCAGGTTTGCGGATGGATGCAGCACGGTGACAACTATGCACTGCGAGGTCAGTTTTTGACCTGTTCGGGGTCCGTTTGAGGTCATCGAAAAGGCCAAGGGTGCCCAAGTAATAAATCTAAGTGTGAGAACTGAAAAAAATAGAGAGAAGACCAGAAAAAACGTGGAGGAGAGAGGAGAAACAGCCGCAGGTGTGTTTTTGGGGTTTTTGGAGCCTGTTTTGGCCGTAAACTGCTCATCCGAGGTCGGATTTGAGCACTTTGACATTGTAGACTGGGGTTTTGGGCCGTTCCGGACGCGATGGTGCTATTTATTTTGCCAAATTCCTCACTATTTTTTTGCTATTTTGGCTATGTAAGTTTCTTCTATGAGTGAAGTTACTGCTCCAGTTTGTGATTGTATCTGGCTTATTTTACCCATATTGTGTGAGCTATTTGCCCCATTGGTGTTGGCCCAAGCTCATTTGTATCTAGACATCAGAAATTCTCCTCTTTTGAGCTGAGTTTTTTGGGTGTGTGTGTGTGTGTATCTCTCTGTGTGGAGTGGGCAAGTGGATAGTCTCTCTCCTCTCACTCCATAGGTGTGTCCCTGTCTCGGCCAGGTGTGTTGTGTAAGCCGAGTGGTGCCCCATAGTGTGTGTGTGTGTGTGTGTGTATCTTCCCAAGAGTGTGTGTCGGGTCGTTATAGAGGCGTTGTGTGTGTTTTCATCGCGCTCACATTCTTTTGGCGCCCCCACAGAGGATCTTCTTCGAGTACCTTCTGCTTCGAGATTCGAGATTACAGGTTACAGTTATAGGGACAGGTACAGATACAGGTACAGGTGATTTACACAGGTACAAGTAGTTGGAGTATAGTGATATACTAGCAGTGGTGTCAGTTGCAGTTGTTGTGGGTATGCATCATTTGGCGCCTGTTTCAGCGCATTGTCTGTTGGATTGTACGTTACTTGTGGAAACTGCCATTGTACGCCTTTGTGGAGCCATATTTGGTTTTATTTGGCAGTCCTAGCCATTTCTGAGACTTGGTCTGGAAGATAGTCATTTCTCAGACTTGACTATACGCGATTTGCATTAGCCTTCGTGTGAGGGTCGATAGCGTGAGGTTTTTATTGAGCTCGGGGATTCTCAAATGTGGAGATCCTTTCGGTGATATAGGTAGCTGGAGCACCCTTTTGGTGACCTCGCCATAGGCTATGTATTAGTGATTCCTGTTTGATGCTCGAGTTCTATTGTTGACAGTTTATGCATACATATATACTCTATATTTTGGGTTCCTACTGCTCTACTTCTGGGGAAACTCTGTCAAAATTTTTCCAAGTTATGATGGCTGGTTTTTTGGTCTTTTGAGCCATTTATGTTGTTATCCTGCTGAAATTTTGGCAAAATCAGAAGATAAGATAGGTGTTCCTTCTTGGGAGCTTCATGGTTGACTTTAATGGATGATCAAAATGGACCTCAATTCACTCCATTTCATTTAACTCAGAGAATTCAGATAAATGTTCATGTGCCTAGGAAGATATTTTTTCAGCAGCGCATAGTCTTTATGTTCGGGCCAAGAAGATTACGAGAGATCCTGGAATGTCCTTTGCCTGTTGTAATTCCGATGATCAACTATGAAAACTCATTTGATGTGCATGTGTTTGTCCTTATCTAAAGCTGAGCTCCATTGAAGTTTCTGGGGATTGGGTAGTCAAAAGTCTTGGGTTCTTGCACGTGTGTTCGAAGGGGTTCTCAAAGCATTGTAACTTGGGTAGCCATGGCTTTCTCTTATCCGAAATTTCATGGAGGACGTGGTGAAGATGCGGAAGACTTTCTGGAGCAAGTCGAGGTGGCATGCATAAGCAACAATATGTATGATGAGGAGAAGATTTTGAGGCTATTTGGATTGCTTTTGAAAGATGAGGCCCGTGTTTGGTTCATGGATTTGAGAGCTAAAGAAGCAGTGGCTTCTTCTTATGGTTTGAGTCTTGGCAAGTTTATAGAAGCTTTTTTAGAGCGTTTCCAAGTTGTGAAAGATGCAAATGCAGTATGGAATGAGCTCAATGCTCTTAAGCAAGATTCTTGTCAAGGTGTTGATGCCTATGTACAAGGTTTTACAGATTTATGGACTCGTTGGTGTGTTTCTCTTAAGGATGAGACCCCCCCTTGTTCATTGAAGAAAAGTTCTTTTCTTGATGGTTTGTCACCTTGGTTGCGGTTCGAGGTTGAGTTGAAGAGGCCCGAGTCTTTTGAAGACGCAGTATGCATTGCAAAGCACAAGGAATGTAAGTTTAAGCGTCTTGAGGAACATGGTATCAATACAGGTATGCATCAAGATGGATTTGACATGGAAGATGAAGTTAAGCCTAAGCAGGTGAAAAGTAGCCTATCCTATGATGTTTCTCGTTTCTTCCCAAGATCTATTGTGAAGCGTAAAGAGGTCTTGCAGGTTGACAGATTTATGGAAGAGCCTAAAGAGGTGAGTAATGCTTTGGATACAGGATTGAAAAGTCTTGAAGAGGATGCATTGGCTACTTATGTACCTTGTGATTCTAGGTGTGAGTGTGAGGTTGAGGTTATTGATGATGAGCACGTATCTTTGGATACTAGTTCCTTGGAAATAAGGGAAGAGGGCAAGGTTGAGAGCCATGTTGTGGATCTGTTGGATGTGGAGCCTGTTTTGAAGCCATGTGTTGATGTGTGTGCAGTGATTGAACGGATTTGTGAGCATGATTGTGCTTTAGAGCAGGGATCTATATCCTTGGAGACTGATGAATCTATGCTAGAAGCTATGGATAGTGGTGATAGCCATGATTATGATGTGGATGAAGTTATGTGTGATGATGAGTACGCTTATGATGATGAGAAGGGGTTTGGCATACATGAGTCCAATCTCAGCTATGTGGATGCCTATGCTAGGGATATGTGTGCTGCGGGGATACTTTTGTGCTTTGGATATCAACAACTTTACCTTCACACAATGATTTTATCTACTTGGGTGCATGATTTGCAGGTTGTTGCTATGGCTGGTGAAGCCAAGATGCCAGGTGATGAGTCACTTGAGTTGTCTCTATCGGTTGGGTTAAATGTGGCATGCAATATTTATGCTTTTGGAATTCTAGACAGGGCGGATATGTTAGTTGGATATGCCTATGGTGCATTTTGGTTGATTGTTGACAAATGTAGGTGTGGTGTTATGATGCTTCTTGTGAATCAGGCGATAAGCCTTTGGCCTTTTGATCCAGGTGGAATGAGCATCTACTAGTGCTGCTTCTGAGCATCAATGCTCTAGCAGGCTAGGGGGTGAGCAAATTATGTCAGGAGTTTTTTGGATCAAGGAATTGCGCATATGTACATATCCATGCATGGTGCATCAAATAAAGGATTGCCCATTTTCCAGAGCCAGGTGGTTACGTGGGGCCCACATGTGTGCAGGTAGGACAACATGTACATAGTGCATCGATTTTCATCGTTACCAGTACCAATGTGTTTTTTCTACAATAATGAGGAGTTGGTAGCGTGTAAAACGTCTCGAGGAAGCTATCCGTGGGCCGACAACATAAGGTAAGCAGGTGCGTCAGATGGAATCTAGTGGCGTCAGGAGGCCGAATGGGGTCAATACTTGCACGTGGAGAAGTACGGGCACAACGTGGGTGTTTTCTTGTGATGATTATGCAGAAAGGTCATCATGAGGACCAATTTTTGGGGCCACTTCACGTGGTGGCGGGATGCATTATTGAAAAAAACTGAGTGCCAGGTGTGTGGATGGATGCAGCAGGGTGACAACTATGCACTGCGAGGTCAGTTTTTGGCCTGTTCGGGGTCCATTTGAGGTCATCTAAAAGGCCAAGGGTGCCCAAGTAATAAAGCTAAGTGTGGGAACTGAAAAAACAGAGAGAAGACCAGAAAAAACATGGAGGAGAGAGGAGAAACAGTCGCAGGTCTGTTTTTGGGGTTTTTGGAGCCTGTTTTGGCCCTAAACTGCTCATCCGAGGTCGGATTTGAGCACTTTGACATTGTAGACTGGGGTTTTGGGCCGTTCCAGATGCGATGGTGCTGTCCATTTTGCCAAATTCCTCACTTTTTTTTGTTAGGAAATAAGACGTAGCTAAATAGATTTTTGAGTAGATTACTTAATGGAGAGAGATAGATTTCACACACAAGAGATTATACTAGAGTAGAGAGAGATCGAGAGAGAGAGAGTACACATGATATATGTGGTTCACCCAATGTGGGCTACGTCCACGGGAAAGTAGCCACTCAATGGCTTTAGCACTTCAAAAGAAGAAGTAGTTTACAAAGGGATTATACCCTTAATGGAGCTCCCGCCTTGCTTCACTCTCACCACCTCACACTCACCTTGTTGCATCAACTTCACACTATGAAATGTGTGTAGAAATGGCCTCCTTTTATAGGCCAAAAGGGCTGCCCTCTCTTATGAGAGACAGCCATGTGTAGCCGCCCTTGTGCGAATAAGTCCAAATCGGACCCTCCAATCCGCCCATGTGTGGCTGCCCTTGAGAAGACAAGTCCGCTTTTGAATTCGGCCACCGGCCATCGGCCATTGACTTCCGACCACCGGCCACTGGCCATTGACTTCCGACCACCGGCCATCGGCCATTGACTACCGGCCACCGGCCAACCGACCGGTTGTTTTCCGACCACTTTCCGGCCGCCGTCCGGCCATAATATTCCGGCGAAAAAGAATATTCCGGCGAAAAAAAGTATCGGGGGCGGAGCCTTTAAAGTTGCCCCTGATTCTTGTCCGTGAAAATTTTGGTTTCCGGTGAGTGATTTTCCTTCGCGCACGATGGCTTCTCCTCATAATGGGGGCCTTACAAATGTACGCTTTTACCACAGAAAATTACAAGGGTAAATCAGACTCCATACTTAACATTTTTCTGCTATTTTGGCTGTGTAAGTTTCTTCTATGAGTGAAGTTTCTGCTCCAGTTTGTGATTGTATCTGGCTTATTTTACCCATATTGTGTGAGCTATTTGCCCCATTGGTGTTAGCCCAAGCTCATTTGTATCTAGACATCAAAAATTATCCTCTTTTGAGTTGAGTTTTTTGGGTGTGTGTGTGTGTGTGTGTGTATGTCTCTGTGTGGAGTGGGAAAGTGGATAGTATCTCTCCTCTCACTCCATAGGTGTGTTCCCTGTCTCGGCCAGGTGTGTTGTGTAAGCCGAGTGGTGCCCCATAGTGTGTGTGTGTGTATCTTCCCAAGAGTGTGTGTCGGGTCGTTATAGAGGCGCTGTGTGCGTTTTCATCCCACTCACAACGTGTTCACAATGAGTAGAGCTACACATTAGGCACTTTAATTTTCAGAAACGACGACTTGCAAATTTCGACCAGACATCCTACGTGATTTTGCACTGGGTGTTTAGGGTTGAGGTTTTGGTTCATGGACCTTAGGGAGAGCAACCTATTGGTGTTAATAGGGTTTCCTTCAAGTTCCATAGCGTTTTGAGAACATTTGATGGGTATTTGGCTCTTGAAAGCGGTGTAGGAAATCTCCTCTTATGTACTCTTAAAGGCTGTAGCTTAGAAATTGGGTAGAGACCTCTATAGGAAGTAGTCAATAGTCGGTCGAGTGTAGGTTGACACCCTATGCTTGCTTCCACGCACCTGCGGGTCGAGCTTCATCCTTAGCTGACAAATCTTGTTAGGTGAGTTATCGCTGTGTTGACGTCCGTCGCGGCGTATCCGCCAACATTGGCGCCGCTGTCGGGGATGCCAACCCTAGGTAGGTGACCGAGACTAGTCCTTGAGGATAGGGATTCTCTGGCTTGCGAGAGTCTTGTTTTACATTTAGATAGGATCAGAGGGTAGGAGACTCTCTAGGTCTTAGGAAGAGTCTAGGGAGTGAGTGTCTGGCCTATATCCTTCGACTTAGGTAGACTTAGGTAGTTTTAGGTATTAGTTAAGTTGTGGTGTAGAGAGTAGGAGTTGGAGTGGTAGAGGCGGTGAAAGGATAGCTTGAGATTCCGGAGAGGCCAGGAAGCAATTGAGACACCAAAATCACCATCTCACATGATGAGTAGGAGTAGGGTAAGTAGGACATCATGATTTATGATCTGGAGCACTTCATGCATGTTATATTTGCTGTTAGGCTTATTAAAGAGCTGTAAGAGACGGAAAAGAGTGTTTAGAAGTTGAATTGAAGTTCAAAAGTTTCTGTGAGTATTTCTGAGAGAGCTACAGAGCATAGGGAGTACTTCTGTCAGAAAAAAATCAAATTTTAAGCCAGTAGACATGCTACGCGTAGGATGTCTACAGGGTGTTCTGGTGAGAATTTTGAAAATCTGAGTTGACCAATGTGTTTAGAAGGTAGGTGTTATCCTATTTTTTCCTGGAAAGTGGAAGTCTGACCATATCTTGACAGGATAAAGACAAAAGAAAGGAAATCGCCAGACATCCTACCCAAATTGTGCCAAGGCATTATTTTAAAACCAAAACCATAGGATGGCTTCATGAGCATGATCTACATGATTTATTGAGTGCATGAGAAAGGTTTCATCTCAATTGGGAGAGAAAATTGGGCTTTAAGAAGACTTTAGCACTTTTGACTGAAAAAAGGCTAGGATAGCTAAAATTGGGGTCTTTTGAAATCCAAACTAGAATCTAAGCATAGCATTGGGTTGCTGACATCAAGGGGAAGATGTGGCTCAAGTTTGGGGTCAAACAGATCACTTAGACATCCTACATGTAGGATGTGTTCACAGTGATTTAGCACTCCAAATCCAATTGTGAGCATACCAGAGTGATCAACACCTTTGGAAGAGTCTGTGGTTTCTTTTGAAATCCAAATTAGAATCTAAGCATAGCATTGGGTTGCTGACATCAAGGGGAAGATGTGGCTCAAGTTTGGGGTCAAACAGATCACTTAGACATCCTACATGTAGGATGTGTTCACGGTGATTTAGCACTCGAAATCCAATTGTGAGCATACCAGAGTGATCAGCACCTTTGGAGGAGTATGTGGTTTGCATTTGGAGCAATTTTGAGCAGGTAGATATGCTACGCGTAGGATGTCTATAGGGTCTTATTGAAGTCAAAATCTGATTGTAGGCATAGCAGGGTGTTGCATAGCCTGAGGCAAGTCTCCTAGTCAATTTTGGTCCAAATTGGAGTTGATTTGATTGGTCAGACCAACATCAGGCTACTGGAACAGATTTCTGACCAGTTGACCAGCTTGTAGGTGTCCAAATCAAAAAGTGAGAGCAGCTGTGGACTCAGCACATGAAGGGGAATCTATAGAGCAAATTTCAGCCAAAACAGAGCAGGTAGACATCCTATGCGCAGGATGTCTACAGGGGCTTATTAAGGTCAAAATCTGATTGTGGACATAGAGTGATGTTCCAATTGACTTAAGAGTTCCATAATTTCTTTCAGAAGTGAAATTGGACCTTGTTTGACCTTTTGACGGAGCAAAGACGGAATAAAGACTTTCCTTCTAAACTGACAAACATTCGAGTGAAGTATAGTTCCAGATTAGCTAATCTAATCAAGAACATCCGAGGTGTATAAAGTACATTAGTGGTTGAGGTTAACCCTCCAGTTATACCAATCATTACTAAGACCACCTCTAGCGGTTAAATGCTTTGATTCGATCGCCGAAATTAAACGCTTGTGTATAGGTATATTCAGGGGCAAGGCAAGAAGTTGTGCGAAAACTGATCCCTTGCCAGGTGAGTGGTTGGATTTGTGATAAATTGCATTTCTAAGTTCGATGAATTTAAGATCAGGAAGACACATTCCTAGAGACCAAAAAGTGGTAGGTGATTAGGGTAGCTTAGTGTCCACTAAGGAGAGTGTAACTCGGGCAAGGCTAGATCCATTAGCACCAATCATTGAGGAGGGTAGTGATACTGACACTTCATCAGATAAGTCCTTCTTCATGATGGGTAGTCAACAGCCAGGAGATTTCTCCAGTGAAGGACCAATGCTAGGAGGAAGTACCTCCCAAAACCCTTTAAACGATGCCAAATTCACTCTATAATCTTCTTAGAAGGAACAAACTCTAGGGGAGCCCTAGTTTATTCTGACTATCGGGGATGCAAGTGTATTTGTATAGAAGAAAGACCTGCTCAAAGACTAGAGATAATTCGAGTCTATGATGATGGAGATAGATTCCGAGATGAAAAGGGGAACCACTATCTGATAGTTAGTAACCCTGAGGATTACAATAGATATGGAGATAATGTGATATGGAAAAAGGAAAAATGGTCTCAGAGGCTCAAGATCCGCCTCCAAAAATTGATCGACCTGGAGCTCTTTTTATGTATGATAAAAAAAAAACCAGGGTCTCTACCTATAATGAGAATGTGGGAATTTACAAGCATGAGAGCGAGGGAGTGGTCTCTTATTTTCGATGCAAAGAACCCTACCCAAATGAATTAAGAAAAGACAAGGTTATTTACTTATTCTCTTATGAAATTGCTATGGGGAAGGATATCATTTTCGTTTTGATAGGTACGGGCGAGAATACAAACGAATTCTCCCAAAGGCGGTAGAAAATGCAACAGTTCCAAAAACATCAACATATGGCCCCGAAGAAGTACCAAGGTCCACCTATACCCCTAGCAAGTCGACAAATCCATTTTCAGAAGAGTACGACGCAACATCACATTCTAACTGACAACAGACGTTCAACTACCAGAACCAACAAGCAACCCAACCATCATTGCAGGCATGGCTTCAACAAAGTGTGACATTAGAACAAGACCAAAATAGAGATGGTTATCCAGTCGCACGAGGGCTAAGATATTTACAAGAACCACCACTCTATTCACAGTATCAAGGCGAGAGTAAGGCAAAAACTCAAGAGTTGGCACAGCCCGGAAGACAACCCATAGGACAAGTGCGAAGAGATGAACCACCTCTTGCAAGAACCATCAGAAATTATGGCTTAGGGGCACCTTTGGGAGAGGAACCCTCCCACTACCGAAGGCAAGAGGAGGTATATCGAGTGGGACGAGGAGAACCAATGATGAGATTTGTAGACCATCGTAGAATTAGACCTTCTCAGGTGCAAAAATGGGTAAACAAGAAATACACCAAAAACAGAGATCCTAGGGATCATGTAGCAGCCTTTGTGTGTGTAATTAGAGTTGAAGAAGTGTTGGACTTCCCTACTCAATTCGCATGGTTTGGACTTACCCTAGAAGAGGATGCCGCTACTTGGTTTGACTCTGTGGAGCGTAGAGACTTTAAGTCTATGGAGGAGGTGTTTGACGAGTTTATTGAGGAATTCTCACAAAGGGGGATAGGTCATAATATATTCTCACAAATCCATAAATTCAAACAAAAAGAAGGGGAATCTGTGCGAAAGGCAGCCCTACGACTAAAAAGATATGTGAAGTTCTACCCTGTGGAAGGACTGCCAACTCAATCTAGACTTATGCTTATATTTATTCAAGGACTAAGGAACACAGATCTCCAGAAAGACTTACATATGAAGAGGAGCACAACATTAAATGAGTTAACCAAGGAGGCTCTTTACCTTGTAGACAATTGTGCGGTCTACAAGGAGGGTGAATTCAAGGATCTTGATGACGATTCATCCTCACAACAAAGTGGAAGCAAGTCCGCTAAGACGACACCGAAAGGAGAAGTAGCTGTAAGCCAGGAGCATCTTGTGGAGGAAGTGCTAAAAAAAATTAATATGTATGCCAAGCCTTAGGCTAAACAACCAAAGTGGTGTGCTATTGAACAAAAATGGACAAACCATGTGACGGAGGAATGTTATTATAACAAGGGATATGTGAGAGAGCGACCATATTCTCCCCAAGTTTAGGTAGCATCTCCTCAACTTCCATCGATGCCTAGGTATCAAGCAGGCAACCTACCAGGACCTGTAGGTGTAGAAAGACCACAACCAATACTGGGGCAACAACCACCCCTACCAGGATTACGACCAGTTGGCATAAGATACACACCAATGGTAAATGAACCAAAAGAGAAGTATTTGGTACCTATGCATGCATATTGCGAAGATTCCAATGGATATGGTGCAAATCCTGTCTACTATCCACCGAAAGAACCCACAACGCCAGAACCTTGGAGCATGATTGGAAGTATAGGACCACCAACAAGTGCACATGTAGCAGGAGAAGGAAGATACAGCTTGGATGAACGAACATTGTTGTTCATAACCAACGGAGGCATGGGAGGGCAGAGGCATGTATACCAACAAAGAGGAGCTCAAGGAGCACCTCAACAGCCTAAGGGACCCTGCTGCAAGTGTGGTGGAGATCATTGGCTAAGAGACTGTCCTCACGATAAAATCATTAGAGTCAACGGGTATTGCACTGAGTTTGGAATTACTCACTTGATTCCTAATTGCCCTAAGAACCTGAGCAAAGGAGCAAAAACTACTTTGAACATGCTGGAAGCAGTGCCTTCTAGTGGAGGGTCAGAAAACGAGACAGTAATACCTATTCAGGCAGTGACACGAGCATAAGCTCAAAGAATGACAAACAAACCCATAATCAAAGAGCCAAAGACCGATGCCCCAAGTGCAAAAATGAAAAATTAGAGAAGCACTTGGAAAGCTAGAAAGGCGCATATGAAAGCCAGGAGAGAACGAGAGCGAACGGCTCTATCTGAGGAGTTAAAACACACAAAGGATATATTAGAGCGGTTAGAGGATCTAACTAGTTTAAGCTCACACACTGCGGCAACAATAGGGTCGAAGGAAATAGTAGAACCCAAAAGTGCAGGATCAGGAGGATCAGTGCTGGCAAAAAAAGTAAATGAGCAGTTGGACGCACTTTTAAAAGCATACAAAGCCAGACTCAAAAACAAACAAACCCAAGAGCAAATATGGATGACTTATCCATATGCGGAAATAAAAAAACAGAGGTTGGAAATGTGTCAAAAGATGATTAAAACAGCCCAATCCTTGATAGAAAATCCGCTTGGTAAACCTGCAAGTTGGTACGAGGTACCAGCTCCAACCCCTATCAAACCAACTCTAGAGAAACAAGTAGACATGGAGGAGAGACTCATGACTGCCTCTGAGTCTAGGAGAGAACCTATCATAGTGCCAAATACAATAGATGAGACAATTGATGGTTTCCAGCCTAAAACATCGGTAGAAATGGGTAAGGATTGTAACAGTCTAGATGACATGTGGAAGCAAATACGGGAAGAAAATGAAGCTAATAGGGTGAACCACCAAATAAATAACATGAGAAAGGAGAAAAATGAGATCTTACCTCCCATTGAAGAGTTTGAGGCACGATCACAAATGAACTTTGATATACATTCACACGAGGGAGACCAGGGTTCAATTAGTTCAGGGCACAGCCAACCAGACTCGCTAAAAACTCTACCCTCATACCTAGGGGAGTATAAAGCTAAGTCTGAGGTGAGAGCATTCCCATCTCAAAGACTTTCTCCCAACAGAGTGATGGATTCACAAGGGTTGATTGAGTTATTGTCCACCCCTATGGCATGCACAATCACATTAGCTGAACTCCTGAGGTTACGACCAGACATGTGGACCACCATAGACAAATGCTTAGAAAAATTTGGAGTAAAAGACCCTACCTCGAAGCTTCAAGAAGGGATCAGAGAATTGGACAAGCCTCAACTAAACACTAGGCTAGTACCTTTAAACAAGGTTGGAGAATATTATGAGGGAGAAGATGGAAATACCACACTACCAGTAGAGTTCCAAGGAGTAGTTTTCAAAGCTATTCTTAACAATGGAGCGGGAGTCTCTATCGCCACCAAAGAAATCTGGAAAAAATGAGGAAAACCGGCTTTGAGAGCTACCAGAATGAAATTGCAACTGGCAAATGGGTTCATGGAAAAGCCACTAGGACTTTTAGAAAAAGTAATTGTCACCTCTTGCGTAATCGAGTATGAGCATACATTTGCAATAGTTGATTTCGACAAAACGAACAATTACGAGATCATCTTGGGAAGACCATTCATGAGACAATTAAAGATGGTCCAGGATTGGGATTACGATCACATATACCTCAGACGTTGGGAGACTACAATTAAAATATACCTAAAAGACCATAGTTACAAGGATGTGAACTAGACACCATTGGAACAATTTGATTCAGCTACATTGGCAGGGTCCGAACTCCCAGCATGGTTAGGGCATAAAAAAGAGCTATGGATGTGCGGAGATTCACATTGTGGGAGCTTAAAAAGAGAGGAATGCATTTTAGAAAGAGCTATTGAGGACAAGGATTACATTTCGGAACCTTTTCCCGAAGATGCCTTAGAACCTCTGGAATGGGAACACATACTAGCAACATTGGATGTCTGTACCATTAGAGATATCCCAACGACAAAATTTTGCGATAAGAATGGCTATGATGTGCTACCCTATTACATGGTAAGCCTTATACCAGTAGGAGATGAGAATGTAGACTCACCATAACAAGAAGAGTTTTATGACTCCTCTGAGCATCTAGAGTTAAATAAGGATGCAGACAACGAGTGTTCAGACGGCTCAAGCGAGCGTGGGGAGACAACCGCTAATATTAAGTTTTATGATTTTGTAAATCAACACCCTAGACGCCAGGAACGCTATAGAAAAAAAAGAGAGTAGAAAAAAAAATTAGAGAGAACCTGATGCCCAGGGTAAAAGATAAAAATCACTATCTAATGCTTGTCAAGGTAGAGGATTGTGTGAAAGATCAAATATCAGGAAGATTCTCAAGAGTTCGAAGGGAAAGGACGCGTTAGGAAATAAAACAAGCATGGAAGACTAAAAAAGAAACAAAATCAATAAAATCTCAACAATCAAAACAGGAAAAGACAAAAGATCCAGAATGGACCAAAATGGAGCGTAAAAAGAAATACCAAGAACTAAACGGTCGTTACGAGAGGTATGGACTAATGAGGGAGAAAGTGATGGTAAGGAGGATTCAGAAAAAGGAAACATGAATGTACCATCCCACTATCAAAAATTCACCATCCAAGACAGAAAAATCATAATGACACCACCAATAAGAGAAAGAATAAACCAGGAATCTTATGATGGGCCGGAAAATGCAAAACGGATAGACCTCGCTGCGCCAGGTGAAGAGCCTCAGCCTGTCTATATAGCAACTGATTTAGAGCCTGAAGAAGAAGAACTGCTAACACAACTTCTCAAGAAGTATAAAGATGTTTTTGCATGGTCCTACAAAGACCTCAAAGGAGTTGATCCATCGATATGCCAACATACAATTCCTTTGAAATCAGATGCCAAACCAAGCAAGCAGCGTCCTTATACATATAGTGACACATTCGCTAAACGAATCAAAGAGGAGATTGACAAGCTGATGGATGTTGAATTCATCTATGAAATCGAGCATACAGATTGGGTGTCACCCATAGTGGTTGTCCCCAAAAAGAACGAAAAGCTGCGTGTGTGTGTGTGTGAACCTCAAAAAAGTGAACGCAGCCACAATAAGGGATAATTATCCCTTGCCGATCACAGAACATGTGCTTGAGAGGGTGGATGGAAAACGGGCTTATTCCTTTCTAGATGGGTTTTCAGGGTATAACCAATTGGCAATTGCAATGGAGGATCAACACAAAACAGCATTTGCCACAGAGTGGGGAATATATGCGTATAGAGTTATGCCATTTGGCCTAACCAATGCCCCAGCTACCTTCCAAAGGTTAATGACTCATGCGTTCAAAGAATACCTAAGAATATTCTTGGAAATATATATGGATGATCTTTGTGTCCACTCTCTTATACGAGAAGAACATATTGACCATTTACAAAAGGTATTTGAGAAGTGCAGAACATATCAAATCTGTCTCAACCCGGAAAAGTGCATTTTTATGGTTAGGCAAGGCCGCATCTTAGGACATATTGTCTCAAGAAATGGCATAACCACTGACCTAGACAAAATTAGAGTCATAGTAGACTTGCCCAGGCCTACTAATGCCAAATAGGTACAATCCTTCACGGGACACTGCGGATATTATCGAAGATTCGTATATATGTATGCAGTCATTGCACAACCTTTGTATCGCTTATTAGTCAGTTTCGACTGGACTGAGGAATGTGAAACTTCATTCCAAAAGCTTAAGGAAAACCTTGTATTAGCACCTATACTTAAAGCACTAGATTGGGAAAAGATATTCCATGTTCACATTGATGCATCTGCATATGCAATTGGGAGTATTCTGGCTCAACTTGGAGACGGAACAATGGATATCCCAGTTTGTTATGCGAGCCGACAGCTAAATAGTGCACAAAATAACTACATCACCACTAAATGAGAGGGATTAGGAATGATTTATGCTGTAAAAAAATTTCGGCATTACTTGCTTGCAAACAAATTTGTGTTCTTCACAGATCATCAAGCTCTTTTGTATCTAGTAAATAAACCATGCAATACTGGAAGAATTGTACGCTGGTTTATTATATTTCTATAGTTTGACTTCACAGTGGTAGTTAAAAAGGGTAAAACTCATCTACGGGCGGATCATATTTCAAGGCTGCAAAATGGGGAAGCTCCTGACGGAGTAGATGATGACATACCTGATGCTTATCTTTTCAATATTGAAATGATACCCAAATGGTCTCAGGAAATTGTTAGCATTCTTTCTTTTGGAGGAAGATTGGATAACAAGGAAGACAGATCCAAACAACAAACATTTCAACAAACAAAAAACTTTTAGTTGATCGCAGGACGACTATACCATCTAGGCTCGGACCAAATTCTACGATTATGTATAAATCCAGAGGAATTCGAGTGTTATCTTGAAGAAGCACACATCCAGGATTGTGCATTTCATTGTTCAACAATGAAAACACACCAAAGATTGAAACAATTAGGAGTTTATTGGCCAACTATGTCTGCTGACGTACATGCTTATGTTAACAATTGTACTATATGTAGTGCCCAACGATCGGTGGATCATGCAACATTATTTCAGGTAAACATTGCACCTACATGGAGTCAATATATCATTGATTTCTTAACAACAAGGACATTTCCTGAAAACATAACAAAAGCGCAAAAAAGGGCTGTAGAGCTGGAGGCTCGCGACTTTAATTTAATCGGAAATCAACTCTACAAGTGAGAAAAGGACAATCAACTTAGAATCTGTGCAAGTGAAAGCGAATAACTGCTGATTCTAGAACATGCACATGGAGGAATAAGTGGAGGCCATTTTTCAAGCGATAAGACGACAAATATTTTCTTAACCGCAGGAATATGGTGGCCTACATTGCACATGGATGCCGAGGAGTTTGTAAAGTGTTGTGACTCATGTCATCGCACTAAGGTGCCGATAAAGAGAGATGAGATTCCACTACAGCCAATGATGGGAGCACGGGCATTTGCAAAATGGGGCATTGATTTTGTGGGGCCTATTTCACCCCCTGTATATCGCACCCATACCCAATATATCATTGTGGCTACGGACTATCTCACAAAATGGGCGGAAGCCAAAGCAACACAAAAAGCAGACGCAAGAACCACAACAAAATTTTTGTATGAGAATGTCTTTGTACGATACGGATTACCAATAGAAATTGTTAATGATCAAGGAACACATTTTCTTAATGAAGTCATTGAATATCTGGTAGAGGAATTCATGGTCATACATAGAAAATTTGCTCCATGTCATCCACAGGCAAATGGACAAGTTGAGGCCACAAATAAAACACTATGCACTGTTTTGACTAAAATTATATCAGAGTCAAGGACAAACTGGGATCAGCAATTACACTCAATACTATGGGCATACAAGGTAGCTTACAAAACATCAATCGGAACCACACCATATAACATGGTGTTTGGTCTAAACGCTATATTACCCATAGAGTTTTTAGTTCCAACTCTACGAGTAGGGAAACACTTAGAATGGACAGGGCATGAGCTCTCTTCAAGAATAGATGATCTTGAAAAGCTAGATGAACTTTGACTGAGAGCTGTAGCTTCGATCTATGCTAAAAAGAGAAGACAAAAAGAGTTTTTTGACAAGCATGTGCGTACAAAAGAGTTTAAAACAGGTGATTATGTACTTGTTTACACTTTGAAGCAATTGCAAAAAAAATTAAAAAGCGAGGGATGGGACCCTTTGTGATTAGTGACTTATCACAATGTGGAGCTATCAAACTTGCTACATTGGCAGGAGAAGAAATGCCAAATTGGATTAGTGGGTGTCGGGTAAAAAAGTATCATTTACCACTAACACAGGATATGCTTCAACAAATCCATCAAGAAAAACAACGGATGAAGGAGAAACAGAGGGTACGAGAAGAAGCACAAGCAGAAGCAAAAGAACGCATTGCAAAAAGAAGGCTTCTACAACAACAACAACAAAGTGGATCACCATTGCGAATAAATGCTATTCGATTATCGAATTTTGGTGAAGACACAGTGGAACCAATAATTGCAGTCAAAGTGGGTAGCAATCAAGTTGAATCGACGGCATTGCTTGATTCTGGAGCTCAAGCAAATCTGATCTCTTACAAATTATATAAACAGCTCAAGCCCAAAGATCAACTACATTCTACTCCACAAGTGCTAGAAAGTAGTACATCACATTCGCTAGGAACATTGGGCTGGACAATATTGCATGTACAAATACATCAATATGTTTACCCCCACAAGTTTTATGTGGTTGAGGATGCGAGCACACTACACCCCATGTTGTTGGGACAACCTTGGCAGAAAGAGTATAATGTGCAGATAGATTGGAATTCGGATACATTCAAAATTCAACATGCACAAGACCAACAGGGGTAGCCTTTGCTCAGACAACCCGGAAGACCCAGATGATAGCAACACCATCACTGGATAAAGAACAAAAAGCATTAGGGAAAATTTGTACTCATAAAGGGGCCATATAAGGAGTTTGACTTCCTCTCTCATGTCCAAAACATGCATGCGGTAAAATTTTTGCAAATAAACTCTAAACTTGGCGAGGATTTGGCAGTTAGAATCTACTCTTCACGCTCTTTCTATTGATATATAGCACGCCACAAGATTCCTCATATTTTGAAAGATTCTATTTTTGATTCTCTTGTGATATGACAACTCCGTCTAGAATCTAGAGAATAAAAAATAGAATCTTTCAAAATATGAGAAATCTCATGGCATGCTATATATCAATAGAAAGAGCTTGAAGAGTAGATTCTAACTGCCAAATCTCTGCCAAGTTTAGAGTTCATTTGCAAAAAAAAAATTATTGCACGCCCGTTTTGGACATGAGAGAGGAAGTCAAACTCCTTATAAGGCCCCTTTGTGAGTCCAAATTTTCCCTAATGAGATGGGTGCCAATAAAGCACAACACGATACCCATGGAGAACAACCAGGGAACTGCCAACCGTGTTTACTACAAAAATAAGACAACATAGACAGCAGTGAACAGATCAAGGTTAGCAACACGCGAAAGACAAGTATGGGTACGAAAGGATAGAGGTGACATGGCATACAAACCACAATACAACAGTAGAAGTCAACCGAAGTACACAGTTAAACCAACAACCACGGGAATAAAAAAGATATCGATCCCAAAGAGAATGCTCAGTAAACCACTTAAATACGACTCGCATTTGGATCCCAAAACGCAAACAGGAACTCCCTTTAGTACAAGCAACACCAACAGCCAGACACTCACTATATATGAAACTGGCAAACCGATCTATGTGGGTGCCGATCAGTAGAACAACAATGACGATCACGGACGAGGCAATAAACCTACAAAAGCCTCCAAAACCAAGCTACAAATGGCAAGCAAAAGAGAAAAAGACTGCGGCCAATTCATCCACGGAGACAACCACGGCCATATCAATAGTAGCAGCAAAGCAGACGATCAAACAGAGAGCTGTCGAGTTACAACTTTTACTTGTTGCAAAGAAAAGCTGATAATTTACAGCATTTATTTTTCCATGCATTGACTGAGTATGCATCAAATAGGGCCACATAACAAGGCCGCGCATTAGCACAATTTTTAATCCATGCACTGCACATACCCCGAGGTGATACCTCGTCGTCCGGGAGGACTTCGACTAGGAGGGGGGAGGCATTCTCAATGCGGACCCAATGGAGGTAAAAAGAGCAAAAAAAGGGAATGTTTTTCGACTATTTTGAAGGGTTTTCGTTTGATTGCGAAAATTTTTGAACTAACATAAGTACATATGCCCTTACACAGCACGAATCTACTAGTATATGGGGCCAAACGCCAAATTAGGCCCCTAGGTGTGTGTATATATGTAAAAATAGCCATTTTTCGGGCAAAATATTGGTTAAACGGAGAAATCAAGCCATAAAAATTGCATGGGAGTGTATACAGTGTTTTGCGGTGATGTCTTTGAGTTATTATGATTTTTGGGGATTTTTTGGGTTTAATTTTTCTTTTTAATTTTACTAATTATTGGCAGAAAAACTTCAAAACTACAAAAAGCAGGTGAAATACAATTGTAATGAAAAACAAAAAATATGGGGATAATCAATGACTATAGGACAACCTATGGTACAATGGGGGTGCAATTATGTGAATGAAGCGGAAGGCGTGTTTTGGCCAGATTTTGACCGAAACGTCAAATTTCTCAGAAACTGGGCAAACGGAGTCCAAATTAAGAACTTTCCGAGCCTAAACCGTATTTCGCAAGAAGTTGGGAGCACATGTCAAATTTCATAGAAAGTGGTTCGGGGACCCCCATTATAAGATTTTTTCACTTCACTTAGAGCTCATTTCTACTATTTCCTTCTTGAGAGAGAACTCTTGCCACCTAGAGCGAACCGGACTTCCAGCTGCTTCTACGACGCGCATGACCACCCGATAGGCTCTAGATATGAGAGGTAGGCTCACCACCTTGAGCTTTTCGCGTATGTTTGATGTTTTGTCGCGAAAACTAGTGTAGGGTTCACACGGGAAACAAACAGTAGAGACCTACAGGTAGAGGTGGCCAACTAACAGCTAACCCAAAAGCAATAAGGCTTCATATGCGGTTTACCCTAGCATAGGAGACCACTATGGAATGCACAAAGGCGGCAAAAAACCATTGGGAAAAACCCTAACTTCTAGAGCCCTGCAAGAGGCCACCAAGTGGTAAATCGGTGGAAAGTCGCCCAAATGCTACCAAAACTCATGGGTAGGAGCATCTCGACATGCTCTACCAAGGCTATATAGCCCACATGGCCATAAGGTGACCCGAAGCGGGACTAAGCTTCAGAAACGGCATTAGACACACAAAGCGTCAACTGGCTCTTACGGCCAAACCGGATGTCCGTTTGCCACCAAACTTCACAAGCGGCTTTCCTAGACCATCAACAACCAAGTCCTATGGTGGTAGACCACCATAAGTCATCAACGACATGTAAACACAACCACGGGCGCTTCCAGAGTGACAAATTTCCAAACGGAGCTCCGATGAAGCCAAGCCAACAAAAACCATATGGCAAGGTTCCCTAAGGAACCATGAAGCTATGGAGACTAACATCAAGAAATTTCATCGTCGAAAAGCGCTCCAAGAGTCAAAAAACGACTGAGAGGCTCTGAAAGCCAAACAGGGAGTTTCTATCTATCTTTTTGACTTTTTTTATTGAAATAGGGCTTAAAGGGGACTGAGGGGGGCTCAGGGCATGTACTAGTACCATTTCTCATAAAAAATTCATTAGGAGACATCCTACGCGTAGGATGTCTCAAGGCCATGTTTGGACACCATACTCAACATCTCACCTCATACACAGCTTCTACATAGCTTATACATGCTAGCCATCAAGTTTCATCACATTTGGACAAGAGTTGACCTCATATGCATCAAAAAACGGAAAGTCAGAGCATAGAGGCAATAATGGGTCATAGACTTACCAAAACTAGTCCAAATCACATGAAACTTGCACAATATACTTATTAGCACATTGCCAAGCTAACTGTGGGGTCAGATATGAAAATTAATGAAATAGACATGCTACGCGTAGGATGTGTAAATGACCTATTTGACCTCCATCTGGTGTTTTTGAGTTCCAAATATCTTTATTACATCTTCACCAGCTCATATATCAAATTTCAAGCCAGACAAATCACATTTGGTCCCCAAAACCTCAAAGATGCACTTTCTGAGCCAAAAACACTACACATGCTCCTAACAACACCAATGCTTATCCAAATCAAAATCTAAGAGTAGGGCCATGTTCTACATGCTAAGGGCTACCTAGAGAACCAAAATCAAGTCATTCAGAGAAAGTAGACATTCTACGCGTAGGTTGTCTCCAGTGTCATATTGACCTTCTATGCAAGAATTGACTTCATGGGAGTCTTTTACATGGTATAAGAAGCCTATATATCAAATTTCAATCCAATTGGATATCATTTGCCCATCCATATAGGATATCCTACCCATTTTGTGAGCCAAAAGCCAAAATCTGCTCAAAATTGTACTTTTTGATGTCCAAACGGAATTGCAAGTACATAGCCATGTTGCACAGGTCAAGGGCCACAAGCCTGTCAAGTTTCATCAAAATCAGAGAAGGTAGACATCCTACGCGTAGGATGTCTACATGTTTATTTTTCAGCCAAAAATCTATTGTGGGCACATGCATGGTTTCCCTAGTCCCTTTTGAGTTCTTATTTCAATTTTCAAGTCATTTGGGTAGACAGAACTCAGTTTATCAGCTAATCTGTAAAAAATCCTAACTTTGGACTACTAAGTGCAACAGGATCCATGGCAGCCACAAAGTCACCGGCAAAGAAGAAGAGGATGACTATCAAGGACTACTTAGAAGAAGTGGAGCCTTTTGTTATCCCAGAGGGAACCCTGAAGCCCACAAGCACTTGGATTCAAGATGACCTACTAGAAACCAATGATCTGAGAATCTACTAAGGAGTGTTTAAAGATCCGGTGGGAAATGTAGTAGAGCTACCCATGATCCCTCAAGAGCTCAATGAATTTGTCAGGAGCAAGATGGGGGACTACTTGGAGAAAGTGGATCTGCACAATTACTTTGAAGCCTTGCCAGCAGGGATTGATGTTAAAAGAGTGTGGGAATTTGTCACCACAATCAAAGAGGACGGCATAGCCAGAGTTACAGATCTGCAAGGCAAGCCTAATACAATGATTGTCATCACAGAGAAGGTGGTGGCAGCAACACTTGACATCTCTAACAAAGGAGACAGTGTGACTAAGAGGCGAGATGACATTAAGGTCTACTCGAAAAAGAAGAATAACTATACATTTGAAGATATTGCAAACCCAAAGGTGGCTATCATGAGCCAACTATACAATCAGTACTTCCACATGTGTACCAAGCGGCCACAAAAAGAAAAACTAATGGAAAGTTTTAGAGATGAGAGAGCGCTAAAAGGGGATCTGAGCGAGCTATGGAAGCCATCAGTTGAGGCTATGTCTGGATCATCTCGAAGGATTCAAAGGGATCGGTTTGAAGATTATATCAAGAATTTTGAGATCTTAGATGCTACAGCGGAGAATATCCCAAATATACCTTTTACAAAAGAAGAGGTTGATGATGTGAGACGGCAGCTGCTAGAAGAGCAGGAAGGCCAAGAAAGAGAGAGGAAAAAAAAGGCGGATCGTGATTTCAAGAAGAAGCAACCAGCTCCACCATCAAGCCGAGAATCCAGCCCACCACCATCACCACCTCCTCTTAGTCCTCTCCAAACCCGACAAAAAGAGGAGTTGAACAAACCGGATGGGCAACAAGACTCCAAGGAAGAGAAGAACAAAGAGGAAGAGCAGAAGGCATAAGTTGAGCCAAAAGATGAGAAGCCAGATCCAGAAGAGAAGAACTATAGAATATTTCTTGATCTATTAGCTACTGGATACTCTCGAGAAGAGGCAGCTAATGCAGCTTTTGAGTTGTCGAGCACTAGACCCAAAGAAAACATGATGAGCCCTCGATTGGTGGAATTGACGGAAATGGCCACACATACAGTGGATTTATAGCCACAAACCAATGATTGGGATGAAGTGATGTAAAAACTCACTAGGCTCAGAGCAAGATCTATGGCCGCTGAAATTGAAATTGATAATCTCAAAACAAATGAAGTTCATATCAAAGCCGAAGTGGACTCGCTACAAAAGCAAGACCAAAAGAACACACAGAAGCAAACCAAGCTGCAAGCCGATCTAGACGCAACACTAAAAAGATGCCAAGAGATGGAAAGACAGAGTCAGGCAGCAGACCAAAAGTAGAGGAGGAGTACAGAAAAATCAACAAATCATTGACAGATGCGGAGAAAGAAAGGGACAACTTGACACTTCAGCTTGCTGATGAGTCCAAAGAGGTAGAAACTTTGAGGAATGCTAAGGAAAAAGCTGAGCTAGAACATGAGGCAAGCCAGCATGAAGTGATAGAGCTAAAAGATCAAATGAAAGTGAAAGATCAGACTATCTAGAGGCTAAGGGCATCTCCGGCCAGAGTCAGAGCTGCTAGCTCAACTAGCACTGCTTTAAAGAAAGATATATATGAGGAACAGATGAAGGAACTCCAAAAGGAGTTGACACTAGAGAAGAGACAAAGATTGATGCTGGACGAGGGATCCCTAGTGATGCAAAGATTTCTGGAAGATGAGAACAAGGCCAAGAAAGATGAGCTAGAAGCCTAGAAAAAGAAGATGGACGAGGATCTAAAGAGGATGCAAACAGAAAATGAAGACACCAAGAGGAAGCTAGAAGAGGCTGAAAAAGACAATGCAGAATTGAACGACCTCTTAGTGAACATGGGAGATGAAGCTAAACAAGAAAAGAAAGAATATCAGAAGCAGATTGATGAGCTGAAAGGCTAACAACAGGCTGAAGAGTCACATTTGAGCACAGGGCCAGCAACAATGGAAGGAATTGACATATATAATGTGTCAGATCTAGTGGACACAACAATGCAAGAGGACATCCTTGTGGGACCATCCCAAGAGCCCAGGGATCTGACACAAGAAGAAGAAGAAAATCTACAAAAGGCAATAGAAGTGGCAGTAAAAGACACTGCCAATGAAGAAATGGAGTGGGAGTAGAGGGTATTAAAGTCTATGACCATTCAAAAGTTAGATGGAAATGTTGTTCGAAATGAATGGCTACAACCTTCTCTCCCATATCCTCTTCTCAAGTATGAAGCTGCTACAATAAACAAGCGGATTAAAGAGGAGCCGATAGTGCCACTATATGAAGAAGATATCTCCAAACCAGAAGGACTTAAGCTGATTGTGGACTCTCAGCCAAAATGGAGAAAGGCATGGCTAACTAAATACCCCCACTATTTAGTTCATCTGGTAGAGGCACCTAAAAGAATTAGAGACAACCTTAGCTTTTGCCCTCTACCCAGGATGCCGACGTGCAAAGAACAAGAGCTGTTGAAGAAAAGCCACCCCATGTGGCTCAACTACCCAAAGCTTCCAGGCTTGAAGGCATGCGAGAGAATGAGTGAGAAATACATGGTGAAAACCCAATGGGCGCCATTAAATTGTTCACTGGCTCACCTGACCTCTCTTGCATCATGCTCAGAAAAATCTATAAAACCCTTCTGGCAGTTTTTGAAATCTTTAAACCTGGACAAGCAACACACAATATCTTCTTCTTCCAAGACACATATAAATGTGCATATGATATGTCTGCTCAGCCTTCCCATGAGGTGATACATGCCCTCTATCAGCGAATAATGTTTTTGCCCTCATTTCATCTCCAGGACTTTGAAGAAGCCTTCTACACCGGTTTCTTCACCATCGATACAGAAATATTCGGCCCTACATTACTGGCCCAACATGCACGGTATGAGTCTCTTCTAAAGATGCGTGAAACCCTCCACTGAAGAAGCAGCTCTATTGCCATGTCGAGGATGACATGAACTAGGAGGAGGGGAGTGTTAGCGGCTGGACACACCCAACGGAGGAGGATTGCCCGGCGGGATATTAATTTCCTTTGTAATTATTCCTTAATTGAGAAGAACCTGTTATTTCACCTTTGTAAATAGTGGGGCTTGCAGAAGCTTCCACATTGTATCCCATTTTTTACATTCAGACTGAGTGAATGGTTAAATTGGAACATTAGGGTTTGAGATTGTAAGGTATTTATACAACTTTTGACCTTAATGCAAAAAGCCCTTGGTCATTTTTATAAGATTTTGTCTGTGTGAGTTAAGCGTACTCTGTGTACGAGAGAGAGTGAGAGTTTTATCTTGATGCTATGCGCGCACTGGTGGTCGGAATCGAGTGGGAAGAAGGCAACATGTTGCCCCCGAAGAGAGCTACGCGCCAACACCTACATTGCAGGTGTACGGCCCGGCTTTGCGAGATCTACTCACGAGCTATATCTGGTGATTCGATGAGCATACGTTGTCTGTTTTCACATTTCAGCATATCCACGCGTTCGCAATGAGTAGAGCTACACACTAGACACTTTAGTTTTTGAAAACGACGACCTGAAAATTTCGACTAGACATCCTACGTGATTTTGCACCGGGTGTTTAGGGTTGGGGTTTTGGTTCATGGACCTTAGGGAGAGCAACGTATTGGTGTTAATAGGGTTTCCTTCAAGTTCCGTAGCATTTCGAGAACGTTTGATGGGTATTTGACTCTTGAAGGCATTGTAGAAAATCTCCTCTTATGTACTCTTGAAGGCTGTAGCTTAGACATTGGGTAGAGACCTCTGTAGGAAGTAGTCAATAGTCGGTCGAGTGTAGGTTGACACCCTATGCTTGCTTCCACGCGCCTGCAAGTCGAGCTTCATCCTTAGCTGACAAATCTTGTTAGATGAGTTCTCACTGTGCTGACGTCCGTTGCGGCGTATCCACCAACACAAGCATGTGCAGAGAAGGGAAGAGTTCCAAAGGGGTGTGCATGAGAAGCATTCTCGAAATCTATAAGGGTATGCTCGTGTGATTGTCCCCAAGAACCACAAATTTTTGCTCTAAAAAAAGAAGAAAGGGCAATGACGTCTCCACAAATTTCTTAGGATAAAGTTAGATTTTTTTGGAGAGTGGGGATAGCATGCAAAGTTAGGGAAAAAGAAGGAAAAACAAGAGCGCCGTCGAGGAAGAAGAAGAAGGGGAAAGAAAGGAAGAAGAAGAAGGAGAAAGAAAGGAAGAAGGAAAAGAAAGAAGAGAAGGAAAGAAAGAGGAAGAAGGAAAAGAAAGAAGAAAGAAGAAGAAGGAGAATAGCAAGCATGCTCATGCCCGAAGGGGGGGAGGGGGAGGGGGGGGGGGGGGGATGATTTTTTTTGAGACAGTGGGAGCTTCCTTGAAGAAGACGAGAGGCCCAGAGGAGGTCTCATGGAGGAGCTCTCGGGGTTTCTTTTGGAGGACACATAGGGAGCTCTGAAGATAGCTTTTTGGGAGTTTGCAGGCAGTTGTTTTGGAGCTCAATGAGGAACTCCATGCAAGGTTTTTAGGAAGCTCAAAGGGATCTCTCTAGCTTGCAAAACTTGGAGAAGCCTTTTTTTCTCTCTCACAAACAACTTTGGTGAGAGGAGACATGAGGCAATCAAAGAGGGGTGGACGAATTTACCCTTAAATCTGCCCTAACTGCACTCGTTCCCCTTGGTTTGCACCTTGATTTCTTTTCCGTGTACAGCCGAAAGCCTGACGCTTTCTCGACTGACTTTGGAGAGACACACACTCCGACATTTTTGGTGAACTAGACGCAAACTTGATCGGGGTAGACAGAGTTAGCCATGTCACCAAACCATGAGAAAGAGATGTATTAGATTATGGGATTCAAGTGCAAGTTATGAACCAAAACTTGGATACCATTTTGGAAATCGAAAACCAAGAGTTGCAGCTGTCTGCAAAAGGTGAACATGGTGGATTTAGAAAGCATACTAACACAAAAAAAATTCAAGTATCACGATCAACAATGGGACCAAGGGAATTTAAAGAGCCAAATGACTGGAAGCAAGAGATGTTGCAACAATTGTCTCTTGAAAATACCAAATGCTCGGTTTTTAATCATCAAGGAGTTTTTGATGGTTATGATCCAATAGGATACTTGGATTGCTATATGAAGAGGAGTTGGAGCTGCATGGGGTGCCAAAAGAGAATAAGATTCTAAAATTCGATAGGTTTGTGATCCTATATTTTATTGAGAGAGTCCAGGAGCTTCAACAATAAAATCTGCATAGCTGGAGCAGGTTTAAAGCTGTCGTCATTTGAGAACGATGGGATCCCATGAAGATGATGAGGATTGTGTTAATATGCCTACCTAGGCGGAGGTTTGCAAGCATATTAGGGCTAAGATGGAAACTTCTATTGATGAATACTTGCTTGAGGATGATAGGCTATTAGAGGATAAAAATGATGAAGAGGTTGTCCAAGCTGTCTATGCAAAGCTTGGAATTGCAGATTCGATCCTATAGTTAAAGTTGAAGACTTAGAGGGTCAAGAAAAGCATGAGGATTCAGAGGGTCTGTACATGAGGGTTCACAAGGTATGGATGTACATGAGCATTTATAGGGTTTGGATAGACCACATTTTAAGGGCTTGGATGAGCAAGGTATGTGCTTGAAGATCCTCATGGTGATGATTTAGAGGGGGTCATACTCCTTCTTTATCAAGATTTTGTGATGCAAAGCTCTCAATATGGCAAAGTGATCGTGATCTTGATGATTCTTATTCAGAGGGGGTTCATAATGAATTGCAATCCTTTGGTGTTTCATATGATTGGGTTCATTGTGGTGATGATATCAACAGGGACGTAGATGCAATTTTCAATTATGCATGCTGAGCTTTGTGCTATAGAAATTCAAAGATATTTGGGTGATGGGGAGAAACTTGTTGAGCAAAGATGTGGCTAGTATGCATATAACCATGTGTTGAAAGACTAGTTTGCAACCTGGGATATGCAAGGTGGAAGATTCTTATGAAGCGGTGGACCTAGAGTTTATGTGCTTATTGGATGAAGCTTTGGAAGGCTTCTCAACTACAGATGAAAAGGGCATTGAGAAATTTGGTTTCATGCATAAGCATGTTTATCCAGATGTGGTTGATGATGACCTTATGTAGTTGTTGGATGATGCTCTATTTGGTTTTGTGCATATACAAACTAGGGGAATGTTTTCTGATGCATCTTGGGAGTCCAATGAAGAAGATTTTTACAGAGACTTGATGTATCTAGATATGAATGATCGAGATTCCAATACTAGAGGGGGTGAAGCTACATTACCAATTCTCCTACCTGTGATAGATGATCAACAGTTAGATGAGCATGATGCACTAGGGAGATGGCAATATTGAATGTTGCCAGATGTTGTATGGGATTTTTTGTTACCCTATGATGTAGGGGATTTTCTACTAGCTTTTGATCTAGGGGGAGACGATTTTATGTATGGTTTAGGGCAATTGATCGATGTGCCATTTGATCCGGGTGGAGATGGATATGTGCATGTTTTGGGGCGATTGACTTATATGTCATATGATCCAGGTGGGGTTCATGATGGTTTATAAGTTAATTCATGCTTATGCTCTACTGGTGGGAAATTTTTATGCTTTCCCTATGATCCTGGAGGAGGGAATATTCAAATAAGGCCATATGTTGCAAAATTTTTCAAAGCATGCTCACAATGGGGCAATACGTATGCATTTATAGGTTTTTGCTTGTATTTTGGAATAATGGTTGGCACATACCGGGGGATGTGCAGGTTTAGAGGGGGTGGATGTCGTGCCGTTTTGCGGGCATGGGGTGAAAGATGCAAATCTGCATAAAATTTTGAGGTTTTTTCAAATCTTTGATTTATGCCAAAACATATTATGCCATCAGGATGATGGAGTGTATGCTAAATGTGGGCCACCAATTTTATTTTTATTTTAAAGAAGAGGGCAACGACGCCTCCACACAAGCTTTAGGATAAAGTTAGTTTTTTTTTGGAGAATGGGGATAGCATACAAAGTTAGGGAAAAGGAAGGGAAAAGAGGAGCACCGTCAAGCAAGAAGAAGGAGAAAGAAAGGAGGAAGAAGAAGAGAAGGAAAGAAGAAAAAGGAGAAAGAAAGGAAGAAGAAGAAGAGAAGGAAAGAAAGAGGAGGAAGAAAAAGAGAAGGAAAGAAGAAGAAGGAGAAAGAAAGGAAGAAGAAGAGAAGGAAAGAAAGAGGAAGAAGAAAAAGAAGAGAAGGAAACGAAAGAAGAAGAAGGAAAAGAAAGGAGAAAGAAGAAGAAGGAAAATAGCGGGCATGCTCACGCCGGGGGGGGGGGGGGGGGGGAATTTTTTTTGGGGACAGTGGGAGCCTCCTTGAAGAAGATGAGAGGCCACAGAGGAGGGCTCATGGAGGAGCTCTTAGGGTTTCTTTTGGAGGAGACAGAGGGAGCTCTAAAGACAGTTTTTTTGGGAGTTCGAGTGGGAGCTTGCAGGCAATTGTTTTGGAGCTCAATGAGGAACTCCGTGCAAGGCCTTTAGGAAGCTGGAAGGGATCTCTCTAGCTTGCAAAACATGGAGAAGGGTTTTTTCTCTCTCACAACCGACCTTGGTGAGAGGAGACACGAGCCAATCGAAGAGGGGGTGATGAATTTTGATCAAGCACAGGGTGGAAGGGGTTATTTTCCTTTTTCGAATCTGATAGGAAAAGGAGCTATACAAGGTGCAAATTACCTAGCAATTGTGGATTGTTTCCATCGGGGTTGGATTATCTGAATAGGGGTTTGTAAATCAACAGGCATACTGACGACGGTATATGCAACCGATTTGTATCAAGGGTTTTAATTATCGAATTGATGGATGCTCTAATTTACCCTTAAATTTACCCTAACTGGACTTGTTCTCCTTGGTTTGCACCTCGACTGCTTCTTTGTCTACACCCATAAGCCCGACGCTTTCCCGATCGACTTTGGAAAGACACACACTCTGACAATGCATATACACATGTATACATATCTACATATATATACATGCATATATACACACACATATACATATATACATGTATATCTCTTTATATCTCTCTTTCCCTCCATCCCTCTCACTCTCTATCGCTCTTTCTCTCCCCCCCCCCTCCCCTCTCTCTCTCTCTCACACACACACACACACACACACACACACACACATTAATCTATCTTTTTTATGGTCCTTTTTCAATTTTCAACCCCTTCTTTTAAAGGTTTATTGTTTATTGTTCTAATTCTTTTACTTTTTTTATTTTTATTTTTATTTAACATACACATCTTTCAAACATTTTTTACTATAATTTAACACTAGTTGAACATTAAACGTACAAGAGGAAAACTCTCCCAAATTCTTTTCTCTATCTACTTCAGCACTAGCTTAACATTAACTATTAAATCTACACTAATCACTCTTTGTCCCTCTCTTTTCTTGTCTCTCATTTTACTCTCTCCTTAATCACACACCAAATAAGCAAGCAAGCGAGCATCGAGCTAATCACACATTCACAAGACAAGCAATCAAAAGGAGGACAACCAAGAACTCAAGAAACAAAGCAAAGTGAGGGCAACCAAGCACGGAAGCAAGCACCTACACCAAATATGCAAGAGGTATGCAATCTATGAATCTATCTTTTCTAATGTGTGTGCGCTTAAAATAATACGGTTGTTGGGGGGGGGGGGGGGGGGGGGGGGGGGGGGGAGGGGGGTTGTGTAGAAGTTTACCTCTTTTGTTCATTCACTATTGAGTCTTCTTGTAGTCCTCTTGTGTAGAGCCCTTGTACAGTTGAGTCTTCTTGCAGTCCACCCTTTCCTTTTGCGGTCCACCCTTTCCTCTCCAACGTTGAGTGATGGAGCACTCCACTAAAGATTGTTTTTGTTTGTGTGTGTGTGTGTGTGTGTGTGTGAGAGAGAGAGAGAGAGAGAGAGAGAGAGAGAGAGAGAGAGAGAGAGAGAGAGAGAGAGAGAGAGAGAGAGAGAGAGCGAGCTTGAGAGGGAGAGATGGAGATGAATGCTACATAAGATACAATGGCGGCTAGTTTTGAAGAGCAAGGTATGCCCAAAGAACATGACATGCCTTGCTTTGGTTTTTTTATGGGTGCCAGTTATGACCGTGAGTATTACCACGGATATTACCATGAACATTACAACAAATATTTCTCCACATTTGCATTTTATGATTTGAATTATCAGGTATGTGTGTGTTATACAATGCTTTTTCATCTAGATCATCATGGATATGAGCATGTACTATCGCTTCCTCAAGCATCTTGGGATCTTGGGTTTTAATGTGCTTCTTAAGCTCTGGTGTTCAACCATAGATGAACCCATCCACCTGCTTGAGGATCACTTTGTGATAGCGTGAACTATACTCAACCAATGTCTTACACTCTCGTACTGTGGCACGTTCATAATGTGAAATTAAAATATCTACCTCACTCTCAATGCTTTTGTTAGGTGGGACCAAAAGATATGATTTACATAGTGTGATATATGCAAAAATGGATACCATGGTTGCAGGTGTGTCATACTTTGCCAAGCAAGCGAGGCCAGGGACGTGGCACCATTGCATGTTTTACCACATTAAAGAATTTATTATTTTATTTAGGAATGTACAAATGTCAACTGTTTTGAAGGGGCATGCTCGTTTTGCCTAGAAAGTTCAATGCGGGCAACTCAGCCAAAAATAGCAGGTTTTGCGTGCGGGCATAAAAGATGTGTCCAAAGTGCTTATCAAGTGCAAAAATGAGACTCAACATGAAATTTGATCCCAATGGGATTTTTCCACAAATTTAGGGATTTTGTACAGCTCGTTTGGGCTTTTAATGGACAAGAAGGGGCATTTTTGGGCTAGAAATGGCCATAAAATGGTCAAAAATAGCCTAAACATAGCTCAAAATAGCTCAAAAAGCCACATCAACGTTGGTGCCATTGTTTTCTAAGTAGTGTGGGAAATTTTAGAGCCAATAATGAGCTCATTTGGGCATATGAGCAAGAAGATACAACCATTCCTTTATAGGGTGCTAGTGCAGTCCCGTGCTGCTTCCACTACATGGCTAAGGTTGTGAGGCCTCCAATTATGGTTTTGTTACCATATACATATGGTAGTGATGTGTGTGAATACACTAGGACCACTGAGGCATTTTTTCCCTCTTTAGGAGGTTTTTTCCCCCGTGCATTGTATATACACCTATCACTCTAGGGCTATCTATCTTTCCATTGCACACTAAGTAACACACTCTCTATTGTGTGCCTTGAGCTTCCTTTGTCTTCTCCAAGCTGTGTGTGTTTCTCTGCAACCCTAATTCCAACAGGTTTCCCCTCCTCAAATAACTACTAGGGCCACATGCAGGTTGCAGCTTGTGCATAGTGATGTTTGTGGGCCCATGCAAACTCCGTCCTTGGGAAATTACCTGTACTTCGTGACTTTCATTAACGATTACTCCAGGCATGCATGGGTATTTCCACTTAAAGCGAAGTATGAAGATTTTATGTGCTTAAATTTTTTTTTGGCTATGAATGAAAATGTCTCGAAATGTATTATGGGCAGCCTCCATTCTGATCAAGGGGGGGCGTATATGTCCCATGAATTTAATGCATTTTTGGCTAGTCATGGGATAAAACACCAATGTACAATGTCTTATAAACCTCAACAAAATGGTGTTGGTGAGAGGAAAAACAAGTCACTTACGGAAATGGCATGATGTATGGTCAAAAGTCAAGCTTTGCCACATTTTTTTTGGCTTGAGGCCATTTTGTGTGCCACTTATGTACTTAAGAGGTGTCCTACTAAAGCTTTGCAGTCTATTACTCCATATGAAGCATGGCATGATAGAAATCCTTCTATTGAGAACATGCATGTTTTTGGCTATTTGGCATATGCTTTGGTGCCACAAACACAACGCAGAAAATTGGATGATAAGGCTGTCAAATGTATTTTTGTTGGTGACACGTTATATCATCCGCAAACAAAGCGTATTCTCGTTTCACGGGATGTAGTGTTTGTGGAAGATTTTGTTCAGCGCTTGCTGTCCTGTACTAGAGACAATAATGTAAGCTCACAAGACATTTATGACACTTTGTTTCCTCTTTTCAGTGGTGGAACCTAGAATGTAAATTCCAATGAGGCAAATGTATACCCTATGGGGGTTTCCAAAAATGTGATAGATCAGCCTATTACTGATGCAGATGTACATGATGTACTTGATGAGGAAAGGGCTGAAAATGAGCAGGCTAGAGGTATGCCAAAATGGCTGGTGCATACATTGCGTGACAGTAAATTGGATGCACCTTTGTCTAGTCGTACTCTTTTAGGCTCTCACCATACATCTTATGCATCAGATTGTTATGCTTTGGCTGTGTCTAGCTTACATGATGTTGAGGAACCTCTCTCTTTTGATGAAGCACAGAATTCAAAAAATTGGATGGCTGCCATGCAATCAGAATATGATGCACTTATATAAAATGACACATGGACTTTATGTGATTTGCCTCCTGGACAAAAGGCCATTGGTACGAAGTGGGTTTACAAGTTGAAACGCAAGCCGGATGATAAGATTTATTGCCATAAGGCTCGACTTGTTGCAAAGGGTTATGCACAGCAAAAATGCATAGATTATGAAGAGACTTTTTCTCCCACTTGTCGTATAACTACTGTGTGTTTTCTATGTGCATTGGCAGCTCATTTTGGTTGGGATGTATATCAATCAGACATTGTTAATTCTTTCTTGAATGGTGATATTTTTGAGGAAGTTTATGTAACACAGCCTCGCGGTTTTGTCATAAAAGGAGAGAGGACAAAGTGTGCAGATGTAAGAAGGCTTTGTATGGGTTGAAGCAATCTCCTCGTGCTTGGTATGAGAAAGTTGACACTCATTTGGTCAAACGAGGCTTTCGTAACAGTCTAACAGAAAGCACATTGTATGTAAAGCGTGAGGGTGATGTACTTCTCATTGTGGTTCTTATGATTTGCTGATCACTGGACCAAATGAGAGACATATTGTTGAATTTAAGGATGATCTGAATGCTACTTTCAAGATAAAAGAGTTGGGGTTGTTGCATCATTATTTGGGTATACAGTTTAAGCAGTGTCATGGTGGTATTTCTTTGTGTCAGAAAAGTTACATAGAGACATTGCTATGTATGTTTCGACTTGAGCATTGCAAACCTATTGCCACTTACATGGAAACAGGTTTGAAGTTGATTCTACATGATGCTTGCGATCTTGCTAATGTCACTCTTTATCAAACTGGTGTTGGCTGCCTCATTTATGTATGCAACACGAGTCCAGACATTCAGTTTGTAGTCTCACAGGTCAGCAGATTTATGCATAGCCCAAGGTCTAGGCATTGGCAGGCTGTCAAGAGGATTTTCCACTACCTTAGTGGAACTTTACATCTTGGTTGTTTTATCCCAAGGGGGAATCATTGCCACCAAACTTACATGCTTTTTCGGACTCAGATTGGTATGGTTGTTTTGACACACGAGTGTCCACAAGTGGTTTTTGTTTCATGCTTGGCAGTCCATGTACATCATGGTTGAGCAAGAAGCAAACTAATGTGGTCACTTCTAGTTGTGAGCCTGAGTACAGGGCAGTCTTCACAGCTACGGTTGAGTGTGTATGGCTCAAAAGCCTTATGGCTGATTTGGGTGTTGGACATGAGACTACCAACACTATCTACACTGACAATTAGAGCGCATTGGCAGTTGCGAGGAACCCAATTTTTCATGCTCGCACAAAGCACATTGAGGTGCATTACCACTATGTCAGGGAGAGGCTCTCAGCAGGAGAGATCGGCTTGGCTTATGTGCCAACACAGGACAACCTTGCAGATCTTTTCACAAAGGCATTGTCTCGTGAGAAGCTTGAAGCTTTCCGCAAAGCTTTGGGCTTACTCCCCTTTGTGGATTGATCCTCTCCTCAGGGCATGGCACTTCCCTTTACTCATGTGCCAACTCTCGTTCACCGCATCACTCCAGGGGGGATTTGTTACCATATACATGTAGTAGTGATGTGTGTGAACACACTAGGACCGCCGGGGCATTTTTTCCCTCTTTAGGAGGTTTTTTCCCCGTGCATTGTATATACGCCCATCACTCTAGGGCTATCTATCTTTCCATTGCACACTAAGTAACACACTCTCTATTGTGTGCCTTGAGCTTCCTTCGTCTTCTCCAAGCTGTGTGTGTTTCTCTGCAACCCTAATTCCAACAGGTTTCCCCTCCTCAAATAACTACTAGGGCTTCTCCAATGAAGTACTAAAGCGTCCATGAAATGGTCACGACGAAGAATCAAATCGTATATTTAGGATTTTTAACAGGTCAAATGAGCACTGCATCTATGCAATTGGGAGCGAGGCTACACCTAATCATCACACACACAAGAGTGTTGAGTTAATCTTGGTTCTTTTTCAAAGTGGAGCTTTCATGGCTGGAGTTTTGTTGTTTTTTAGTGTGTTTTTAGCTTCAAATCATCTACGCCTTGCTTGATTTTGCTACGAATCCTCACAGTTAGAGGCCCGACGCTTTCCTAGTCGCACTGCACACTTCTTGACACATTTTTGGTGAACCCGACGTGAAGTAGGCTAGGATGAGGGTTCAAAAGCTTCATTGAGAGTCTCAAATCAAATTTTTTAAGCTATGGAGCAACAAGAGCAACAGGGGGTTCGGTTTGATCCAATCACAATGCAAATGTTTCAAGATTTTGCAGTGTTTATACAACAGCAGCAAGCTGCAGAAAGGAGGGAACTTTCCTTGTCCAAAGAACTTCAATCTGTGGTGAAGAAAATGGATAAATTCATTAGGAAGAGGATGGGGTCTAGGAGGGCCTCTTTATTTTCCAAGAGCTTATGGAAGTGATTAACATTTTGACAAATAGGTGTATGCCATATGTGCAAAAATGGTGGGTGTGTAAGAGATGTGTAAGAGTGGTCAAAGGATGCACTTTTCCCCTCAAAAAGGAGGTGGACAATTTTACAAATTTTGGCCTTCCATAACTCCCACATATCATCTCCGATTTGAGCGGAGATTATAGATCTTCAATATACTCGTCGAGCTCTTTCCATAGATATGCTACATGATATGGTTTCATCCGCTAGATTTTAAATTCTATTTTGGGGGGGAATTTTGAATTCAAATAAACTAGCCGTTTGGCCTCTTTGAACTCAAAAAGATATCCTTTGATTACTTTCTTAATTCTAAAGATTTGACTTCCTTAAACTGCCAAATAAAGAGGCCCTCCTATGCCCCATTATCTTCCTAATGTAAAGGTAAAGATTTAACAAAGTATCTTTGTGGGTATGTAAACGAGATGGAGCTACATCAAGTGTATGAAGCAGAGATGGTGCAAAGTTTTGAACTAGTTGTGGTTCTCGAGATCACAGAGCATGTAAGGGGAATTAGAAATGAGCATGGGGCAAGTTGGGAAGCATTCAAATTAGCCTTGAAGGAAGAGTATTTCATGGAGGACTCCGAAAGGGTAACAAAGAGGAATTTTTTAGAGTGGGTAGTTCGGGCAAAAGAAGAGCTTTCGCGTACAGAACTGATAATGGAATTTGAATGCTGATATGATCAATTTCAAGGACTAAAAAGGCTACGTTAAATTCAAAGAAGATAGAGCTCTTTTTGCAGGTCGCCAGTAAAGAGATTCAAGAGAAGTTAGAGCTACTACTCAAGGATAAGGATGCAGAACAGGGTTTGAAGGCCAATTGGAATGAGGTCGAAGATTCCATTTCACTGCTAGCTAAGTGACAGCGACAAAGAGATAAGATGATAGTCAACCCTACTTAAGTCCCAAATGTTCCCGAGAGTCCTATAAAGCCTGTGATTGTGGTTCCAAGAGTGAAAAAATCATTCTAGATGATATTGTTAAAGGAATGCAAGAGCTTAAGTTAAAGCTTACAAGGTTATAAGAGAAAGGGCAACCATCAAGTCAACCTACAGGGAAACGACCTCAAATCAGAGAAGGCTTTGTCAATAGATGTATATGGTGTGATAGTACCGACCATGCAAGAAGGGATTGTGAAAGCTTTAAAGACGCTTTGACAAAAGAGCTTGTTTTCTTTAAAGATGGAAAAATTCACTTAAATGAAATAGGTAAGCTCTTAGGGATGAACTTTGGAAAAGGCGGGATGAAGAAGCTAGTTGAGGACATGGATACTAGCTATGCCATCTCAATGGTTGAGGCAGCCGCCTATGGGTTGAAGGTGGAGCCTATAAAGCAAAAGGGAGTCAAGGTTGGAGAAGAAGCATCTAATGGTATTGGAGAGCTATGGCCATGCATTCTAGAATCTGCTATGAAGGGTAAAATGACTACAGAGGTTTTACATGAAGCTGGAGACTACATTCGGCTAGAAATAGGTTGGAATGACCCTGTTGACTCTTTGTGAGTGCATGCATACATTGCCAAATTTCAAGCCAATGAGGCCATTGTCGAAGAGAAACATAGGCGTGATAATGGGGATGAAGGGCCTTCAAAACGGGCGACGAGGAGTGGATGCAAAAATCACACAGTGCCTCCTAGATCACCTTCCCTACAACAGATGCTCATCCCTGAAGTGCCTATGCAAGAAGCCTCTAAAGAAAAGAAGAAGGATGCAAAGGGCCCCGCCAGCCTACAAAATCCAATCTGACATACAGGTGACAATGGTCCTCAAAAAGGCTTTGGAAGAGAGGATTTTGAACACTAAGGTGGAGTTCACCTTGGGTGAGGTTCTTGGTATAGCAAAGTGGGAATTCCACAAAGAAATAATTGATATCATAAAGAGGAAGCTCCAGTGTCTTACTGAATCTATCCATGTACAAGGTGAAGAAGATACTTTAAATGCACAGGGTGTACAGGTCTATGGTGAGCAAGGTGAATAAACTGTTGTTGGGTGCTACAAGTCTAGGGGAGGAGTAAAACACGTTCACTTCTTGGATGATGAAGATGAAGTCGAGACCACTCACAAGAGCTACTACTTAAAGAGTCACTGGGCAAGAGCAACTACTGAGACCCTGGTAAAAGTAGGAGACTTAGAAGAGCCATACATTGCATTGATAGATCATGGGCCAGAGATTAACCTCATTTCAGAGAGTCTTTATCAAAAAGGAAAATGGCAAATTGATCTAAATCATGGATGGATGATTCATGCAGCAAACAACTCATCAAAGGAGTTGTATGGAGCTTGTCAAAATGTAAAGGTGACTATAGGGGATGTGAAAGATGACCAGAATTTCTTTATACAAGAGATGTCTACACCCTCTTATCCTTGGGCAGTCATACATCATTGCTACTAGCATGGAAACCAAGGTAATGGATGATGTGTCAGCTTATGCTAGGATAAGGAGCAGGGATGGGAAGTGTGCAGTACAATTCCTTATTGTTTGTGTGGACCATGAAAGGACTCGTGAAAGTCTTAGAGAGCAACCCTTGCCAAAGACAAACAAAGAATTCAAGGACTATAGGGATATGAGGGGTTTTGGCCATGTATCATTGTAGAGCGAGATTGCAGTGGTACAAGAAGAGAAACGTTCTAATGTATCTATTGCTTTTACAAAGTGTGAGGACTTAAAACGGGGTGAATGACAACATGTAAATAGTGTACAAAGAGGTTTGAAGATGAATGGTTTGCTAGAAGATGGTGAATGCATTGCAAGTGTGTTTGATGAGTGTTTGTTTGTGGATACTATGCAATACTTGGAGTCTTTAGTGGATTGCAATTTGCGTATGGGAAGTGAGGTTGTGAAAATATGCTCAATAGAAATGTACAAAGTCATTGAGGATTTCAAAAATGCTCAGGGTGTTGATGTGCCAGTGGAGATCAAGTACAAGTCTGTGACAAAGAAAGTGAAACCAATGGCATTACTTCTACCAAAAGACTGTACGGATAAGACGGATCAAGCTACTTTGTAGCCTAGTCCTTGTGAGCCAAGCAAGATTGGACACAAGTTCACACAGGATTCTTTGAAGGAGTTAAAGATTGGTTGCAAGGATAGTTTGACAGATGTTGAGAGAGTATGTTTTGAAGAAATGCTTGCCAAACATGGAAAGGCTTTTTCATTTGAGCTGCGTGAGATAGGGTGTGTTGATCCATCCACTATTGCTCCTATGGTGATCTTTACTATCCCTCATGTACCTTGGAACTTGAAACCTATTCCTGTTCCAAAGGCCCATTTGCCAAAACTCATTGAATTGCTTAATGAAAAGATAAAGATGGGTATCTTGGAACCTTCTTGTGCTCCATATTTAAACGGGTGGTTCACAGTTCTGAAGAAAAATGGTTCTTTACACTTTATTCAGGATATGCAACCTGTAAATAAGGTGACAATAAAAAATGTGGGTATAGGGCTAGTTGTTGATGAGTTTGCATACGCATTTGCAGGAAGAGGAATATATTCTATGGGAGATTTTTACTCAGGGTATGATTAGTTCAAACTAGCAATCGAAAGCAGGGACCTGACTACCATGAGCACACCCTTGGGTTTAGTAAGGATGTGCACCTTACGTCAGGGAGCAACTAATTCAGTTGCACATATGATGAAAGGTATGAACAAAGTCCTACGTGACTTCATACCGCAAACTACAATGCCTTTCCTTGATGATGTGCCAATCAAAGGATGTGATGTAAGTGATATAGATGTGGCTCTGGACTCAAGAGGGTCCCAAAGGTATGTGGAAAACCATATCAATTATTGTGATAATATCTTGTCAAGGTTGGAAGAGGTGAACCTTACCGGTAGAAGGCCTTGTCCTGCAAAGATTGATGTGATTCAAATAATGAAAGAGACATGTACTAATGTAACTGAGGTTCAAAGGTTCTTGGGTGCATGTGTGTTCTATGTTATGTGGATTCCACATTATGCGCATGTGGTCGAGCCTTGTATCAACTTGTGAGAAAGAACCAAAAGTTTCAATGGGAAGAAATGCATACACATGCCATGAGGAAATTAAAGAAGTTGTTGCTTATGCCACCAACTTTAAGGAAAGTAAATTATGATTGTGGGAGACATGTGATTGTGACAAATAGATACTAGCCCCACATGAATTGCATGGGCGATTGGCCAAGATGATGAAGATGGTAAGAGATACGTAGTGAGATTTGGAGCAAAGGTCCTAAGTGCTTGTCAACTCAATTATCCATAGGTGAAAAGGGAATTATGGGGAGCATCTACAACCCTGAAATGTGATAAAGAGTATTTGATAGGTGCAAATGTAATAGTGGAGACTGATTGTCTACCTCTTCTTGGAATGATCACAAGATTCTCAACTCTTGACATTGCTATTTTGAGATGGATTGCCTACATAAAGTCCTTAAATCCAAAATTTAAGCATATTGCAGGGAAAGATAACCGAGTTGCGGATATGCTTTCAAGAGCAAGGTATGAAAATGAGGAATACATGGTTGTCGAGGGCGATGATGTAGGCACAAGGTTCTATAGTATCTCTCATGCCAAGGGTGATCATATTTGCCTGTCAAATGCACTTGAGTCATTTATAGAGGATATATCAGGGTGACTCGTTGCTCATTGGATGCTATCTGAGCACTTTGACAAGGCAAGAAGGGTGGGTTGACTAAGAGTCCAAAAGAATACGGAGAAAGGCCTATGGATACTTTTTGAAAGATGGATACTTATGGAAGCGTCCAAAACAAAGAAATGGAATGCCGTTAAGAGTTGTGAATGATAAGGACGCTCAAAATGAGCTTATGAAAAAGTTTCATGAGAGTCTTTATGTTGGACATAGAGGCATATGGGTCACCTTCACTAAAATGAAAGAGAGGTATTGGTGGAAAGGTATGTATAAAGATGTATCTCACTTTGTGGAGTCTTGTGAAACCTATCAAATGTATTCAAATGTACATCATCATGATAGGTTGCACCCCACTTACCCATTGGCCATGCACTATAAGTGGGTAGTAGATCTCATTACAATGCCATCGGGATTATGGAAAATGAGATACATAGTGCTTGCATGAGAAGACTTAACCAACCAAGTTGAAGGTCATGCTCTAATAATGAAAAGCACTGAAGGGATATGTAAGTTCCTCTTGGATGATGTAATCAGCCATTAAATGGTTGTGTGGGGAAAATAACAACGGACTGGGGTGAGTTGGATGCTGAGAAAACAAGGGATTTTTTCTCTAGGTTGGGCATTAAACTTGCTCTCACTACTACATATAATCCTGAGGGAAATGGTAAATCGGAGTGTGGGCATCCTCCTATCATTAAAGCTTTGGCTAAGGCCTGCAAAGGTAAAATGGGAGAGTGGCCTAGTTTATTGCCTTATGCTTTATGGGCTGATCGTACAACTCATAGCTCACTTTCTAGTTATATGCCTTTTGAGTTGATGTATGGTCAGAAACCTATAATGCTAATTAAAGATGTAATTCCCACATGTAATGTATTACCTTGGGAAGATGGAATGAGTAGGAAAGACCTTCTTGCTTTGTGCATACAACAGTTAGAAAGAAGGTCTCAAGATATTGAGAATGCAGTAACACGATTGAAAGATGCAAGGTTAAAGAATAAAGACAGATTTGATAAGAGGCATAGGCTCAAACCTAAAGCTATTGAGGAAGGTGATTGGGTGTTGGTGTATGACAATAGTCTTGAAAACCAGCATTCAAAAATAAGAAAGCTTTCAAAGAGATGGTTTGGTCCTTATGTGGTTTAGCATGTACATGGGAATGTAACTTATACCTTGCATGAGTTAGACGGGACGAAAATGAAGATTCCCATCGCAGGGAAAAGAATAAAGTTATTCAAAAGAAGAGGTGATACATATCCCTTTGATTCATAGGAAAGTCAGAATGAAGGCTTTGATGAAAATGTTATGGATGTAGATGAAGAATGAGAGGATGACATGTTAGATTTCGTTGCAAGTGATGATGAAATGGATATGTATGTTGACTTAAATGAAGACTGAGCCTGCAAAAGATATGTATGGCACATGCCGGAGGATGTGCAGGTTTAGAGGGGGTGGATGTCGTGCCGTGGCACGTTCATAATGTGAAATTAAAATATCTACCTCACTCTCAATGATTTTGTTAGGTGGGACCAAATGATATGATGTACATAGTGTGATATATGCGAAAACGGATGCCATGGTTGCAGGCGTGTCATACCTTGCCAGGTAGGTGAGGCCAGGGATGTGGCACCGTTGCATGTTTTACCACATTAAATAATGTATTATTTTCTTTAGGAATGTACAAATTTCAAGTGTTTCAAAGTGGCATGCTCGTTTTGCCTAGAAAGTTCAATGCGGCCAATCTCAGCCAAAAATAACAGGTTTCATGCGTGGGCGTAAAAGACATGTCCAAAGTGATTACCAAGTAAGGAAATGAGGTTCAACATGATATTTGATATCAATGGGATTTTTCCACAAATTTAGGGATTTTTCCCAGTTTGTTTGGACTTTTAACGGACAAAAAGGGGCATTTTTGGGCTAAAAATGGCCATAAAATGGTCAAAAATAGCCTATAAACAGCTCAAAATGCCACATCAATGATGGTTCTATCGTTACCTAAGTAGTGTGAGCAATTTTAGATCCAAGAATGAGCTCATTTGGGTATATGAGCAAGGAGATACAACCATTCCTTTACAGGGTGCTAGTGCAGTTCCGTGCTACTTTCACTACATGGTTGAGGTTGTGAGGCCTCCAATTAGGTTTTCCCCTCCTCAAATAACTACTTGGGCTTCTCCAATGAAGTACTGAAGCTTCCATGAAATGGTCAGGACGAAGAATCAAAGCGTATATTTAGGGTTTTTAATAGGTTGAATGAGCACTGCATCTGTGCAATTGGGTGCAAGGCTACACCTAATCATCACACACACACAAGAGTTTTGAGTTAATCTTGGTTATTTTTCAAAGTGGAGCTTTCATGGCTGGAGTTTTGTTATTTTTTAGTGCATTTTTAGCTTCAAATCATCTACGCATTGCTTGATTTTGCTACGAATCCTCACAGTTAGAGGCTCGCCGCTTTCCTAGTCGCACTGCACACTTCTTGACAATGCTGACGCATAAAGCACTTGTTCCATGTAGTTCAATTTCTATCCCTTTCATTGGTGGGCAGAAATTATTTTCTAAACACATCCTTAAAATGTATATGTGGTATGATGCCCTTCTGCTTGAGAGACATCCACCATTTATAGGCTCTACCCTCGAGTGTTAGATTTGCTTGCAGTGCCTTGACTGCAATCAAAGTAAGTCTAAGATCATGAATGAAATCCCATTTGCTCAAGAATTTTCAACATATGTTTGTTGCGCTCCTTTTCCTCCCCTTGAAAGGTTGGTGGCTTTGCGTTTTTCAACAAATCATCCACCACTTTCGGAGAGAAAAGGGGAAACACATCGAGATTGGAGCCTTGCTTCTGTAGAATAGGGGTGGGTAGAAAAGTCAAAGAAACCTGAGGCTTCCCATTAACAAGGCCCTTGGTTGACTATTACAGGAATTGCACAAGAAAATTAGACATTTTACTCACATGTGCATTCAACTGTGGAAAATTTGACTTTAAATAGACATGCATTCTTGTAATAATATAAATTCTTTCATATAAGCAATTCCATGCTATCTTCCTAGCCCGTTGCTATGCAAGCACCCTCCGTGAGAGTAGCCAACACGAGACACTTGGATGTAGAATGGGTGTAGGTTTCTAAAATCAAATTGTGATGCATGTATATGGTTAAATCCATGGTGTATGAGTAGTAGAAAAATAAATACCTTGTAGAACGAATCACCCAATGATTATGACTTCATAATTCCTCCAAAACATTATCCTTGATGTATTTGATTATTACGTGAAGTCATTGCGTAGCACAACTAATACTAAATAGTAAATTGCTTAGAAATTCTATAATCTTCAAATTTGCAATATTGCTGGCTAAAGAAACTTCTCCGACTTTGAGCTGAAGTTGGTGCAGATACAAGACTCGAGGGCTTTGATGAACCCCCTTTGATCAACCCTTGCTGAAACACCTTCCCTTTGATCAATGGGAACCTTGCCTTAGCCTTAAATTTTGGCCCAAAGTGGGGTTTATGTGTGAACATAATGGAGGTTGGCTATGGCCTCTGGCACAGGCAGTGCAGAGAAAGAATGAGAGAGAGCCAGCACTCGGTGAGGTGGTCGGATGGTGAAGTTGCAGAAGAATTTTTTGCTTCTCAACCCAACACGAAACCAACCAAACTAGCCATGTGAGCTATGGTGGAGGTCACACAAACCGAGTGTGTGTGTAAGAGTGCCCACCCATGGTCGTCTCACCAAGCCTTGCTTCAATTTCCTCCTCTCCCTGGTTGCATGTGCATGTAAAGACCATGCCCCCTCTAAAAATAGCTATGATATCACTTTAAGGCATATGGCAATGAATTCTAGCTCTCCACTAAGCCATATGCCATTATATAGGTAACCCCTGAGCTAGCTTCACACTAGCCCATGGACTTACAGCTACAAGGGAAGTCTTATGAGTATGTGTCATTATAGAAACCATAGTTATTAGCTATCTTTAGCTAGTTATGTGTATGAACCATCTTGACAAATGAGTTTCTTTTACATTTTTCATAGTTTAAACCCAAAAGGGAGATGGGATTAAGCCTATCAACCTACATCTATGAATGACATGATATCGGATGAGAGTCCTTCACATAAACTAGCATGACCATATGGTGTATTTCATATGCTTTCAAAATCAGATGCTTTTCCCTTTATTTAGAGTTGTACTACATTGAGTGTAGAGATGCCTAGCTCAAGGCTAGAAAAAAGAGATTTCTTGTATTTTGTTCATCTAGTTCAATAATAAATTCTCCATTTTGATTTCATTCTCTTGTTATGTGTGATTATGCTCTCCTAATCATGAATGCTACTTTACTCTTCCCTACTTAATCTATCAGCCCATGACCAGTGTATTCCACATGCTTTCAACTAACATAGTTCAAAAAGACACTTTTTCCAGGTTTGAACTTTGGCTTAAAACCCTCTTGTCATAAATCCTATATATTTTTGCAAGTGCTTATGAATGTTTGATTCCTTTAGCCACTGTAGAGTTTAGCATTGCCAATGTTGCTATTTTCAAAGCAGAACCATTTTAAAATATGATCTTCCTCTAGTCGAAAGGGATAATCACACTATACTGGGTACCGCCTTGCATTAATTCAATCATGCAAGATGTGTGGTAAACATTTTTCCTGGACATGTAATTGAAAGCATATAACATTAAAAATTTCCTGTTACCATATACATGTGGTAGTGATGTGTGTGAACACACTAGGACCGCCGGGGCATTTTTTCCCTCTTTAGGAGGTTTTTTCCCCCGTGCATTGTATATACGCCCATCACTCTAGGGCTATCTATCTTTCCATTTCACACTAAGTAACACACTCTCTATTGTGTGCCTTGAGCTTCCTTCGTCTTCTCCAAGCTGTGTGTGTTTCTCTGCAACCCTAATTCCAATAATTGGTATCAAAGCAGGTCACGTCCTCCCGGGCTTAGTCGCCAGCTGCTCCAGCACACGCCTGCTTACTTTCTCCGATTTCAGTGAGCTTTGGAGAGCGTTCACAGGTTTTGATTTGGGCTCATTTCGGCCTCCGTTTCCACTACAGGCATTACTGCACAGGCTATTTAGTCATTTTGTGCAGAATTTCTGTCAGTGCCGTTTTCTGCATAACAGGTGTCTTATAGTCTTCTACGGTTTGTGCCATATAGTACAGGTTGTTCCCGCTCCATTTCTCCTATTTTCGGGCAGTTTTCACATCAGGTGCAGCATTTACCATGGCTGACAACAACAACACAGATGTGTTCAAGATGTTTGCTGCTGAGGACAGGTTGGATGGGGACAACTACCCTATGTGGGCTTATATGATGCAACATGTTTTTGTGTCTGTGAAGCTCATGCATTGATTGCGTTGTCTATGAAGCGCACCATTGTTCCTCACATCCGTTCAACAAAATCTGCAAAACAGGCTTGGGATATTCTAGCAGGTCTTTATGCAAGCCGCAATGACGCTAAAATTGCTTTGTTGCGTAAAGAGCTGGAGTCGAAGATTATGCATGAGGAAGATGATATGGACACTTTCCTTGCTAGTGTCAAGGATATCAATGAGCAGCTTATTTCTGTAGGTGAAGTCATTTCAGACAGTTACCTTGTGCAGACTGTTCTTAATGCCTTACCAGATTTCTACCAGACTTTTGCTAGTACTTGGAGACTGATGACCCAAGGAAATCCTGAATTTGTCAAGTTTCATGCATTATGCACATTGTTGTTGCAAGAGTCACTTTCCAGAAAAAACAGGACTAGGCAGCGTGCAGTTGAACAGGCTTTTATTGCTTCTCAAAGAAAGGGTGGTAGCAGTAATGCAGCCACTTCTTATGGTTCTGCTGCGAGTGGCAAAAATTTTGTTCCTAATGCTTCTGCTAGCAGCACTTCGTCTGGCAATTCTGGTGATAAGGGCAAAAAGAAGATGTGTTGCCATTATTGTAAAGCCAATGATCACTTGGTCAAGTCGTGTCCTAAGTTGAAGGCCAAAGAGGCTAAGAAGAAAGAGGGTGGTTCCACTGCAAATGCTGGTTCCACTACAAATGCAGCCATTGTTGAGTCTTCTGTGAAAGGAGACTGTAATGCTGATGTTGATGCAGAATGGGCGTTTAGCGTAGAGTGCACTTACAATCCTGCTGTCCATGATGCATACTTGTCAGTTGCTGCAAATTCACATGTGTGGTATTTCGACAATGGTGCTACAAAGCACATTACCTCACATCGTGAATTGTTTACCTCTCTCGAGTCTGTCCCTCATGGGAATTCAGTCACTTGTGCCAACAACGCATCTTATCTAGTTCAAGGAGTTGGAAAGATTGTGCTCACTGCTGCTAATGGCAGTTCCTTCACACTTGTTGATGCACTTTATGTACCTGGGATCAAGAAGAATCTCTTGTCTGTATCCGCACTTGCTAGACTTGGAGTTGTAGTCAAATTTGTGGATGACAGATCTACAGTTCATGAACTCAGTTTTGGTGATGAAATTGTTGCATCTAGGCTTTTGTGCCATGGGCTGTATAAGCTCACTTTGTATGAAAAGTGTGGAATTTTTTTTGCAAATGCTGTTGCAGATTCAAGGGCTATTTCAAATGCAAAACTTTGGCATGCACGTTTTGATCATCTGAATTTTGCCAGTTTGCTGCGTTTGCAGAAATCTGATATGGTTGCTTCTTTGCCGCCTCTTGAAGCACCCGTCAAACATGTTTGTGAAGGCTGTATTTTGGGTAAGATGCAGCGTTCTAAGTTTCCAAAGGATGGTTCAGTTCGGGCCACATGCAGGTTGCAGCTTGTGCATAGTGATGTTTGTGGGCCCATGCAAACTCCGTCCTTGGGCAATTACCTCTACTTCGTGACTTTCATTGATGATTACTCCAGGCATGCATGGGTATTTCCGCTTAAAGCGAAGTCCAAAGTTTTTATGTGCTTCAAACAATTTCTGGCTATGGCTGAAAATGTCTCGAAATGTACTATGGGCACCCTCCGTTCTGATCGAGGGGGGGAGTATATGTCTCATGAATTTAATGCATTTCTGGCTACTCGTGGGATAAAACACCAATGTACAGTGCCTTATACACCTCAGCAAAATGGTGTTGCTGAGAGGAAAAATAGGTCACTGACGGAAATGGCACGATGTATGGTCAAAAGTCAAGCTTTGCCGCATTCTTTTTGGCTTGAGGCCATTATGTGTGCCACTTATGTACTTAACAGGTGTCCTATGAAAGCTTTGCAGTCTATTACTCCTTATGAAGCATGGCATGATAGAAAGGCTTCTATTGAGCACATGCGTGTTTTTGGCTGTTTGGCATATGCTTTGATGCCACAAGTGCAGTGTAGAAATTGGATGATAAGGTTGTCAAATGTATTTTTGTTGGTTATAGTGCTAAAAGCAAAGGTTACAGGTTGTATCATCCGCAAACAAAACGTATTCTGGTTTCACGGGATGTAGTGTTTGTGGAAGATTCTGTTCAACCCTTGTTGTCATGTACTAGAGACAGTAATGTAAGCTCACAGGACATTTATGACACTTTGTTGCCTCTTTTCAGTGGTGGAAATACGAATGTAAGTTCTAATGAGGCAAATGTACAACCTATGGGGGTTTCTGAAAATGTTCTAGATCAGACTATTACTGATGCAGATGTACATGATGTACTTGATGAGGAAAGGGCTGAAAATGAGCAGGCTAGAGGTATGCCAAAATGGCTGGTGCACCCTTTGGGTGACAGTAAATTGGATGCACCTTTGTCTAGTCGTACTCGTTCAGGCTCTCGCCGTGCATCTAATGCATCAGATTGTTATGCTTTGGCTGTGTCTAGCTTACATGATGTTGAGGAGCCACTGAATTTTGATGAAGCACAAAATTCAGAAAATTGGATGGCTGCCATGCAATCAGAATATGATGCACTTATAGAAAATGACACATGGACTTTATGTGATTTGCCTCCTAGAAAAAAGGCCATTGGTACAAAGTGGGTTTACAAGTTGAAACGCAAGCCGGATGGTGAGATCGATCGCCATAAGGCTCGACTTGTTGCAAAGGGTTATGCACAGCAAAAAGGCATAGATTATGAAGAGACTTTTGCTCCCACTTGTCGTATGACTACTGTGCGTTTTCTATGTGCATTGGCAGCTCATTTTGGTTGGGATGTACATCAATGAGACATTGTTACTGCTTTCTTGAATGGTGACATATTTGAGGAAGTTTATGTAATGCAGCCTCGCAGTTTTGTCATAAAAGGACAAGAGGACAAAGTGTGCAAATGTAACAAGGCTTTGTATGGGTTGAAGCAATCTCCTCGTGCTTGGTATGAGAAAGCTAAAACTCATTTGGTCAAACAAGGCTTTCGTAACAGTCCAATAGAGGGCACATTGTATGTAAAGCGTGAGGGTGATGTACTTCTCATTGTGGTTCTTTATGTTGATGATTTGCTGATCACTGGACCAAATGAGAGACATATTGCTGAATTTAAGGCTGATTTGAATGCTACTTTCAAGATGAAAGATTTGGGGCTGTTGCATCATTACTTGGGTATACAGTTTAAGCAGTGTGATGGTGGTATTGCCTTGTGTCAGAAAAGCTACATAGAGACATTGCTATGTAAGTTTGGACTTGAGGATTGAAAACCTATTGCCACTCCCATGGAAACAGGTTTGAAGTTGAGTCTACATGATGCTGGCGATCCTGCTGATGTCACTCTTTACCAAACTACTGTTGGCTGCCTCATTTATGTATGCAACACCATGCCGGATATTCAGTTTGTAGTCTCACAGGTCAGCAGATTTATGCATAGCCCAGGGTCTAAGCATTGGCAGGCTGTCAAGAGGATTTTCCGCTACCTTAGTGGCACTTTACATCTTGGCTTGCACTATAACATATGCGCGGTATTATCGCTCACATTACCGCAAAAAAACAAACAAACTTGAAATATAAAAATTCCCGTACGCGGCAAATACTGCAGCAAAGCTAGCGGTAATGGTCCAGCGGTACCTGATCCGGTAATGGATGCAGAAATATTTCCGCCAATATTACCGCATGCTTTGCTGCAACAGTACCCTCACATATTACCGTGTCAGGCTTATCGCGAGCATTACGGCGAAGGGATTTATTATAAAAAAACAGATGACCGTTTGGATTGTCCTTTCTAGGACCATCCAAAAGGTCATCTATTTTTTTATTTATTTTAGTTATTTTATAAAATTATTATTAATTACAACAAAATATCACAATCGAAAAATACGTTGAGCCAAAAGAAGATTGATAATTTCATTTACATAAGTGGAATTACAATTGGGGGAGGTATTGAGCCAAAAAATGATAGGTATTGCATTTACATAAAGGGCAAAAAAAGCCCGAGTGTACAAAATAGAGTATGGTCATGTGGGATCGGGAAAACGGGGCCCGCGTATACAAAATAGAGGATGCTCATGGAGGAGTTGGCGGCATTTCACGTGGAACTCCTTGACTCTGCAAAACCATAAAAAAGAAACAATTAACACTTTGTTATTTAATATTTGATATAAAATCAACAATTTGATTATTTAGATAAGATTAAACTTACATGTTGCAGACTTCTGCACGCATTTTCGAACTCCTCTCGAGAGATCATTTGATTTTCAGACAACCAACACCAAGTTTGATACTTGGTATGGTTCTCTCTATATCTCTGCACTTCTCTGGTCGGGCGACTCATGGTAATGTTATACTGACAAAAAATAGCAACCAATTAATTAAATGAAAAACATTAGATTTTTTACAATAAAACTAATATTTTTACTTACATATTTGTCTTTCCAAGCCGTTTTTCCTCCCGAACCATAATACGTAGGAGTCTGATGGGATCTGGCCTCAACTTGCCGCGTATACATCCTCACACCGGTTGCCCTTTCGTCCTCTTTCTCGCCCATAGCGGTCTCCCACTCCACATCATGGACATTTCCTGGCCGATAGCTATGCTCTGGAGACTCCATTGTCTTCTTTGCCGCTCTCCTCACACTAGATTTTTTGTTCTTCAGAAATGTTTTGACATGCTCTTGCAACCATTGCCTTGAGAATTCTTTCCCCTCAGGGTTGGGAAAACGCATGTGCATGGTTGTCTCTATATATGTGAGGTTGTAGGGATCTTGCTGATCAAATTTGAGAAAACAATTGATATATGTGGAGTGGATTAATTGGTTGACGTGTGTGCGGAATCTCCTGCCCTGTGCTGTCCCGAGATCCACCATACCTCCTCTATGAACCTGGTAGTATAACCCGCGAGCATCTGGTGAAGGCATGTCATGGTCCTCATCTTCTGCTGGAGCAGGGAGCAGTGACTGTGGAGGAGAATCTGTAGTACTCCCCCCCCCCCCCCCCCCCCTTTCCCCCCAAAACAACAACTAGCTCCGCTCCCTCGTCGAGATCGACCGGCGCTAGCGTGCGAGCTGCCCTGACGTTGACTGCCAGAAGAGCGCCGACGTGAATCTGGGACAGGAGGTGGGATAGGTGATGGATAGGTGGACGCCCGTGGCGTCGCACCCAATGGCGTCGGACCCTGGGGCATTGGACCCTGTGAAGGAAAAGTTGAACGTGGAGCTGTAGCTGGAAAACTCTGCAGGTATGGAGTGCCACCAGTTGGAGTAGAGACCTCTGATAATCCAAAAGCTGCTAGCTGCGCCGGTGAATAGCGCTGTGTAAGGGTCTGCTGTGAACCTAACCACTCAGCCCAAAGACGCAATGCCCTCTCCACATCTGGATCGGTCACAGGTACGGCAGTGGACCCACCTAGAGCGTCCCGAAACTAGCCGAACCCTGATGATGACTGCTGAGGCGACGGCTGTGAATGATAGGCAGAGAGAGCGTCGGGATATGACATCCCGTCTGGCATGAAATCCTCAATGCTGCGAAAGCGTGGTGTGGAAGAAGAAGACATGGTCTGCATTTATTACGACAAAGATTAAACTAGGGTATAAAATTTGAATATATGATTAAAAATTTACACATTGGCCAATGCACACACTAATAGCACACTAATTAGTGTGTGCATTGACCAATCACATTGGCCAATGCACACACTAATAGCACACTAATTAGTGTGTACATTGACCAATCACATTGGTCAATGCACACACTAATCACACACAAATTAGTGTGTGTTCATGAGCACTAATTAGTGTGTGCATTGACCAATCACATTGGCCAATGCACACACTAATAACACACTAATTAGTGTGTGCATTGACCAATCACATTGGCCAATGCACACACTAATAACACACTAATCACACACTAATTAGTGTGTGCATGGCCAATCCCAAATTTAACATATTAGGTTGTGCAAGTAATAAAATCTAACAAGTTTAGATTTTGCAAGTAACTAATAATTAACAAATTTAAGTTTTGGTGTGTCTTTACTTACACTAATTAGTGTGTGCATTAGAATAATGCACACACTAATTAGTGTGTGTAAAGAACACATGCACTAATTAGTGTGTGTAATTAGTGTGTGTGTATGCATGTGTATGCATGTGTGTGTGTGCGCTCCTTGCCGCACTGTCGAAGCAAGGGACTTGCCAATACACCGTATGCGAGCCACAAACGGCTCCAAGCACACAACAAGCCTAAACTAGCAAGCTCAAGAAAACAAAGGGTGTGTCACTCACCGCTCTACGCTCGCCTTCGTGGTGGATTCCTCGCCGCGATGAAGAAGAAGCTGCAGTCGTGCCGCGCTCAACCGCTTCGCCGCCGTCGTGCCTTCGTAATGCTCGATCGCACACACACTCTCCCTCTCTCTCTCTCTCTCTCACACACACACACAAGGAGGTGAAGAAGAAGAAGATGGAGATGGAGCAAGAGCACTCTTCAATTGCACAAATGAGAGAATGAGTAAAAATTAGGTTTAGTTGGCTTTTATAGGAGCTCACCCCATTCACACTTGGGCGCCCATGCTTAACCAACTAATCCCTTGAATGTCCAAGTTAAAGTGCGCCTCTCATCGGCGATCACTCTACCTTTCCCTATTGGTCCAACAAGCCCGGTACCTGACTCTACCAAATACATAATACGCGTCCATCGTAGGTGATGGGTGTCCGTGTGCCGTGAGGGTTAACATGCCCCCCTTCCTGATGTAGATTCCGTCCTCGGAAGCTATTGAGTTGAAGCTGGGTCGTCGAGGTGGAAGAGCATTTGAGATGAATGTCCTTAGCCTTCTTCAGTCACTACAAAATCAAACAACATTGGCACAGTAATTGCATTCTCTTAAAAAGCATATGCAGTTTTAGGTAGAAAAATTGATTGGTCAAAGAATTTCAAACAATTTGGTAGCAATGAACATTAAATTGCAATGTAATCAAATGCATAAACAGATGTAAAGGCAAAAAATTAAACAAGTCTGGGGTCGCTAATTTGACGGTCGAAAAGCACTAGAGATCGAATATTAATACCATGGGTAAGCTTCTTAATTTTCAGTGGTCAATTAAGTTGTTTAATCGCGAGAGCCAAGTATTCATGTTCAAGGGCTGACTAGAGGCTATATCTAGAAAACCTTGTAGTTAAGCTACCATAAAAGGAATTTCTCATGAAATCATCGCCTGACTGATTACTTTTTCTTTGACCCCCCAAGTCTTTTCACACTGATTCAATTTTGATGTGTGTGCTTATTTTGTATGCCTTGGGTTTTTTGCTTTTCAAGGAAAAGCGCCCACACTGGGAACCTCTAGGGCTCTAGTACCATAGGCGATACATGTGAGTGAAGTACCAAATCAAGCTGAGATTTCTCTTCCAGCTTAAAATTTTACATTGTGGCACTTTGATTTTTTGCTTGTTCATTTTCAACATTTAAATTTTGTAACTTTGGGAGGTCATATAACACTGTTACATTCCCCAGGCTCATCACATTAGTAAACTCCCTTTATAATACTTAAGCTAAAGGTCGATAGGGTTAAGCCCACTAGAAAGCCCTAGTACATTTCATACAATGCTGCCTAAATCGGATTAAGAACCTAAGTAACCATTGATTATTAGGAAGGCATTCCCCATGGTATTAAGAGAAGATTTCTAATACCTAGCTTGGTCAAACTAGCTTAGTCGGACTGCTTGATTTTTAAACCTAGACAAGTGATTATGACAAAACATTACATTGAATTAAATGTTTGATACTAAGCCAATGCGCTGAATATTATGCTACCAATCACAATCAAAGCAGACAATCATAGATGCAAAAAGATAAGGGCAATGCTAATGGACAAGAAACACCTGTTTGTGTTGATGGTCGCGCTTGATTTGAAGTGTGAACGAGAGAAAGGTTCCATGAAGGTCCAAATCCTATCAATAGCAACACGCTCCTGTACACACTATGAAACACAAACAATACCTCTAGGAGGCACATCAGTGGGAAAAGAGAACTTTTCTAATCACTCAACTCTAAAACAGAAACACTCCTATCGTACTAATCTTACCTACCCTCCATCACTCAAGTGATGAGGATCGAAGGTGTTTCATGGCATAGGTTTCTGTTTCACTGTACCAAATGTGACATGTGTAGGTCTGAGTCAATGTTTTGACTTTTAATGTGCATACTCGTTTGCTAATTGCTCTTGCTCTTTTTTCTTTTTTTTTTGAGTATAAAGCTTTATATGTACATTCCCTAAGATTGGAGATTGAGAGGTCAGGGAAAAAGGTTGAGAGGGAAACAAATGAATGATGACTGTCAGCAAACACTCCCCCCTTCCTTGGGTAGATCATACCGTTTGAAATGAGCTTGCCACCCTTTGAAACCAATTGTTCCAGTTGGTAATAGGTGAGGATTTTTGCCAGTAGTTTTCTATTACCCTAGGTGCCTCGTCAAGTTGTAAGGGTGGTAAGGTACTCTCCCAGGATTTTATTTGCAACGTTGTTGTAGGTGGTGAACTTACCCCGGAAGGTGCAAACTCTTTCGTGCTTGGATGGATATGTACAGTGGTAGGTGGAGGTTGTGTTGAAGCTTCGATTTGCATATAGGAACTACATGAAGAGCAAGAAGCTTCATTTGATTTCCCTGTTCCTGAGCTAGGTGGAACAAATCGTTCTTTCTTTGGTACCCAAACTAGCTCTAGAACGGGTGTGTAACATTCCATGATTTTTTCCTTTCCGCGATTTTCAATTTGTTTTGGAGCCACAGGATTGGGTTTACATGGGCCAGGTGACAGGTAAGAGCACAATCTACGTTTTGGCACCCAGATTTGATCATTTCCTTGATAGTAGCCTTGGGCTTCCAATAGTCGTTTAGGGATCCATCGCAACATTTTCTTACTTTTCATGGAGCGAGTGGTACGTTTCTTACAAGGCTTCTGTTTTTTAGCACTAGCTATGGTCACTAAAGAAGCTTTAGGGACCCACTTGTATGTTTTTTTCGTGACATTAGGATGAGTCTTGTCGGAAGCGATATGCATTGCTTGTAGCATATTTAAGGGTATAGGCATTTCATCCCCCTCAGGTGTTACCCAGGTCGTCCCTCTATTTCCCCAAGTGTCTATGGTTGATGCTAGGTGGACCCAGTCTACATTGTCTGATTCCGTCATACCCGGTAACACATCCATGTAAGGAGAATCTTGGCCAATGTCTGTATCCTTCTTACAAGTGTAACAATATTGTAGTGGGGCCGAGTGAACTGTGGTGTCAGAGCGATGATCAATAATGGTTTTACTCCCTAAGGGGTGTACCTTACCAGTCACCAAATCCACTCTAAGGACAGAGTCTTGGAATTGCAAATAGACATGATTTTTAGACCAATCGTGAACCATTTGTGCTTCCCTCATGAATGGTCGTCCTAAAATCATTTCATATGACATAAGGTGTTTAGAGAAATCCATTACAATGAACGTATGTCGTACCTTGTGTCCTAGAACTTTGATCTTAAGATCCTTGAGCATCCCCATAGGTTTGGCTATGGTACCATTTGCCATCTTTACCACAATGTTAGTAACACTGAGGCGGGGTTTTCCCATGGATTCCCAACAATCTTTTGTAACGATGCTAACTCCCGCACCACCATCAAGAATTCCCTTTATAGTTAATCCCTTGGTAGTGATGGGTAGGGTCGCATTAGACTCGTCGCCTTCAAAATACTGCCCTAATTCGTTAATGGGTACCTCGATCACAGACTCGTGTCCATCTAAGTCAAGTGATTGCACATGATTTTCCTCATCAATCATAATCGAGTCAGGCCTATTTGGTTGCGCAAACTGCGGTAATCCCGTTCGTAGCTCTCCGTTAAGGAATGCTCGAAGTGCAAGGAATAACTCAGGATCTCCATACAGCTTTGCTATGATCGTGGTTCGGACCTCAGAAGACATGAAGTCCACTAGTTTGGCAACATTCATTGGCGTTTTGCAGGGTGTAGGTCCTTGACTAGGAACTGGTGAGGATGGAATCTCATATTCCTCAATGGGATCAGGTATTCCTTCGTTAAACATCCTTTCCAACAAGAAGGGTGTATGCTCACTTTCTGATGTCCTGTCCTCACTCCCTTCTTGGATGATACTAGATATGGCTAACGGTCTATGGTTCATGTGGGGTGGATGAACTTGCGTGGGAAACACTGTGTCATGAATTTTTACATGCATGGGTTCTGGTTCTAGTTTCCTTTGAGTCTCCTCCACTAAACCTCTTAGATGTTTCACCTGCTTAATCTCATCTACTGGGTTTGGGTACGTCCCAATCTTCTTTTTACGATTCTTCCCTTTTTGCCCCTGCGGTTTATCTTGGGGGTCTTGGATTGGATTTGGAAACACTTGTGGTGTTTTCAGAGGCTCTTTATGGTTTTCTCTCATTCGGTTTTCATTTGGTTCCATGTTACGGTTTTCTTTGTCGGTCTTTCCCTTTGTGGTATTTGTTCTAGTCTCCATTGTCTCGACTGAATCTGAATCATCCTCGAGGTCATTCATATACACGGGGTCATCTCCTGTTCCTATGTTTGTTTTGGAACTTGGCTTTGAATTTTCCGTATTCTGCGACTTCTTCCTTCGTGTGTTCTTTTTCTTTGCTTGGATAACTGACGCGGTATCTCTCTCTTCGAGGATATGTCCTGGCCCTTGAAGCATGGACCGTGTAATCGCATAAGCGGGTGCGACGGGTGGTATTGGCGATGTCACACTAGCAATTTCGACCAAATTCAGGGGTGTGATTTTAGGCGCATTTGGGTTATAGGGGCATTGGGCAATCAAGTGATCTATGCCACAACGATTACATGTGAGTATTGGCATTGCAGACGTGCTCCCTTGATTCACCTGCATCTGTGCCGCATTCTTTTGCAGCCTAATAGGGCACTCCGCTACTCGATGTGGTCCACCACACTCGTAGCATTGAAGAGGTGGCCTCCTAGCCTGGGTGTTCATATTTTGACCTCTGGATGCGAGAGCAGCAGCTTGATAAACCGGCTTGACTTGTCCCCAACAATCTTCCATGTAGTATATAGGACATTCTTCCAATGTATCAAGTCCGTAGGCAATACTAGTGTCTATTTCCTCCTCACAGCTATCTGGATAAGCATTTGATGGCTCGCAACCCACTTGGTTCATAGGGGCGACTCTTGGATGCGGGGGCTGCGGTCCTAGCACAGGAGGTGGTAGCGGTGTAGCTTGTACAACATTTTGAGATCTAGGGACCATGTGTTGCGGTAGTTGCTCAACAGGTGGAGTAGGCATCAATACAGGAGCTCGAGGCGCATCCGTCCAGGCTACAGGTGGTCTATTTGCCATCATACGTTTGATCATTAAACAATCCTTAGCTTGGTGACCATACCTACCACATGCGTTGCAAGTTCCATTAAATTTTACTCTAAACGTAGGGCACTCACTAGTGCTATGTGGACCTAAGCAAATGGAACACCATTGTTGCTCCCTTCTTGACTATTTTGAGGGGGTCGATTATCCTTAAGAGACTCTTGGATTGCCTTGGTGAGGTCTGTCAAGAATGTCTCAAATACCTTTGGCTCATTGGCAATGGGCTTTGCAGTCATGGGTTCATACTCAATGGCTTGTGAGCTAGTGGATCTCGTGTCAGTAGACACCCTCATGCCTGCTATCATCAAGTTGTCCTCTAGTTGGATTGCATTGGCAGTGACATCTTCCCAGGTTGTGATACCTCTAATCACTAGTCCATTATAGATTCCTTCATTCCTCAACCCTCGAATAAATCGATCAAGCAGTTGGTTATTGTTGAAGCGCTCATTTACAGGGCAACGAGAGTTTAAGTGCTTTAGACGACTAATGAAGTCCCTTACTGACTCTCCTTCCTTACGTTCGGCCTTCTGTAGCTGAGATGCTACACCCCAAAGCACACCTTCTCGTATGTACTCCTTTAGAAACAACCTTCGAAGGGTAGGGTAGATTGTTTTCTCGTCCACCCTTAGGGTTCTATACCAATCTCCAGCCTTCCCACTTAATGTCAAGCTTAAGGCATTGCACTTATGTAGTTCGTTGCGTTCCCCTAAGGAATCACATACTTGTTCAAACACTTCAATGTGTTTCCTAGCATCTTCATCCCCATTGAATTTTTGCGTGAGTTTGGCAATTTGTACTGCCGTACTTCTAGGCTCTCTATCAGATGCATGACGCATATTTTCCGCGATAGATCGACCTATGGTTTGAGCAAACGCTGCCAAGTCACCTATGTGAGGAGGCAGGGCCGGTGGAGGTACTCTTGGAATCATATGTGGGAGAGGAACGGGTACCGGTCTTGGCATATGTGTAGATGATGCAGGATATGGAACATAACCGGGCATAGGTCCACTCGGATAAGGGCTAGGGAGCGGCACTCGAGGAGCATAAGCAAGTGGTACAATTGGAGCTGTGGGGGCCATGTGTGCATAAGGGGCTAGAGGCACATATGGTCGAGGCCCCATATTAGGTACTACGACACTAGGTAGTGGCACTGCGCTAACCGTAGATGTCATCGGTACATTCTCTGTCAGGCTTATCCCTGGAGTGAGCACTGTGTTTTCCTTGATAGAGGGTTGAGCCAAGTTAGGGAAGCTAAAGTTTTCGCTCGGAGGCTCAGATTGCATAGAGACCCCAGGTGAAATGACGTAAGATGGGTCCATGGGGCTCATTAGAGGAGTCTCCATTTGAGATAGAGTAGGCTGTTGAGCCTTGCTCGTATCCAAAAATCTCATGGGGCCAGTTGAGAGTATATTTACCCCTCGGTTTTGCCTTTCTGATTGAATAATGCCATGGATAACATTACAGATCATTTTCTGTTGATCTTCGATGCTCGTGGCACTAGAGGTGGATTGTACAATCTTTATCCATCCTACATGGTAGGCGTGGCCAGAGTGTAGATCCGTCAACACCTCAGTGTGGAGGTCGTATGTCCAATGATCATTAATGAACAATCCTTCTAGAGTCGACGTGTTAACGGTTTCTTGTGAGGTAGAAGCAATGTTGCTCCCCGTGGTTTTACTTGCCACCAACGGTACTCTAGAGGGAACTTCTGAAGGAGGCAGCTCAACAGGGCCTTCTTGGTAAGAAGTTGGCAGGATATCCACATGGACACTCTTTGGGGGTGCGGGGTCCACGTGCGATGTGAAAGGAGAGTCCACTTCCCCACCCCCTTCGTGTGCTTCATTTGCATCAGGTTCCGAGCGAGTAGCTCTACCTAATGTTTCCATGAAACGGCTAAACATACTAGTACTAGGCTGTGGAGCTTCGGGAGGTGCATGGCCTTCTCTCTCAGTGTTTTGGTTAGGGTATGCTTCCATGATTTCTGAGTCGGAGGAGGAATCACTAGCGGCTATTTTAGGGTCTTGGGTGGTGCTACCTTGTGTCCCCGATGAGGGTCTAGAGCTTATCGTGGATGGGTAATGGGTGTCCGTATGAACAGAGGCACCCTCAATATGCTCGTGTTCTAGCACCCGCCCAGAGCGTAAGTGCATGTGCTTTTGATACCCTAAGGTGTCAAAAAGCTGCTCTAGGAGGCCTTGTGACTAGTTTTTAGCGTGTTTTTGTTTGTTTTTTTGCTAGATTTTTTAGAGCGTGTCGTGGAATGGGCCGTGTGATAGCTCGAAACGAGCGTATCGGTCAGAGGGTCGTGCCGTGCTTTACAGCCCTCCGTTTGGTCACTCTATGCCCTCGAAATCCCTAAAACTGTCAATTTCCAGTAGGGAACTAGGCCCAAACTAGAAAGTCTAAGGGTGCAAGTGGGAAGAGAAAGGAGGAGAGTGGAGGACTTGTCCCACATGCTCTCATTCTCTCTTGAGGGAGTAGGGTATATATATAAGAGTGAGTGTAGTATATATCATAGGACTGAGGCCTGGGCTTGGGCTTGGGCTTGGGCTTGGGAAAATGATCCCGATCCTGATCTACCTTTTATACAAACCAAACCGTCCGTTTTAAGAGTCACGTTTTTTATTTTCGAAAAAATTTCGCCGCCCGCTCGCTCGCGTTTTTAATTTCCGAATTTTTTTCTTTTAAATTTTTTTTTTTTCAAAATATTTTATTTTATTTTTTTTCAAAAAACTTTTTTTTTTCAAAAAATTTTTTTAACTTTTTTTTTTTTTTGTTGATGCATAAAATACAGGAATTGAAAAAAATGCAGAAAAACGCAGAAAATGCAGAAAACGTAGAAAAACGCAGAAATTGCAGAAAAAACGCAGAAAATGCAGAAAATGCAGGAAAAACGCAGAAAATTGCAGAAGATTGCAGAAAATGCAAAAAAAACGCAGAAATTGTAGAAAATGCAGAAAAAACGCAGAAATTGCAAAAAATTGACAGAAACACGGAAAATTGCAGAAATTGAAAACGCCGATCTTGAAAACGCAGAAATTGCAGAAATTGGAAAAACGCAGACAATAGCAGAAATTGAAACTTGACAACAATTGTAGAAAACGCAAAAAACAGAAATCTTCCACACACTCCTTCCCTGCCTTTCCTATGATAGAAATTGCACCACAAGGAAGCGTAAAGTGCTAACCGAGCTTAGTGTAGGGCATATCCCCGGCAACGGCGCCAAAAATGTGCGCTCCTTGCCGCACTGTCGAAGCAAGGGACTTGCCAATACACCGTATGCGAGCCACAAACGGCTCCAAGCACACAACAAGCCTAAACTAGCAAGCTCAAGAAAACAAAGGGTGTGTCACTCACCGCTCTACGCTCGCCTTCGTGGTGGATTCCTCGCCGCGATGAAGAAGAAGCTGCAGTCGTGCCGCGCTCAACCGCTTCGCCGCCGTCGTGCCTTCGTAATGCTCGATCGCACACACACTCTCCCTCTCTCTCTCTCTCTTACACACACACACACAAGGAGGTGAAGAAGAAGAAGATGGAGATGGAGCAAGAGCACTCTTCAATTGCACAAATGAGAGAATGAGTAAAAATTAGGTTTAGTTGGCTTTTATAGGAGCTCACCCCATTCACACTTGGGCGCCCATGCTTAACCAACTAATCCCTTGAATGTCCAAGTTAAAGTGCGCCTCTCATCGGCGATCACTCTACCTTTCCCTATTGGTCCGACAAGCCCGGTACCTGACTCTACCAAATACATAATACGCGTCCATCGTAGGTGATGGGTGTCCGTGTGCCGTGAGGGTTAACAGTGTGCATGCGTGTGTATGAGTGTATGCATGTGTGTATACGTGTGTGTATATGCATGTGTGTGTATGCGTGTGAAAAAATCAAAAAACATAACAACAAAACTTACATGGAATTGAAGCGCTTGTTGGGAGAGGGTAGGAGAGTGGAAGAGTAGAGATGGTGGAGAGTAGAAGAGTAGAGATGGAGGTAGAGCTCAAGGTTGTGAGGTTCGCGCTCTCGGCTTCTGTGGAGAAGACGATGAAATTCGAATTTTAGGGCTTTGAACTTCGCGGGGCACGCGGGTGCCCCTATTTATAAAAAAATTTGAAATTTGATTTTCCGCTCCTATTACCGCGAGCATTACCGCGTCTCTTACCGCAAACATTACCGCGTATATTATCGCGGCGTAAATTCGGGCCAAATAAACAGATGGCCACGTTCTGACATTATTACTATTGATCCTCACAATCTATTGGTACTATGTTATTTATAAAATATATATAAAATGAAAGTATTTCTAGTACTTTGAAATTGACATTTTTACCTAAATGGTTAATTTTTACTTTTTACTAATATTTTATTAACATTCTTTGGTAATTTGATTTTAATTAGTGTATGTAATTTATTAATGTAAGTTGCTTGGGATGATTTTGGCCCGTCCACTGAACCGGATAGATCACGGTGGTTGGCCGAGCGATTACCATGCCCATGCGTGTGGTGCAAATGCGCCATTGCTCGACTTCGACGGATATGCTTGAGCCATGTAGAAGATTATGGACTATGGGACGATCCTCGCAAGCGTGCACGGATGTAAACAAACGATCAACGAATTGTTGCGGCCATTAACGTCACCCCAAATTGGCGTGTGGTTGGTGGAGGAGGGGAAAGGAGGGTGGAAGAGCGCATGCGCCAGGAATCCATTAGAGAGGGAGGAAGCACATCAAATCAGCCAAGTACTGTTGCTCCCTCTTATCCGAGTGACCACATCCCATCTCCTTACGTGGATGCAGAAGACGACCATTTGCATAGAATGGTTGAGGATCTCTTTGCACGAGAGGAGGAGCATGAACCAGAGTGTGCATGCGAAGAAGTTTCCGAGCGAACGAGGAGTGAGCTACTCGATTCGGCACACACCGCACTATATGATAGATGCTCTTCCTCCATTTTAACGGCTTCTCTCGAAGTCTTTAACCTTCAGGCGATGTTTGGATGGAGCAATGCTAGTATCGACGCACTTTTGAGGTATGTTTACAGATTGTGAAGGATGCTTGTGGAGTGCATAAATTAGCTTCTAATGTACTTTCTTCTTGTGATAGGTTGCTAGGAAAGATGCTGCCAGCTGGCAATCACATGCCAGAGAACAGACGAAAAGCCCGCGAAGTGGTGACTGCATTAGGGATGGATTATGATCACATTTATGCTTGCGTGAACGATTGTGTGCTCTTTCGTAATGAGCATGCCGATTGTGACACATGTCCATCGTGCGGGGAGCCTAGGTTCACAGAAGGAATGCAGAGCAACAGAATTCCACGTAAAGTTTTGAGGCATTTTCCACTCATCCCTCGCATCCAACACATGTTTAGATCGAAGGGTACGAGCGAGCTTTTGAGTTGGCATGCAAAAAACCGCTCCACAGATGGTATTATGAGAGTGCCAGCTGACTCACTAGCGTGGAAGCACATAGAGGACACATGGCCAGAGTTCAGGGATGAGCCTCGTCACTTGAGGATTGGGTTAGCTAGTGATGGAGTGAATGCATTTGGGCACCGCTCTACTTCATGGAGCACTTGGCCGGTGGTTGTTGTAAACTACAATATTCCGCCTTGGGAGGCAATAAAAAAGGGAAACATTTTACTATCACTTCTCATTCCCGGAAAGCACAAGGTAAAAATCATGGATGTATATCTGCAGCCTCTTATTGATGAGCTTCAAGAACTATGGAGAGGCATAGATGTCATTGACATTTCATGGCCACCACGAGACCGCAATGCCGTCATCAAGTGCATCCTCATGTGGACCATGCATGATTACCCAGGATTTGGAGAGGTAATTGGTAAGTATGCACATGTTAATTGTACTCTTTGCTTTAGGTTTATCGTCTCATGTGTAACGTTTGTTTACCTCTTGGCAGGATTGGCAACATCTGGACATAGTGCGTGTCCCACTTGTGGCCCTTCCCTTGTGACAGAGAGACCTCCTCTTCTTGGGAAGGTGATCTATCCCAACAACCATCGCTTCCTACCTCCTTCACATCGTAGATATGCTCCCCCTATCAATGGAGTACAGCCGTTCCATTGGAACATGACTGATTGGGCGAAGCATTGGGAGGAGCATCATGGTACCTCACCGCCTCCCAATGGGTTGCCAAAGGGTATGTCGAGGTACTCAATCTTCTTGTCGCTCCCCTATTGGGCTTCGTTGAAAATTCAGCACTTATTGGATCCTATGCATGTATTCAAAAATGTTGGGCAAGCTATATGGGATCACATAATTGGCAAGAAGGATTCATTGGGTGCTAGGGAAGATTTAAGAGCCATTAGACATCTCCCCCCTTCAGCCACGCCCCGCATGGGGAAGCGGGGAAAGATGATTCTTCCAAAAGCACCATGGATAATGTCAAAGGCAGACCAAGAGCGGACGAAGCAAGTTATTGCATCCATCAGAACTCCAACGGGATATATGCGGTCACTCAAAGGTGCTTTCACAAAAACCAAAAAGGGTGGCTCCACTCAATTGTATGGATTGAAATCCCATGATTGGCATAAAATCCTTCAGGTAAGAGTAGAAAAATTTGTGGTGTCTATGTGTCCTTATATATAGGTTGACATTCACTAAGATGTTTTATTGCTTGTAGTTTGTACTTCCCATAACTATTAGTGGTTATGGGGACACTAAGGTGAAGGCTACAATATTCAAAGTGGGTGAGATTGTGAGGTAATGGGTTTTTTTCAAGTACTATATCATGTTGTGCATGCATGAACTTTGGAATTTTTTTTCATCTACTATATAACGTTTGCCCTGTAGATTTGTGAGCTCCAAGGAGATAGAAGTAGAAGCCATACCAGTAGCCCATCAGCTAGCAGTAGAGGTAGTGTGTGCTATTGAGGATGCATTCCCACGTACAATCCTTGTTAGCCAAATACACCTATTGCTTCACCTTGTTGAGGAGATTGCCATTTGTGGGGTGGTTCACTCTAGATGGATGTTCTTCTTGGAGAGATTCTTGAAGAATTTAAAGGATTTTGTTAGATTGAGGTCACAACTAGAGGTATGCAAAATAAATACAATATAGATAGCATTTAAACGCTATGGAGTTACTAATAAAAATATGTGGTTTTAATGTTTTCAGGCGATCATGGCAGAAGGTTGGGTGATGCAAGAGGCATTTGTGTATGTCTCACAGTATCTCATCACAGTGGATCCATCATTGCCTCGTTTGTGGAGTGAAGAAGAGGATCCTAGGAAGCACTCAACCATTCCCAGTGGAAAAGGCTCACTCTTGGTCATGGATAGAGAGTTTCATGCCATAGTCAACAACTACTCTTTACTCAATGCCACTATCATGACCAAATGGGTCAATATGTACTTGGAAGCCCGCGCAGCTAGAGAAAGGGATAGAGATGCATGGAAGAGGTCCCATGGAGGTAGACGTGCACCTCCTTTTCCTAAAGAGCTTGCAAAATATCCTGACTTGATTCAAGTAGAGTGGATCCATAATGCCATGACCAATGCCAAAGCACAAGGAGAACAAATAAGCCCTAAAGAATGGGAGTATGCGTGAGGATGCTTGCGCAAGGTGAGTGTGTATATGTTATGTATGCATGTATGCAAATCACTTGATGAAATGCGATGTAACCTCTTATGCATTGTGATTGTAGGGTCTCATTTTCAACTCCATTTGGTCCGAAGGCCGACATTTTCGCACCCGCAAGATAGATGAGCGTCGGACCACTAATGATTGTGGCGTGATGGGAAACTTTGACACAACAACAGATGAGGTCAGATATTGTGGTACTATAGAGAGAATAATCAAAGTGGATTTCAGATCTTTTCACAAAATCCTCTTTGAGTGTCGATGGTTTGCGGGTGAGGTCAAAAGACATGAAAATGGGCTCATTATGGTGGATTCCGCCCAATTCCATCGGGGAAAAACTGACAACTTGGTGTATCCTAGTAGTTGCGAGCAAGTAATTTAGGCTATGTGCAATTAACTTAAATTAAACATTTAAGTTATATATATCAGCTTATTCTTAGTGTGTGACGTACAGGTCTTTTACGTGCCATGTATATTTCAAAGAAGACTTTGGTATGTCATTCCAGTCACGCTGCGGGGTAGATCTATCTTTGCAGAGACGGACATTGAGCCAGTAATTGATCCCATCATACCATCACCACAAGATGCAGAGGAAGATGTAGTAGAAGTTGAAGAAGGTCATCCAAGCCTTGCAAATAGTCATCTTGAGGAGGAGGAAGAGGAAGAAAGCGATGATGATTCTACAGGAGGTGATGGAGAGGAGGAAGAATCTCTAAATTTGTTTATTGATTTGAATACTATGGGTCTAAATATGGATCCTAGTGCTTGTAGAGATCTTATACAAGATGAGAATTAAAAAAACTCTCCATTCTTTCACTTGGTGTAGTATATGATTAATTTGCAAATGTTTCGTTATGTGCTTAGGAATAGTGTTTGTAATGGTTTTGTTGTGAGTTCAATGATTTATGTATAGAATTTTAGAGTGAAAGAGAGATTAAGTGAAGTGAGCAAGCATTCTGGAGAGTGTAGGAGTTGTATTGGATTTAAATGGAAACCGGCGGGAGAGGAAGGGGGAAGGGGGTCCAGCTTGTCTTAGCGGTACTGTTTGCGGCAATAATCGCGGATATTTGCGCGGTAATATGTGCGGTAAAGTGCCGCTTTTGCATCAAAACGATTCTCTCTCCTCATTTTGAATTCCTCTCTCTTGTTTTGCGGTAATGGTCCGCGGTAAACACCACGATCTCTCATAGTGTTGTTTTATCCCAAGGGGGGGATCATTGCCGCCACACTTACATGCTTTTTCGGACTCAGATTGGGCTGGTTGTTTTGACACACGAGTGTCCACAAGTGGTTTTTGTTTCATGCTTGGCAGTTCATGTATATCATGGTTGAGCAAGAAGCAACCTACTGTGGCCACTTCGAGTTGTGAGGCTGAGTACAGGGCAGTCTTCACAGCAACGGTTGAGTGTGTATGGCTCAGACGCCTTATGGCTGATTTGGGTGTTGGACAGGACATTGCCAACACTATCGACACTGACAGTTAGAGCGCATTGGCAGTTGCGAGGAACCCAGTTTTTCATGCTCGCACAAAGCACATTGAGGTGCATTACCACTATGTCAGGGAGAGGCTCTCAGCAGGAGAGATCGGCTTGGCTTATGTGCCAACACAGGACAACCTTGCAGATCTTTTCACAAAGGCATTGTCTCGTGAGAAGCTTGAAGCTTTCCGCAAAGCTTTGGGCTTACTCCCCTTTGTGGATTGATCCTCTCCTCAGGGCATGGCACTTCCCTTTACTCATGTGCCAACTCTCGTTCACCGCATCACTCCAGGGGGGATTTGTTACCATATACATGTAGTAGTGATGTATGTGAACACACTAGGACCGCCGGGGCATTTTTTCCCTCTTTAGGAGGTTTTTTCCCCGTGCATTGTATATACGCCCATCACTCTAGGGCTATCTATCTTTCCATTGCACACTAAGTAACACACTCTCTATTGTGTGCCTTGAGCTTCCTTCGTCTTCTCCAAGCTGTGTGTGTTTCTCTGCAACCCTAATTCCAACAGTTTCGTATGATGGTCATCAATCACAACGACTATCCATAAAGTTACTATCTCATATAAATTATAATCATTCCATAGACTTTGATGATAATCACGTCCCCTTGATGCTAGTAATTACTAGTCTAAAATTGATTCTTTGGTTGGATATCATTTGATTATAGTAAAGTTTGTTATTTAGACCACAAAGTTTCATTGTAAGTTAATTGAATCAATAATCAAATGATGTTTTGATCAAGAAACTACATTACTTATGGTTTTGTAATAATTCATTTAGCGTTTCAATCGTGAAAGAAAAAAACACTATCAATTGGCCAATGTGTAGTTAGTATACCTTACAATGTTTTGAATCTTCATAAATGAGTAAAAGACTTCTTTTAGGTTAAATTTGGTGATGCAAAAGACCTTGAGATAGTTTATTACTTATCCTGATGCAAAGAATTGATAAATTGTTTATAACTTCCACAGTGATTGAGGTTTGAAGATGAAGTCATGTGAGCATAGACTATGTACTCGATAAAACGTTTTTGTCGTTATGTGATGGATTGATCATGTTTATAGCCATGTAGAGTGTTGATTCTTGGTCAAAATTTTGGTGAGGAGAAAGACTTCCCGACAGATGTCCATTATTGTTGAGCACACAACACTACAACTTGTGAAAAGATCGAAAACTTGTAGTGCAACACTCAGTGAATGAGTTTATCTCTTCGAGTCTAGTCTATCCTTGGACATGGAACAAGTCAAATCAGAGGTTTGCGCTTTTGAATATTGTGAATAAGAGAAGCTTTTGTTGTCACTTTGAGGGGAGAAAGATCGAGAACAATGTAGTAAGATTCAGAATAATGATGGTTGGTCACTCTGAGAAGGAAGAGAGGCGACACAATTGAAAGTAGAGGATGATATGCTATCAAGATTTTTACAAGGAAAAAGGCTATGGAGATGTTGAAGATATAGGGGGTAAAAGGTGTGGCTGTTGGCCAAGGCGAAAGGGCCAAGGGATGGGATGGTGGGAAAGGACGTGAACATTTCATGGTGGTGAGAAGGAGATCATGAGTCAAAGGTGGAAAAAGGGGCTTCGCACTCAGCTCCAAAAAAGGGTTGCATGATTTGGCCGGGCCTGTATGGACTCTCTCTCCCTCTCTCTCTCTCGTACTCACACATGACACGTACTCTCTCTCTCTCTCTCTCTCTCTCTCTCTTTTGGAGGACCCATGTTTCAATCTGAAGAGGATAAGGATGGAGGGACGTGCCACTGACCTCTTTATATATAAGAGTGTCCATACGCGGTACCAGCTATCATCAACAACAACAACAACGTCGTGCTCACTCACCTCCACTCTCCACTCCGCACCACTGCGGCACCCTAATCGTACGGTTCTGCCCACTTGGTGCCATGTGGCCACGGCACAACCCTCTCTCTCTCTCTCTCTCTCTCTCTCTCTCTCTCTCAGGGCTGTGCCGAGCTGCATGCACCCAGTGGCCCAACACTAAGGGTCGATGCGCTCTTCTTCGTCATCCAGAAGATGGGTCTGTACGTGCATGGCGATATCACCCATGCTCTGAGCTCAACCTAACGAACCAGGCCACTTACCTCGTACGTCTAACAAGGTATCAAAATCTACTCCATGAATCCCTTTCTTTCTAAAGCCTTCATTTGCCGTAAAAATGGTTCTTTCCTTTCCACACTGTTATATCTTGTTGCTACCTTCGTTCACTCTCTTCAAAGAGCTTACTGGCCTCTAGAACGCACAAGATATGGCCAAGCGCACTGGATCTGTTCACAAGAAGATTTGGAAATTTTCTCATGTAGGGAAACGGAGTCTTTTTTAGTGTTTTAATACAATGCATAACATCATGAGCTTCTGCGATAGAGGCTCCTCATACCTAGCTAGGTATGATTGGGGGCAGGGGACCCCGGCCCCCCCACCGGGCCAGCGGTAATTGTACCTAGCTAGGTATTCGGTGCCTCCCTCACAAAAGCTCATGATGTTGAGGTTAGTCGCAATGTGGGAATTATTGTGAGAATTTGTCCAAAACTTCTTGTGGTTGTGTGCGGCCATGTTTGGTCGTCTAAGACAGCGGTCAAGCGATACATAGTTGCTAATCACTTTCTGAAACTATTTAGTTGTGCCTGCTGCATGGTCTCATGCATGTAGCTATTTGTCTTATATGAATCTATGCAAGTGGGTTTGTAATTATGCCAATATTATTTGCATTGACAGCTGATGCACATGCATAACCACAATGTCTTAATTGATGTGTTCATTGCAATTCTCAAGCTTTTTTTTTTGGGTGGAGCTGGCGCACTTTACTTCTCTACTTCAAGAGAGCTTTAATAATTCTCAATGTTTATTACAATAATTTTTATAGAAATTCTGATTATAATTCCCACATTGTAGCCTATTACAATATCATGAGGTGTTGAGAGGGAGGAAGCGCATGCACTAACTAAGTGCGACTAGGAGTAGGGGAATGCACGTCATGGGTGAGGGCCCGCACTCTTCTGCTCCCAACCACACTTAGCTATGCACTCACTCTTGAGTAGTAGCTCATGATGTTGAACCCTATAGTGAAAGATCATGTGAAAAGAGCTCCTTTCTCACATTGGAAAATGTCACAAACTTGTTGTGTAATGATGTAGGTCACAAAATACCACCTAAGGCTATAAGTAAAGACCTTCACGCACTTGTAACCTTACTCTCCTGTAGGTGAATGTTTGTAATGTGCTAACCATCGTACCACTTGAACACTTGTGAACCAACTCGTATTGATTCCTTATTTGTAAACCATAGTCCAATCTATGTACCAAGAACATTTCTTAAACATAATCGCATGTATGCTAATGTGTGCATACATGCCTTGTGAATAAGGGCACGTGTATACTTTACAAATAGTTCTAGCTAATCATGACGTTTTTTTTTAATGAGATTCTGCCTTATTCATAAACTCTCTTTTTCTTGCTTGTAGACGGTACTCAACTCAAAGATGATGAGCATTATCTTGTGTTCTTAGAGACACCTAATATTTCTTAGAAACACCTCCGACAATAGAGAGGTTTGATAAGGCTATCTCTAAACTAGGAATTGCTACATGGTTCATACATTGATGAAGACGATCGAAAGGTTTTAATTGGCGTTCTCTCTCTCTCTCTCTCTCTCTCTCTCTCTCTCTCTCTCACACACACACACACACACACACACACACACACACACACACACACGGTCTTAGCATGAGATTGATAGCAGAACACTTATGTCCTTGGAAACTTTTGTGTTCTCTTAACAACTTTTTCTTGATAGACCAAGGAGGTTCTTAAGTGCACTATATCCACAAAGCTAGCTTGTGACGCGAAAAAAACTTGGAATTTTCTTAGCTATCAATTTCTCCTTTAGAGTTGGGTTTGAATAACATTTTTAAGTCTAACTATCCAGACTAACTATCCAAAAATGTGTACTATTTTTTTGTCAATGTTCATGAATTGGGCATTAGATCACCCTAAAACATAGCTTAGTGGACCTCTAAAGTGCTGTGTAGCTGGCATAGGTAATTGACCAGCTCTAAAGTGCTACATAGATAGCATAGGTAATTCTAAAGCTGATATTATGCTTTTAAAAATGGAAAAATTACCTATTGGATGCTATGGCCCAAGCTTGGACTTGAAAGTAAAGGACGGAAGTGTGTAAAGTGTAAGAATTTATAAAGGTAATGATAGGTGTAAACATAAAAACATTGATGATAGGTTAGTAGAATGCAATACAAAGGTGATGATAGGTGTAAACATAGAAACATTGATGATAAGTGAGTGGAATGCAAAGAATGTGCAGTTTTATACTTAATTTTATGGTCGATTTTTTTTTTTGGGCCTACAGCGACCATAGATTTTGATCAAGAACTCAATTGATTTTTATGAGAAAAATCAGCTCATTGCCTCCAAATTTTTGTACCTCGTGTGAAATGGGGTTCACCGAGCAAGTATGTTGTTTCTAGTCAAATGGAGCACTCCTCTCGCTTTGAGAGCTCCTCATGACCATACACTCAAGATTTGTAAGTGTTTCTTATTTTCCCACATAGAGTGTGTTTGTAGCTTTGAGCTGAAGTAAGGGCTTCTACAAACACATATATATGATAAGAGTATTTGCTATATTTTCCTAAACCCTAACTAAAAAGACATTTTTATGTCCTATTAGATTAACAAACTAGTGCTAATCAGGGACTAATAATAGAAAACAATTTTTTCTCTTAATATCCCACTTTGCTATTCTCATTGTGTGAATCGAAGAAACTATGTATGCACAAAAAAGGCTCTCATGAGTGTAACAAATTAGCAAAGTATATGCCCATGGTGTATTTTCCTACTTCACAAGATTGATTTGGAAAGTGATCGTAAAATTAGTGAGTGAACTCTTGTAGGTCAAGAAAGTATCATTGAGGCGTGCATTACTTGGCAAATCTCAAAACCTACATTACTTCTAGTCACAGATGTAGCTTATGCACGAGTGCTTACATCTATGCTTTAAAGTTCGGACTAAAAACTTTCATGAATATAAGGCGTAAAATTTTCATTTCTACTACTAGAGTGGACTAATTCCTCTAAGTAGGGGAGCCAAACGTTTTCATTAATTGGCATCTCACAAGATACCTCGCTTTGGAGAAAGAAAAGGAAAAAGCTTGAATCCTACCTTAACTTTAGAGATCAATTCTATATGTATTTTATAAAGACATTGTCGAGAGCTGCGAGTTGAAGGCTGCAGTCCAAAAGTTCTCTGGGCACGATAAAGAAGCCGCCGACGGCCGTACTAGTACTTTCCTATATTGACGCAGACTGATGCGCGAGGGGGGATGGTTAGGTTTTTTCTATTTTTGATGATTTGGAACCTCGTTGGCAAGCCTCTCTCTCTCTCTCTCTCTCTCTCTCTCTCTTCGTGTCATGATCTTGGTTGGAAACACAATACAATCTTTCCCTCTCTCTATGTCTGGTAAGGCATTGCGATGCAAGGCACGCTCTCTTCGCGCTCCAATACTCTCTCTATCTGAGCATCGCGAGGTCTTCCCTAGCTCTCTCTCTCTCTCTCTCTCTCTCTCTCTCTCTATTGTACCAGAAATCGGAGTTGCGAAGGGAGGTGCTCGAGGGCTGCTAATGGGCGATGCAAAGGGAGCAATGACAAGCGCAGGGTAGGGTGCTATGTGAGTATGCAAGCAGGAGAGATGTGGCTACCAAGGGAAGGAAGAGGGTCTGTAGGTGGGCAACACTCTCTCTCTATCTCATCTTCTTGAGAGAGAGAGAGACTGACTGAATAAGGCTTTCTTTGTGGGTTCTCACAACACGAGGTGTGAGATGTTGGCGACGCAATGGGAAATTGCAGTAGTGATGGCTTGTTGCGTTAAGAGCAAGTCGTCTAGTAGATGAAATGACCTAGTGAAGTGTGTGTGTTCTTGAGTTGCTCCATTTGGCCATGAGTGGACAAGGCACATGGAGGAGAGAGAGAGAGATTTTGCCTGTTGACGCCATGCACCAAGGATGTATGAGGACGAGCCGGTGCAAATAGAGACCTTGTTGCTACCTTCATTCACTCTCTTTAAAGAGATTATTGGCCTCAAGAACACACGAAATATATCTGCTGTGTGCGACCATGTTTGGTCGTCTAAGACAATGTCAAACGATATAAAGTTACTAATCACTTTCTGAAACTATTCTCTTGCATGGTCTCATGCATGTAGCTATTTGTCTTATATGAATTTATGCAAGTGGGTTTGTAATTATGCCAATATTATTGGCATCAGTAATATGTCATTTGACAGCTATGCACATGCATAATCACAATGTCTAAATTGATATACTCATTGCAATTCTGAAGCTCTATTTCTGGGTGCAGACTGAACTTAGAACTATCTAACACTGGGTCATTAAGACCCCAAGGCGGTGAAATCAGCGATTGTGGACGGGCTGCAGAGATCTTGAGGAGAATGGACGGAGGAAAAAACATCAACGCATTGATCCACAACCCCCCACGTCTACGACTCGAACCCAAGACCTCCTTGTTGGCATCCCAACGCCCTAATCACACGCCCGCGTGGGTTTGCTTGTCCCCAAGGTGAAGCCATTGTCTCATAAAGTGAACTTGGACAGGGCCAAAAGTAAACACGGACCAAAAAAGTAAACATGGACAAAAAAGTAAACAAGAAAAAATCAGACAATGTTTATGCTTTGCGAGAAATGTGCTTCCTCGAGGGGGTCACTCAATAATTATGTGACTATCGCGTGAGTGCAGTAAAAGGGGTTATTAAATTTCATTTTTTCTCACATTTTCACATAAGAAGGGTACTATAAGATAGAATTGGAAAAAAAATTACAAATTGAATAAAAAAAGGATGTATTTTATTCACAAAAAATTCACGAATATAAAGAGTATTAAAAATGGTCCTTGAATGCACGCGATATACACAATTTATACATAGTGACCCCCTTGAATGTGCTTCACCTCAGCGCCCTAGATCCCACCACTTATACTTCATTCAATACCCTATGTTAGATACTATTGAGGGGAGGCAAGACCACTTTACATCTCTACTTCAAGAGAGCTTTAATAACTCTCAATGCTTATTACAATAAGTTTTAAAGAACTTGTGACTAAAATTTCCACATTGCAATCTACGACAATATCATGAGCTGTTGCGATGGAGAAAGTGCATACCTTACTAAGTGCGATTAGAAGTAGGAAAATGCTTGTCGCACCTAGCTATGCGCTCCCTCTTGAGTAGTAGCTCATGATGTTGAACCCTATAGTGCAAAATCATGTGAAAAGAGATCCTATGGGCGACTTATGTGTGCACTCCATATTACGGGGAGACCGTATAGAGCCTCTAAAAAAAGTTTTTTGGAAATTCTGCACCTATCGAATCTACCTGGATTAAAAAAGAAAGTGTTTTCATGGTTAGACAAGGCAAGATCTTTGGTCATATTGTGTTTGCGAATGGAATATCCACGGATATGGATAAAATCAAGGTGATTGCGGACATGCCACGTCCAAAAACAATAACAGAGGTTCAATCATTCATGAGACATTGTGGATACTACAAAAAATTTATCTACATGTTCACAATCATAGCTAAGCCTCTCTATGGTCTGATTGTAACCTTTGGGTGGACAAAAAATTGTGAGGAAGCATTGCAAATGTTGAAGCAAGTATTGATACACATTGGTATCAACACCAATCCTCAAAGCACTAGATTGGATCAAAATCTTTCATGTTCATTTAGATGCCTTTTCTTTTGCCATTGGATATGTCATGGCACAACCTGGTGAAGGCACTATGGACCTTTTGATATGCTATGTCAGTCGTCAACTAAACAGTGCTGAACAAAACTACACAACTACTTATGACGTGAAGAAATTCAGGCATTATCTCCTAGAACACCACTTCATTTTCTTTATGGATCACCAAGCACTATTGTATCTCATCAACAAGTCACACAACACGAGTCGAATAGTTAGATGGTTCATCATCTTCCTTGAATTTGATTTCATAGTTGTGGTAAAAAAGGGTACAACTCATCAACAAGCTGATCACCTTTCTAGGTTACTAAACAGAAAGAGCCTAGATAGAGTTGAAAATGATTTGCTAGATGCATACCTATTTAACCTAGAAAGGATCCCTCGATGGAGTGAGATTATAATTCCACTTTTGTCTACAGGACAATTGTTGATAGATTGGGAAAGTTAGTTGATAGGAGCTTGATCGAGCAAATCATTCCTTTTCATCTGCTTAGCAAACGACTTTATTATAGGGGTTTAGATGGCATCTTGAAATTATGCATAGAAGCCTCTGACATTCCTTTGTACCTAAAGGAAGCACATGTCATAATGGACTTTATTCATCATGGGAAAACCAAAACATATCAAAATTTGACAAAGATGGGAGTTTTCTAGCCTAGTATGAAGTTTGATGCACACATTTGTGTTAAGAATTGCAAATCATGTACATGCAACACCCCTAAGGAGTACACAATAATTTCCAGGTGAATATAGCACCACATTGAACTAAGTATATTGTGGATTTTTTGAACCAGGTTCCTTTCCTTGCAAACATGTCCAAAACAAGGATGAAAGAAATTAAAACTGAAGCACAATCATATGAATTAATTATCAACCAGCTGTAAAAATCCTGCAAAGATAATCAACTTAAACTTTGTGCATCAAAAAGTGATCACATACCGATCTTGTAGGAAGCACACTCAAGGCAAGAAGAAGGCAATTTTTAGCTGAAAGATGGCCTACACTCTTTATGGATGTTGAAGCATTTGTGAAGCAGTGTGATGAGTATCAAAGGATAAAAGTTCCAATAACAAAGGAGGAAATGCCGATAAGACCAATGATAGGAGCACAAACATTTGCCAAGTGGGGTCTAGATTTTGTGGGCCCCATAGCACCGTTCTCTTAAAAAACTCATGTAGAGTATATCACAGTAGCTACATACTATTTGACCAAGTGGGTTGAAGTTAAAGCCACAAAAAAATTTGATGCGTGCACCATGACATAATTCTTGTATGAAAATGTTCTCACACGGTACAATTTGCCTATCAAGATTGTTAGGTGATCAAGGGACACATTTTGTTAACAAAGTAATTGAGTACTTGCTTGATGAATTCATGGTCTTACATAGAAAATTGGCCATGTATCATCCACGAGCTAATGATCAAGCCAAGAGCACCAACAAAGTCTTGTGCACAGTTCTCGCTAAATTGTGAAGGAAAATAGATCGGATTATCAAAAGTTGCACTCTATTGTTGGGCTTATAGAGTTGCATACAAAACTGTTTTAGGGACTACACCTTATAAGAGGGTGTTTGGACTTAACACTAGAATGGTAACAAGACACTTTTATGTCCTTCGACACTTTTGTGTCCTGTTAAGTGACCATTTTGCTTGAATTATTTGAAGAGTATGAAAATGAATTTCTAGGTGCTATATATCCACAAAGTTGCCTTATGAGCTGAAAAAAAACTTAGCATTTTTTTTTTGGAGTATCGATCTCACCATTAACCTTACTCTTGCACAACATTTTTGAACCTAAACTGTGTGAAAAAACGGGTCCTGTTTTTGGCTTTTTTTTCAATTTTTGGCAACTATACCACTCTAAACTTCATGTTTGTGAGGTTTAGATGGCTAGAGGTTAGGCCTTCATAGTTCTCAACATGTTTTGATGCTTTTAGAGAGAGCTAAGTGTTAAAATTGAAAGTTATGACCAATTTATAAGAATTGCATAATCCTGTTTTTTGGCCAAAATTAGCACTTTTATGAATTTTTTGGTGGCTTTCTTGATATTCAAATTCAATTTTGATTGTGTAAGTGTAATGTATAACATAAAGCTAATCTTCCTTGAGTTTTGGGGGACCTAATATGCTATATAGCATAGTATATGATGATGGTTGAGTTTTTGATTTTGCTGAAGAATACAATACATTTTAGAGTAGCAAGTATAACTTTCTCAATATTGCTAGTTTCTTAGGCCAATTGTGTGTATTTTGTAGGTAGTAACCATATCTAATCAAAGACTACAAACTTGGCTAGATATTGAGTAGTTTCTATGGGTTTCTAGAGGTGATAATGCTAAACCTAGTTTTTTCATGTTTGTTGTATTTAGCACTTTATCATTGCCCCCAAGGTTCCAATTGTAAGAGATCCATTATCCTTTTGACATGCTCCATGGCTCCTTTTGAATCCAGAGGCCCAAAGGGAACTAAGAAAACATGTATATAGTATCTGTATTGAGCGTGACTATAGAAACTTTGATGATAGGTCCGCAGAATAGCAAAAATGCAACTTTTTTGTACCTATTTTTTTGCCCAAAAAACAATTAGTGAGGTAAAAGCAACCAAATGTTTTGGTCACCAACCCATTGAAGTTAACGGGGCATTTTATCTCATGTCCTCATTTTATCTCATGTCCTACAAAAATCTCCACTCTTATTTATATGCAATCAACCGTAAGAAATTGCTGTTTTGGGCAAAATGCAATGGTCCATCAACTTTGGAGGCTTGTAGTGACCAAGGGATGAGAAAAATTACAAGTTTCTCATTTTTTCCATATGTAGTAGTTATTGAACTATAAGCTCATGAAAGGATTTTTCAAAATGAGTGGATCTACTATGGTTTTGGAAATTTCTCCCAAAACCCTGAAAGGACACTTTTATGTCCTGTTAGGTTACCATTCTAGTGTTAATGCAATATTACACATAGAGTTTTTAATTTTAACCATGCAGATAGCCAACAAAATGGAATGGATTGGACATGAATGATCTGACCGCCTGGATGACAAAAAGTTGGATGAAATTAGATTAAAGACAATAATCACAATATATGTCCAAAAACAACACATGAAAGAGTTTCGTGACAAGAATATAAAATCCAAAGACTTTGCACCATGGGATTATGTTCTTGTCTATACTCTTAAGGAAGAAAAAAAGAAATTTAGAAAGCGAGGAATGGAACCATTCATGATTCATTCTATATCATCGATTGGGGCCATTAATCTTGTGACATTGGATTGACATGAAATGCTAAAATGGATAAGTGGTTGCATGCTTAAAAGTATCACTTGCCATTGACGCAAGAGATGCGTGAAAGGGCACATGCAGCTAGAAGCAAGAAAGAAAAGCAAATGCTTGAGATTCAATAGGCACAATAAGAAGCCAAAAGAGCACGCAACGAAAAGGAAGCAAAGAAAAGGACAGCTTGAGACTCATAATACTATGCGGATGCATTAGATTACAAGCATCGGGGAGGATGAAGAAAATATGGAGCCATATATTTTTGCAAATCTAGGAGCAAAACGAGTACCTATTCATGTGTTGGTTGAATCTGATGCTCATTTGAATATAATCAGTTGGAATCTGTACCAAAAAATTCCATAATTGGTCATGCAGCCTTTGAAACGAACATCTATAGGATTCAATGGAGCTACCAGTATTGCTACAGGTTTTGTGGAGCTCACAATACACATCAATGGATATGAATTTCCCCATATCTTTTTTGTACTACCACCAGATGCCTCCAATAATCAGTTAATACTGGGCACACCATGGCAACGCAAATACTACGTGTATATACAATGGTCCAAGAATCAGGTGCATTTTACAATAGGAACCAAGTAATGTATGCCAATTTTGCTTCCATGGAAGAGAACAAGTATCTTTTCGAGAAGGTCTGCGTCAAAAACAAAAATGAATCCAATAGTGTGACCGCATTAGAGACACAACAACCAATTCAAGCCACTATAGCTATCGGGTCTAGTGATAGCCTTGAAACTACATCTTCCAATTGTCCCCTCTCTTTAGTAAAAATCATGAATGCACACCCACCTATCATCAAGTGCACCTCAAAAATAGCCTACTTATTTGCACAACAAAAAATTGAAGTAAATGTGGATACCTAAATGGCAAGGTGCTCTAGTAAAGACAAAGTCAACCAGACCACAAACTACAAAGCAGAATTGGATACCTAAAGGAACCCACATGTCCAAGGAAACTTTGTTTGGATCCCAAAGGTTTAACTACAGCTTCAAAACTTGTGGCAACAATTATAACTACGAAAAACCAAAATGTTAGGTGGACTACTTCACTTCCAAAGCCACGGATATTCCAAGACAAAACAAAGTGGATACCACAACCCAAGCACATTCTACAATCATCAAAATAAAAGTGGATTCCAAAGCAACAAGAATTGCCAAAAGAAACATCCAATTCAGATGTGCCACAACCACCCGAACACTCTTCCAAATCTACAACCACTATCAAGGTATGGCGGCCTATCCCTCAACCACAATTTTAGAAACAACCATTCATTAATTCATCAACAAGCTATTGAGGTACAATGCTTACTACATGGTAAACACTCATTAACATCTACACATGTGAACTTCACCATCGAATGCCCTTAAGTAATTTGCTTAAGACCTGCATCTTGCACATCATCAAAATTTCCATGCATTAGCTGAGTGTGCATATGTAGGGCCCCTTACATGGCCTTGCATAAGGCACCACTTTACATCCCATGCACAACTCAACATAGATGACACATTATCGACCGGAAGTACTCCGACTAGGAGGGGGAGGCATTCTAAAGCATTCTGAATGCAAATCTTGATATTAGAAAGAAAAGAGCACTGTTTCCTTGACTTTTGTGTTATAATTCACAGTGGATTTCTTGTTTTTTGCTACAATTATTGATTTTGTATTTGGAAAGATGAAGAGATTCAAGAGCAAAGGTCAAACATTAAAAATGAGCCCTTAGGTGTGTGTAAATACGCAAATAATAAGGTTCTTTGCTAAAAATAATAATAAGAAGTGGAGCAATCCACCAAAAAGTTGCAAATAAAGACTTTCTTTAAGAGTTGACCTTACTTAATTATCTAGATATTTTTTAGCCTTTTGGTCAAATTTGATATTTTTCTTTATTTTTTATTGCTTTTATTTCTTTTCTAAGCAATAAATGATGACAAAAGCAAGAAATTACCAAAAACAAGAGATTCAAGTACATGGACTTCAGAAAGAGACATGGGGTAACAACGATCAAGTTATGGTTGAATTCAGATAAGTTGCTAAAAATGCTTTTAAACTGAAAAAGCTTGGTCGGGCAAAATGGACGGATTGGGGTCATATGGTGTCCGATTATGGAAATTTTTGACACGATACTCATCAAACACATGAGGTAGGACTAACTGTGAGGTGGGGACAAAAAATGACTCGAGGGCCCTAGGTATGTATAGTCTAGCCGCATTTGAATTATCATTTCTAGTTGTGAGTTTGTGTGTGTGTGAGAGAGAGAAAGCTACTTTGGAGCTGATTTTCTCGCAATTCCCATGCCCTACATGCTTAGCTTTGACATCAGACATGAGAGGTAGGTTCTCTGCCTAGTACACAATCATTTGATGCAAATGCATGTCAAAATCAATAATGGGAAAGCTTGGTTATGTTAGAGTTTTGGCATCTCGAGTGAACAGTCCAATGTGATCCCATTATTTATTTTGGATTTTAGGTATTTATTTTACTTATTTGTCAAAGTATGGGTAGGCAAATTTGGTAGGGAACCAATCAAACATATCTAAAACACTATGGATGAGTGCACCAATACATTGTTGCTAGTCAAATCATGCACATATGTGCTACACAATTCATTATCTTGGAGTATTATATTTTGAACGTGATGTGTTCATAGTTCACGAATGGGGATTTTGGATGTATTGTGGTCTATAGTGCAAATCTTCTAAAAAGGCAACCGATGCTGAAGATGGCATTATTATCAAGTACAAAGTTGAGGTTAGCAAAACCAAGGTTTATCTAGTTGGTGGCCACTGCTGGGGTATCCATGGTAGCTCAAGGGGTTCACCATTTAGTACCCCCGTATATAATGTGCGTTAGTGGGGTATTAGAAAAACCCCTCTTTTAACATGTCTAAATGAATAAAATGACCTCTTATTTTATGATTTTTTCCAAAATTGAATATAAGAACCCCTTATTTTAATGTATCTCTGTTAAATTGCCTAAATTTTTTGTATTTTAAAACCCCTCCTTTTAAACTCATGTTATACATTAACATGATTACATAGTGCACCCCCCAAGCATGGTAGCTTCTTCATTGACTTGGTCTCACTATTGATGTCCACTATGAGCTATAGAGAGGGTGTTAGTGTTTTGGCATCTCGAGTGAACTGCCCAATGTGATCCCATTATTTATTTGGATTTTAGGTATTTATTCTACTTATTTGTCAATGTTTAAGTAGGGAAATTTCTTGAGGTTGCTATATAAGCAACCCCCTGCCTCCATTGTATACACATTTCAAATATTTTGCCAAGATTGATTGGTTCAGGAGATTCTCTCTCTCTCTCTCTCTGTCTCTCTCTCTCTCTCTCTCTCTCTCTCTCTCTCTCTTTCTCTCTCTCTCTCTCTCTCTCTCTCTCTCTCTCTCTCTCTCTCTCTCTCTCTCTCTCTCTCTCTCTCTCCTTGGTCTCTATGCTTCCGCATCATGGACTCTGACAGGTTGGACCTAGGTTGGCTTGCACACAAAAATGATCCCTACACTGGGTCGGGGCATCCAATGATGACTAAAATCAAGGGAGGGGTTGCTCTTAGGCTTACTAACACACCTCTAACTTCAAAATTCAATTTTGAGCTACTGGAAAACCGTACTATAAAACTTTTTTTTGTTTTGTTGTTTATGTTTGCAAACCTTTGTACTTATGTATGCTTATGTGTGTGTATCCATGCATGTGGGTGGTTTGGGTTCGAACCTGGGTTCGAACCTAGTTTTACACCCATTATTGGGAAATTGATGACGTTAGTGGGGATATAATATTCAGTAAACACTATGCATAATTTATTTAGTAAACTGATTGATGCTTCTATTGACATATGGATGAGTACCATGACTTTATAACCTGCACTTCTATTTAGAGGTGAATCTAGGCATATCTAGCTATACTTCTTGGTCATGTAGGTTTCACATTGTGAATTTTTTGCTCGAATTACAACCAGCTTCTTTTGAGTTAATTCTTGCAACCTCCCTTGGTGCACATGCCATATCAAAGGCCTCATTTTTGTGCCGACATTTCCTATTTAATGCTTCTTTCAATGCTAGGCTTCATTGTGGTTGAGTCTGACCTCCATCTCTAGAACTATGACAACAAATCAATACACAAGTTTTTGTATTGATGTATGCTTGTGTGTGTACATGTGTGGTGTTGGTGTGTGAAAATGTACATATTTATCGGAATAGTTATACACCCACTATTGGAACCTAGGTCTACATTCACTATGGGTTCACCATTTCCATTTGCTAGTAATTACAAATTTTTTGTTTCCATTTTGTGGTAGATTTTCAAATTTTAGATTTTCAAAATATCTATATTTGGTAATTGTAGAATTTTAGTTCTGGGCTTGCTCCCTTCCTAATTCTACTGGTCAATTTGATGCAAGTGGTTTAAATGAAGCGCCACAAAAAGCTTCCTATTTGAACCATAAAAAAGATCAATGTTGTTATATATGTGTCCACACCAGCTGGTGTTGTGTCTGGGTCCCATGTGTGCCTCAACCTAACCATTTAAAATGATTATGTGAGTGTTGTAGAGGGTGGGGATTGTAGGGTTACTACCACATGGGGAAACATTATTGCTGCCAAAATAGTACCCCAAGTAGACAGTGCTGCTCTTTATATCTTCTTGTTGTCGATCTATCACTATATTTGTGTTGAGTCCTCATTGTGTGTTTCCTGGCTAGCATCGAGGACATCTTTTTTTTCAGATTGATGAGATTTAAGTTGGCACTTGATGTGGACCAGACATTGCTATCAAGTATAGTACATGGGGAGGCATTGTCCCAAGCCTTGAATCTATTTTCTATAGTATAAATAATGTCTTGCTTTGATGTATGGTCACTTTGTGTTGAGTCTAGTTTAAAGATTTGCGATGTTTACTTGGTGTTATGGGCTTGCTTGCAATTGGATTGAGCATAGATAACTAGCACCCGTCCTAAAGAAGATTCACATCATTGATTCATTGTGGTATACCACTGACACCAATGCTCTTAGGCAAGTTCTCTCGCAAAAATTTATGAGCATCAATATGCCTGAGCTTGTCTTCTCCTTCTGGTCAGCTGTCTGCAGGTATTTGTGTGCTTTATCATGTGCTTTCTGCTACTTTGCCAATTGTAAAGCAATGAACTAGACATTCCGGCTTGTTGGAGGATCCTCTGGTCCTTGTTTTCCCTCTATGTAAACAATGGTGCAAGGCTTCTTGGACTTCCAAAAAAGAAGAGTTACTCTTTATACTTTGACTCTCTATGACAAGAGCACATGAAGCCACGTTTTGCAAACAAAGAGGAAAATGGTCATTAAATGTGAGAAAGGTAGAGAACCTCAATCGTCGGTGAGTGGAGGTGAAATGGGATAAGTTGAATCTTGAGTTTAGAAAAATTCCTAGGGATGAATTTGTCAACACGATTGTGAAGAATTGCATGTAAGCCTATCATTCACCATCAAGCAATGCCTTTCCCGCATCCAAAAGAGAATCAATGAAGGCTATGCGAAGCATGTATAGTTCTCTAAAACTCTTTCTTTCACTTTGTTGTTTTGTTGTTTATATTCTGTGTTTATGTTTGCAAACCTTTGTATTTATGTATGCTTATGTGTGTGTGTGTGTGTGCATGCATGCATGCAGGTGGTTTGGGTGTGTGAAACCATATTTTCAAACCTAGTTTTACACCTATTGAGAAATTGGCAATGTTATAGGGGATATACTATCTAGTAAACACATTGCATGGTGTATGTAGTAAATTGGTTGATGCTTATATTGACATATGGATGAATACCATGAATCTATACCTTGCACTTTGCATATCTAGCTATTGGTCATGTAGGCTTCACATTGTGAAGTTTTTGCTCAATTTACAACCAGCTACTATTGAGTTAATTATTTCAACCTCCCATGGTGTACATGTCGTACCAACTGCCTTATATTTGTGCTAACATTTCCTATTTAATGCTTCTTTCAATGCTAGGCTTCATTGTGGCTGAGTGTGACCTCCATATCTAGAACCATGACAACAAATCAGTACATAGATTTTGTATTAGTGTATTCTTGTGCATGTGTGTACATGTGTGGTGTGGGTATGTGAGAATGCACATATATTGGAATCTAGTTCTACACCCACAACATGTTCACCCTTTCCATTTGATGGTATATTTTAACCTTTTTTATTTTCAAAATTTATATTTTTGGTAACTATAGAATTTCAATTTTGGGCTTTCCCCCTTGCTAAATGTACTGCTCATTTTGATGTAGGTGGTCTCACTGGGATGCCACAAAAATCTCTTTATTTGAACCAGCAAAAAGACCCATGTTATAGATGTGTCCACACCACGTGGTATTGCATCAAGGTCCCATGCGTTCTGCAACTTCATCATTCAAAATGACAATGTATCACTATCTTTTTCTTGATAGAATCAACGACATCTATTTTTTTAGATCCATTACACTTAAGTTGGAAAATGATGCGGACCACACATTGCTATCAAGTATACTACATGGGGAGGCATCATCTCAGGCCTTGAGTCTATTTGCACAATATGGATAATGACTTGCTTTGATGTCTGGTCACTTTGTGCTGTGTCTAGTTGAAAGATTTGTGATGTTAACTTAGTCTGTGTTCTAGGCTTTCTTGCAGGTGGGTTGAGCATAGACTACTAGCACCCATCCTAAAGAAGGTTCGCTTCATTGGCTTATTATGGTATACCATGGACACCAATGTGCTTAGCCAATTTCTCTCGCAATAGTTTACCAATATCCAAATGTGTGAGATCATCTTCTCCTTCTAGCCGGTTGTGTGCACCTATTTGTGTGCTTTATTATGTGCTTTTTGCTATTTCACCAATTGTAAAGTGATGCAGCATACCATCCCAGCTTGTTGCAAGCACCACTAGTCATTGTCCCCTATATGTAAACAAGGGTGTGAGGCTTCTTGCACTACAAGTAAAGATGAGTTACTCTCTATACTTTGACTCTCTACTATTGCAAAAGCACATGGATGTATGTTTTGCAAAAAAAGAAAGAGAATGGTCATTGAATATGAGAAAGGCTGAGAGCCTCTCTATACTTTGACTCTCTACTATTGCAAAAGCACATGGATGTATGTTTTGCAAAAAAAGAAAGAGAATGGTCATTGAATATGAGAAAGGATGAGAGCCTCAATTGTTGACAAGCGGAGGAGAAATGGGATAAGTTGATCTTCGAGTTTAGAACGTGGTTTTGAACAATGCCTAGGGATGAATTTGTCAACAAGATTGTGAAGGAGCACATGGAAGCCTATCATTCAACTGTCATGCAACGCCTTGCCCCCATCCAAAATAAAATTGATGAAGGCTACGAGAAGCATGTAACACGGTATGTAATGGCTACTCAGGCTACATCCAAATTAGCATCACTGAAGAAGATCAAAAGAAGACATCACACCATGTGCTCTAAAACTCTCTCTCTAAATTAGTTGTTTTGCTACTTATATTCTTTGTTTATGTTTGCAAACCTTTGTATTTATGCATACATATGCGTGTGTGTTCATGCATGTGCGTGTGGTTTGGGTGTGTTCATGAAAGCATATATTTGAACCTAGTGGCAATGCTAGTGGGGATATAGTATTTAGTAAAACTATGCATGATATATTTAGTAAATTGATCGATTCTTATATCGACATATAGATGACTACCATGACTCTATATTTTGCACTTCCCCGGCCTTAAAGGTGAATCTAGAATATCTAGCTATATTTCTTGGTCATGTAGGCTTTAGATTCTTAAGTTTTTTCTTGACTTACAACCAGCTGCTATTGAGCAAATTCTTTGAACCTCTCATGCCGACATTTCCTATTCAATGCTTCCTTCAATGATAGGCTTCATTGTGGCTGAGTCTGACCTCCATATCTAGATCTATGACAGCAAATCAATACTAATTCTACTCCTCATTTTGATGTAGGTGGTTTCACCAAGACTCCACAAAATTATCCTTATTCAAACCAACAAAAATACCCATGTTGTTATAGATGTGTTCACACTACATGGTGTTGCATTAGGGTCCTATGTGTGCCTTAACTTCACTATTGAAAATGATAGTGTGAGTGTTGTAGAGGGTGGAGATGGTAGGGTTACTACCATGCCTAGAAACATTACCGCTACCACGTTTGTACCCCAAGTAGACATTACTGCTCTTTGTATGTTATTGTTGTCCACCTACCGCTATCTTTGTGTTGAATCCTCATTGTGTGTTTCTAGGCTAGCATCGAAAACATCTATTTTTTTCAAATCCATTAGATTTAAGTGGTAGAAGTTGATGTGGACTAGGCATTGTTATCAAGTATACTACATGGGGAGGCATCATCCCAGAACTTGAATCTATTTTCATAGTATGGATAGTGTCTTGCTTTGATGTGTGGACAATTTGTGTTGAGTCCAATTGGAAGATATGTGATGCTAACTTGGTGTGTGTTCTAGGATTACTTGGTGGGTTGAGCATCGATTACCAACATCCATCCTAAAGAAGGTTTGCATCATTGATTTATTGTGGTATACCATGAAAAACAATGTGTTTAACGGATTTCTCTCGCAAAAATTTACAGGCATTAGCATGTCTGAGCTCATCTTCTAATTTTGGCTGACTGTGTGCACGTATTTTTGTGCTTTATCATGTGCATTCCACTATTTTACCAATTGTAAAGCGGTGCAACTAACCATTCAATCTTGTTGCAGGCACCACTTTTCCTTGTTTTCCCTCAATTTAAACAAGGATGTGAGGCTTCTTGGACTACCAGGAAAGAAGAGTTCCTCTTTGTACTTTGACTCTCTATGGAAAAAGCACAAGGATGCATGTTTTGCAAACAAATAAAGAAGATGTTATTGAGTGCAAGAAAGGTTAAGAACCTCAATCATCAATGAGTGGAGGATAAATGGGATAACTTGAGTTTTGAGTTTAGAACAATGCCTAGGGATGAATTTGTGAACAAGATTGTGAAGGACCGCATGGAAGCCCATCATTCAATCGTTGAGCAACACCTTGCACACACCCACAAAGTGAATAGACAAAGGATGTAAGAAGCATGCAAATTTCTCTAAAACTCTTTCTCTAACTTTGTTGTTTTGCTCCTTATATCCTTTTTTTATGTTTGCAAACCTTTGTAATAATGTATGCTTATGTGTGTGTGTGTGTGTGTGTGCATGCACGTGGTTTGGTTGTGCTATTTGGAAATTGGGGATGTTAGTGGGGATATAGTATTTAGTAAACACTATGCATGATATATTTAGTAAATTAGATGATGCTTATATCAACATACGGATGAATACCATGATTTTATACCTTGCACTTCCTTTTAAAGGTGAATCTAGGCATATCTAGCTATATTTCTTGGTCATGTAGGCTTTACATTGTGAAGTTTTTGATTGAGCTACAACCAACTACTATTGAGTTAATTCTTTCAACCTGATCTGGTGTGCATGCCTTACAAACTACCTAATTTGTGTGCCAACATTTCCTATTTAATGGTTCTTTCAATGCTAGCCTTCATTGTGGCTAAGTCTGACTCCATCTCTTATGACAACAATCTACACAAATTTAACACTAGAATGGTAACATGACACTTTTATGTCCTTGGACACTTTTGTGTCCTGTTAAGTGACCATTTTGCTTGAATTATTTGAAGAGTATGAAAATGAATTTCTAGGTGCTATATATCCACAAAGTTGCCTTATGAGCTGAAAAAAACTTAGCATTTTTTTTTTGGAGTATCGATCTCACCATTAACCTTACTCTTGCACAACATTTTTGAACCTAAACTGTGTGCAAAAACGGGTCCTGTTTTTGGCTTTTTTTTCAATTTTTGGCAACTATACCACTCTAAACTTCATGTTTTTGAGGTTTAGATGGCTAGAGGTTAGGCCTTCATAGTTCTCAACATGTTTTGATGCTTTTACGGAGAGCTAAGTGTTAAAATTGAAAGTTATGACCAATTTACAAGAATTGCATAATCCTGTTTTTTGGCCAAAATTAGCACTTTTATGAATTTTTTGGTGGCTTTCTTGATATCCAAATTCAATTTTTATTGTGTAAGTGTAATGTATAACATAAAGCTAATCTTCCTTGAGTTTTGGGGGACCTAATATGCTATATAGCATAGTATATGATGATGGTTGAGTTTTTTGATTTTGCTGAAGAATACGATACATTTTAGAGTAGCAAGTATAACTTTCTCAATATTGCTAGTTTCTTAGGCCAATTGTGTGTATTTTGTAGGTAGTAACTATATCTAATCATAGACTACAAACTTGGCTAGATATTGAGTAGTTTCTATGGGTTTCTAGAGGTGATAATGCTAAACCTAGTTTTTTCATGTTTGCTGTATTTAGCACTTTATCATTGCCCCCAAAGTTCCAATTGTAAGAGATACATTATCCTTTTGACATGCTCCATGGCTCCTTTTGAGTCCAACGGCCCAAAGGGAACTAAGAAAACATGTATATAGTATCTATATTGAGCGTGACTATAGAAACTTTGATGATAGGTCCGCAGAATGGCAAAAATGCAACTTTTTTGTACCTATTTTTTTGCCCAAAAAAAAATTAGTGAGGTAAAAGCAACCATATGTTTTGGTCACCAACCCATTGAAGTTAACGGGGCATTTTATCTCATGTTCTACAAAAATCCCCACTCTTATTTATATGCAATCAACCATAAGAAATTGGTGTTTTGGGCAAAATGCACTGGTCCATCAACTTTGGAGGCTTGTAGTGACCAAGGGATGAGAAAAATTACAAGTTTCTCATTTTTTCTATATGTAGTAGTTATTGAACTATAAGCTCATGAAAGGATTTTTCAAAATGAGTGGATCTACTATGGTTTTGGAAATTTTTCCCAAAATCCTGAAAGGACGCTTTTATGTCCTGTTAGGTTACCATTCTAGTGTTAATGGTTCTTTCAATGCTAGCCTTGATTGTGGCTAAGTCTGTTGACTCCATGTATAGAACTATGCCAACAATCTACACAAATTTTTGTATTGATGTATGCTCATGTGGTGTATGTGTGTGTGTGAATGCACATATAGTGGAAACTAGTTCTACAACCAGTATTAGAACCTAGTTTTACATTGACGATAGGTTTACCCATTCCATTGGCTAGTAATTATAGATTTTTTGTCTTCATTAGCTGGTAGATTTTCAAATTTTAGTTATTCAATTTTTTTATTTTTGGTATTTGTAGATTTTCCATTCTGGGCTTTCTCCCTTGCTAATTCGAATTCCTCATTTTGATGTAGGTGGTTTGACAAAGACATCATGAAAATCTCCTTAGTTGAACCAACAAATAGACCCATGTTGTTTTAGATGTGTCCACACTACCTGGTGTTGCATCAGGGACCCCATTGTGCCTCAACTTCACCATTCAAAATGGAAATGTGAGTGTTATAGACGACGGGGGTGCTAGGGTTACTACCATCCTATGGAGATATTGCTGCTGTCAAGTTTGTAACCCAAGTAGACATTGTTGCTCTTTATATCTTCTTGTTGTCTATCTATCACTATATTTGTGTTGAGTCCTCATTGTGTGTCTCTAGGCTAGCATCGACGACATTATTGTTTTCAGATTGATTAGATTTAAGTTGGTAGTTGATGTGGACCAGGCATTGCTATCAAGTACTCTACATGGGGAGGCATTCTCCCAGGCCCTGAATCTATATGCACACCATGGATAATGTCTTTCTTTGATGTATGGTCACTCTGTGCTAAGTCTAGTTGGAAGATTTTCATTTTAACTTGCTGTGTATTCTTGGCTTTCTTGCAGGTGGGTTAGGCATAGATTAGCAACACCGATCCTAAAGAAGGTTCACATCATTGATTCATTGTGGTATACCATGGAAACCAATGTGCTCAGCCAATTTGTCTCACAACATTTTACGCACATCAAAATATACGAGCTTGTCTTCTCTTTCTCGCCGGTTGTGTGCATTTTTTTGTTTGCTTTATCATTTGCTTTTTGCTATTTCTCAAATTGTAAAGCAATGCAGCTAACCATTCCAGCTTGTTACATGGACCATTGGTCCTTGTTTTCCCTCTATGTAAACAAGGGTTTGAGGCTTCTTGGACTACCATGAAAGACGAGTTACTCTCTATACTTTCACTCTCTATGGAAAAAGTACATGAAGGCACATTTTGCAAACAAAGAAAGAGAATAGTCATTGAATGTCAGAAAGACTGAGAGCTTCAACCGTTGGCAAGCAGAGGATGAATGGAACAAGTCAAATCCCGAGTTTAGAACAATGCCTAAGGATGAATTTTTCAACAAGATTGTGAAGGAGCGCATGGGGGCATATCATTCAACCACAGAGCAACGCCTTGCCCACATCCAAAAGCAAATCGACAATGGCTATGAGAATCATGTATAGTGCTCTAAAAATCTCTCTCTAACTTTGTTGTTTTGTTGTTTATATTCATTGTTTATGTTTGTAAATCTTTGTATTTATGTATTCTTGTGTGTGTGTGTGTGTGTGTGTGTGTGTGTGTGTGTGTGTGTGTGTGCATGCATGCGGGTGGTTTGGGCATGTGAAAGCATATATTTGAACCTAGTTTTACACCCACTATTGGGAAAGTGGAGATGCTAGTGGGAATATAGTAACCAGTAAACACTGCAGCATGATATATTTAATAAATTGATTGATGCTTATATAGACATACTGATGACTACCATGAATCTATACTTTGCACTTCCCTTTAAGCATGAATCTATGCATATATAGCTATATTTCTTGGTCATGTAGGTTTCAAATTGTGAATTTTCTTCTCAAGTTACAATCAACTGGTACTGAATTAATTTGTTCGACCTTCCATGGTGCACATGCCATACCAACTTCCTCATTTGTGTGCCAACATTTCCTGTTTGATGCTTCTTTCGATGCTAGGCTTCATTGTGGCTGAGTCTCACCTCCATCTCTAAAACTATCACAACAAATCAATACACAAACTTTTGTATTGATGTATGCTCATGTGTGTGTACATGTGTGGTGTCGGTGTGTGAGAATGTACGTATATTAGAACATAGTTCTACACCCACTATGTGTTCACCTTTTCCATTTGCTAGTAATTACAAATTTTTTATTTCCAGTTGATCGTAGATTTTCAAATTTTAGATTTCCAAAAAAATTTCTTGTTATTGGCAAATTTTTAGTTATGGACTTGCTTTCTTGCTTATTGTACTCCTCATTTTGATGAAGGTTGTGTCACCAAGACACCGCAAGAAGCATGTAAAGTGCTCTAAAACTCTTTCTGTGGCTTTGTGGTTTTGCTGATTATATTCTTTGTTTATGCTTGCAAATCTTTGTATTTATGTATACCTATGTCTGTGTGTGCATACATGTACATGGTTTGGTTGTGTGAAAGCATATATTTGAACCTAGTTTTACACCCACTATTGGGAAATTGGCAATATTAGTGGGGATATAGTATTTACTAAACACTATGCAAGATATCATTAGTAAATTGGCTGATGCTTATATCAACATAAAAATGATTACCCTGGCTCTATACCTTGCACTTCCCTTTAAAGTTGAACCTTTCTCTCTTGCAAATTCCATTGCTCATTTTGATGCACATGGTTTCACTAAGATGCCGCAAAAAGCTACCTATTTGAACCAATAAAAAGCCCAATGTTGTTATAGATGTGTCCACACCACGTGTTGTTGCATTAGGGTCCCATGTGTGCCTCAATCTCACCATTCAAAATGACAATAGGAGTGTTGTAGAGGGCGGGGATGGTAGGTTTACTACCACACAGGAAAACATTTCCCTTGCCATTTTTGTACCCCAAGTGGACATTGTTTCTCTTTGTATATGCTTGTTGTCCATATATCGCTATCTTTGTGGGGAGACCTCATTGTGTGTTTCTAGGCTAGCAACCATGACATCTATTGTTTTCAGATCAATTAGATTTAAGTTGGTAGTTGATATGGACCAGGTGTTGCTATCAAGTATACTACATTGGGATGCATCATCCCAAGCCTTGAATCTATTCTCATAGTATGGATAATGTCTTGCTTTGATGTATTGTCACTTCTTCTTGAGTCTTGCTCGAAGATCTTTTATGTTAACTTGGTGTGTGTTCTGCACTTGCTTGCACATGGGTTGAGCATAGATTACTAGCACCCATCCTAAAGAAGGTTTGCATCATTGATTTACTATGGTATACCATGGACACCAATGTGCTCAACCAATTTCTCTAGAAACAATTTACAGGCATCCGCATGTCTGGGCTCATCTTCTCCTTCTAGTCGGTTGTGTGTACATATTTGTGTGCTTTCCTCTATTTTACCAGTTGCAAAGCGGTGCAACTAACCATTCCAACTTGTTGTAGGTATCACTGGTCCTTGTTTTCCCTCTATGTAAACAAGGATGCAAGGCTTCTTGGACTGTAGGAGGCACATGGAGGCACGTTTTGCAAACAAAAGAAAGAAAATGGTCATTGAATGTGAGAAAGACAAAGAACCTCAATCGTCGGCGAGTGGAGGAGAAATGAGATAATTTGAATCTCAAGTTTAGAATAATGCCTAGGGATGAACCTGTCAACAAGATTGTGAAGAAGAGCATGGAAGCCTGTCATTCAATCATCAAGAAACGCCTTGCTTGCATGCAAAATCAAATTGATGAAGGCTATGAGAAGCATGTAAAGTCCTCTAAAAATCTTTATGTGACTTTGTTGTTTTTATAATTTTATTCTTCGTTTATGTTCTCAAACCTTGTATTTATGTATGCCTATGTGTGTGTGCACGCAGTGGTTTGGCTGTGTGAAAGCATATATTTGAACCTAGATTTACACCCACTATTCGAAAAGCTGCGATGTTAATAGTATTTTTAGTAAACACTAAGCATGATATATTTAGTGAATTGGGTGATGTTTATATCAACATACGGATGAATACCATGACTCAATACCTTGCACTTCCCTTTAAAGGTGAATCTAGGCATATCTAGCTATAATTCTTTGTCATATAGGCTTCACATTGTGAAGTTTTTGCTCGAGTTACAACCAATTTCTGTTGAGTTCACATGGTGTGCATGCCGTACCACTACCTTATTTTTATGTCAAAATTTCCCCTTTAATGCTTCTTTCAATGCTAGGCTTCACTCTGGCCAAGTCTGACCTCCAACTCTACAACTATGACATCAAATTGCGGCCATGGGTGAAAGATGAGTAGCTACATGCATTTTCAAACTTTTCCAAAATTATGATTTATGCTTGGATCTAATATGACACCAGGATGGCTAGAATGTAAGCTAAATGTGGGCTTTGGTCCTAGAAATGAATTTCCTACGTGCAAGTCGAGCTGCATTGATAGCTGGGTATGCTCGATTGGAAATAATTGAGCTCGATACTAGGCTGGTCGGTATATCAAATATGTTGCAATCAAGAGATCAGTAAGAGCTTGAGGAGCTATTGATTGCAAGATTATGCCAAAATAGGGCAAGGTAGGTTCAGATTTTCTAACACCAATGCTAGAAGCCGTCGGAGTTGAATGCTATGCTTGGCATTGCTTTGATTGATATGTAGTCACATGTAGTGCCCTTATGAAAGCATAAAGTCCTTGATGAGGTTTCACTGCAAGATATCATCTCATGGAGATCATTGATTGTGGGAAATTCCCAACATGTGACTGGAATGTAGTGTTGGTGATGCCTTGGTCATTGTGCATGCTAAATGTGGTGTCCATTGAGGGTGCATCCACCCAAGAGGGGCGTCCGATTGCCCAAAAGCACAAGGATTATGTCCGCCCATTTGATCAAAATGTTTAGGGTTATTTTTTTCATAATGTGAATGGGTAGCAAACGACAACGCTAAAGAGGGAGAGGTGGACTCGTGTCGGCCTGTGTGTTGCTTGGATGGGCTCGCCCATGAATTGAAAACTACATAGCAGGCCATGACGTTGCTTTTTGGGCCTATTTTTGCTGCACTTGGTGCCACTGCAAAGGTCGACCTACCACGTCATCAAAAACCCTCCTTCCCACAATAGCAATGACGACATCGTCGTTGCTGAAGGGGATTAAACCAAAAAAAATGAGGGGCTATTTTAGGGAGAAAAGAATGGGTTTTTTTGGCATTTAAGGGGAGGAAGTTCAAGGGAAGGAGAAGATATCAAAGGGAGGAGAAGGAAAGGGTATCAAGAAAGGCTCAAACTATCTCTCAACTCTTATTAAAAGAGGAGGGAAAAAATGAGAGGGCATGGTCGGAAAGAAGCATCAATGAGATTCAAAAATTGTGGTGCTGAGCAGCATGGGAGGGGAGATCTTGGATTCAAGCAGATATATACTCTCTCACTCTTGGTGTTGGGAAGAAAGCCTTATAATAAAGTCAGACTTTCTCTCTCTCTCGACTTCAACAAAGGATTGGCAATTATCTATCTCTTTGTTGCTTGGAACCCACCGGCAAAGCAAGAAACAACAAGAGGGGATCTCTCTTAGCCGACTTGGAGACCTCCCAGCGGCCATAATGGAGAAAATCAAGTAGTGCAAAGGGATTGTCCTGCAAGTTAGAGAGTAATAAAAACTTAATCAAGGATAAGACAGAAGGGGAAATTTTGGAAACTAAAAATCAAAGGAGCTAAAGAGGTTGGGATTTTGCCTGGAGAACACAGGTTGCTTCCATCAAATTGGGTCCTAGTTAGGATTTGCAAATCAAAAGGAATATTGATGATGGCGTATGCAACCCACTTGTAATAGGGATATTGGAGATAAAAAATTGCTAGCATCTGTTGATTGTTAGCATCAATTAAGTTCCGTTGACTTCTCTCAATTTGTTTTTAGCCATTATTTTTGTTCCGAGTTGCGATTTTCTTACACCATTTCTTTCTAAGTGTCACTATATACTCTTACTAACACAAAACCACTCCTAGTTGTACGTGTTTCACTTTTTTGTGCCTTGGTTGATTATCCATCTAAAGCCAAAAGCCCGATGCTTTCCCACTCAACCCTTGAGAGCTGCACACTTTGACAAATTAATTTCTAAAGATGTCGGGGGATATGTGTTTGAAACGTAGGAAGGCGTGGGGCCTCTAGCTATGAGAGGTGTGTGTGTGAGAGAGAGAACAACAAACACAAGAAGCTTTGACAATCACCATTAACACCAATAAACTTAGCCAAGGTGGGCTGTTAACGGCACCATCTGTTGATTTACATCAGGACTAAGGAGTTTAATCTCCTTACAAAGATTAAGCAATCTGTTAACAATGGCACCATAACTTATCAACAAGATTAACAAAGTTTAAACTAATGATGGTGATGGAGATCTCCTCCATGTCCTTATTTTCCTGCTTCAATAGCCCTCAAGAACTCTCTAAAGCTCCCTCTTTGTAATTGTTGGAATGCAAATTGCCTTGCTTCAATAGCCCTCAAGAACTCTCTAAGGCTCCCTCTCCGTGTGGTTGTTGGAATGCAAACTGCCTTGCTCTTGCTTCCTTCAATTTCTGTCAAGAGTTCTCAAATATCCTACTATATTCATGCAAAAAGTCCTTCTCTTTGTGTTCTGCTTTTCACTTCAATCCCCAAGAAGAAGAATCTTCCGACTCTCTCTCCTCTGATTATCACCAAGAGCTCTCTAAAAATTCTCTAATTGCCTTCCTTTTCTATTTCTCACCAAGCCCGAGCTTACTTCCTCGCTTCCTTTCATTCCTTCAAACCACAGGCTTCATCCCTTTCTTGCTTACCCTCAAACTTCCTCTTTACGTTCATGCCCAACAAAACCATTGGATTTTTCTCCTCCTCATTGATATTCCTTCTTGACTTCCTAATCATGGGCTTACCTGGACCCCCTCGCATGCCAAAAAATAAGCTTCTGAAAATAGCCCCCCTCCCTTATTTAACAATGACAACGATGTTGTTGTGTGGGAACGGGGGTGGCTAATGTGGAACACTGGCATGACGACTCCACAAAAACCCATGGGATCAATACCAAATAGAGGCACGATACCATCCTTAGTGATTTTTGTTTCATGCTCGTCAACACCCGAGCTTTGTACAGCTTGCTACAAGCATTTCTTCTGTTCCTTGCACCTCTGGTTCGCGCCAATACCATGCCTCCTTTTTTTTTTCCTTTTTTTTCCCATCCACACACATTAAGCCTTGGCCCCCCCCCTTGGGGAACCATTGGTCTTGAGATCATGGGCGGTCGGATCCTCGTGGGTGGCCTTTGATGCTTAGGAGCGGCCATCCCCTCAATGGACACCACATTTTCATTACATGTTGACTAATCATTTCCAACATTTAACATATACATCAACCCAAGCATTTCTAAGAAAATCACATCTTGTTGCTTCTTGCCACTACCATGTTGGGCATTTCTCACAACGAATGCATTGCAAGAGTCAGCATTCCGTACAAGAAGATCCTTGAACTCTCTTTGGCTTTTTGAAGTACACCACATTTGACATACTTATCAATCAAGCACTGTCAAACAGAACACATTTGGCATATATCTCGACCATCATAGTGTTGAGCACAACTCTAGCAGCATACCCTACTATCAATGCACTGCACAAGATGACATCCTGGACAAGATTCTCCTTGAGCACTTATTGCCCTAATAATTGCACTGTATTATAGAACTCGGTAGAAACCAAAAAACTCCCAGATGGCACACTGACCAAGGCAACCAACCTGGCATAGAATTGGCCCCCGCTAGGGAAACTTCAACTAGCAATATCTTGGCAACCAAAACTCCAATTTCCAATCTAAAAAAACCTAGGTGCTCCACAAGATGAGCTTTTTAGGCCTATGCAGTCATACCAACTTTGACCCTTCATGAGCAGCTACCCAATCCGATACATATCTGAAATCCATTTGAGCTTCAAATTGTCATAACTTCCCCACCATACCTCTAGTTGACAAGCCGTAAATACTGGCCTCTAGATCACTTTGAGTACTATTGTTCTAGTACATAAACTTCCAATTCCAATAACTTCAAATATCTCCACTTTCAGCATCAATAAGATAGTTTTCGGCCCATTAAAGCCGCATCTGACATACATTTGGCGTTGAGCTAACTTGTTATCAAGCCCTGATCACTAATCAATAATCATATAGTTCTCAAATATATTTTATTTGCATCCCTTTTCTCTTTTTCTCATCATGGAAGTGGAGCGGCGTGACATCCACCACTCTGAACTTGCACAGCCTCCAGACTGTGCCAACCAGTCTTCAGTCTTCAATTGAAAATCTATAAGCACCGCCCCACTGTGAGCATGCTTTGAAAATTTTTCCAACTTTTGGCCTTATTAGAATATGGCTTCCTCCAGGATCATAGGGAAAACAAAATATTTTCTAATCAGTAGAGCATACGCATGAATTAGCCCATACATTATCATGAAAATCGCCTGGAAAAATGGTAAATCAATCAATTTCCCTAGACCATGCATATAATTGTCTCCTTCTGGATCAAAAGTTAGCTCAAATCCCCTACATCATAGGATAACATCATATCCCATATAGCATCAGGTGTCATTAGTTATTGTCATATCCCTTGTGCAACTTGCTCATCCAATCGTTGATCATCAATCAAGGGTATGAGCATTTGTAATGCACCTTCACCCCCTCTAGCATTGGAATTGTGGTATTTCATATCTGAGTAGATGAGTGCCCTGACAAAAATCTCTTCATTGGGCTCCCAAGATGATTCAAAAAACATTTCCTATCTTGCACATGCTCAAAATCTAGTAGAGCCTAATCTAATAACTGCATAAGGTCAGTATCAACCACATCTAGATATTGATACCCTTAGCATCTGGATTTGAAAATCCTTCCAAAGCTTTGTCCAATGATCACATAAACTCAGGCTGCAAACTAGCCTCCCCACATATGGCATGTATATTAGACACGTCTGCTGTAGATTGCTCTTCGAGTTTCTCTCCCTCATTCAAATATCTTTGGAATTCTGTTGCACAAAATCCAGCATGCATATTGAAAATAGCATCTACTTTCCTGTTCATATCATCGGTACAATGCCACCAATCATATGCAACACCAAGAGATTTCACTGCATTCTACACCCCCTCTAAATAAGCATCATCAGACTCATGATTGTTCTCCCATAGTGTGAGCCCTATGTCACAAAATTTTGATAAATAAGGAGTATGAAACCCCTTTAAATCACCACTTTGCATATCTTCAAACACATACTCTTGCACATCCAAGCCTTCAAAATTTGATGTATCCAAACCTTGTAAATCTTGTATACCCAAGTCCATGGTCCTGCGGCTCTCAACAACAGCCTTGCTTTGACCTAGGGTAGAATCTGCACCACAAACATTTTGCTCTAATTCTAATTTAGTAGCAAAAGCATCAGCTATAACCAAATTGTGATGCATGTCTACTTGAATATGATTGCACTCATACACTTGCACAATCTTATCCTGAGCTTTAACCACTTTGTCATTTTGATCCCCTAATTTCTTTTACCCTTGTATTGCATGTATAGGTTCTTGCAAATTTCACCTTGTGTATCTTGAGGCTATATAGCCTAACCCTCAAAAATGTCTACTTCATGAAATGCATATGCAAAATGAAACTTTTCAAAACACAGTTTTAACTATATCTTCATCGTTAGCATGTAAGAAAGTAGCATCATGTAGAAGACACTCATCAATCATAGCTTCTAATTTTGATCATAATTGTTCTCGAATATCTGAATAAGTTGGTATACTTGGAATCTGTTCTTGATATCTTGCATCATGATCATCACTTACTTGTTGAAATATTCCCAATTGTCATTGCAAGTTTTAGTAAGCTCTTGAATCTGCTCCTTCAAATTTGAACTCACTAGCTGCTCAAAGGATAGAATCATTAACTCTTCTCGTATCCCTCTTAACTTGGTTCCAACTCATAGCATTCTAGACAGCCCTCTGGATCATAACCATTGAATTGGGTGCTTCTTGTATAGACATACAGATGACTACCATGATTCTATACCTTGGACTTACCTTTAAAGGTGAATCTAGGAATCTCTAGCTATAACTCTTGATCATGTAGAATTCACATTGTGATGTTTCTACTTGAGTTACAAATGACTACTATTGAGTTAATTATTTCAACCTCCCGTGGTGTGCATGTTGTACCAACTACCTTATTTTTATACCAACACTTCCTATTTAATGCTTCTTTCAATGATAGGCTTTATTATGGCTGAGTCTGACGTCCATCTCTAGAACTATGAAAACAAATTAGTACACATTTTTTTGTATCGATGTATGCTCGCATGTGTGTACATGGGTGGTGTGGGTGTGTAAGAATGTACATATTTATTGGAATCTAGCTCTACACCCACTATTGGAACCTAGGTATACATCCATTTGGGTTCACCCTTTCCATTTGCTAGTAATTATGGATTTTTGTTTCCATTTTTGGTAGATTTTCAAAATATCTATATTTGGTAATTGTATATTTTTAGTTCTAGGCTTGCTCCCTTCTCAATGTTGTTTTAGATGTGTCCATGCCAGTTGGTGTCACATTAGGTTCCCATGTGTGCCTCAACTTCACCATCCGAATGACAATGTGAGTGGTGTAAAGGGCGGGGATGGTAAGTTTCTATTTGTGTTGAATACTCACTGTGTGTTTGTAGGCTGGTATCAAAGACATCTATTGTTTTTAGATCAATGATATTTAAGTTGGCAATTGATGTATTTTCCTTCATTCACCATGAATGTTACTTTAGTTATGCCCCATCACCCTAGCAGCTTGTATTAGATATTTATAGTGATAGCACTTTAGTAATGAAACTAGATCCATTAGGTTCATTCACTCTTTACTCAATTCCTTGATTTACTATGTAAGGGAAATTTTTTGGTGAAATGCAATTGATCCACTACCTTCCATAGCTAGGTCAAAGTTGACTAAGAGTGGTAGGATTCATTTACATTGCTATTGGAATTTTTCATTAGAAAATCACTACAAAGCTATATTGGTTGGGTACTCTCTCCCTTTTTCCAAATCAATCGCTACTTCATAATCATGTGGTTTAGGTGTACATGGTGTTTATTTTGCAAAATGTGTTCCGTTAATTAATTTTATTCAAAATCATGAAAAGGTACATGGATAAAGATCCTGTTTGACAACATTTTGGCATGAAGCTCGGTCACTTGGTTCTCTATGACTTGTAAATGCTAATGCCCAACGTTTTTTGATTTTGGATCACTAAAAGTTAAAAAACTTCAAATTTTCCAAGGTTTTGCATGCTTTGTCCAAACTCTTGGTTTTGAGTGTATTTTTGGTGTCAATTTCACTGCAAGTTTTGGTTTTTGTTGCTTGGAAGCACCCTCTGTCAATTGGTGTCAGTTTCTGGTCAAACAGCCTCAGAGTTACATGGATCGCGATCCATGTTCCTCCACAAAACTGGGTGAAAATTTTTAGTTTGCTTCCTATGAGTTTGGTGGTCCCCATTTGCACCAAATTTTGAGTTTTGATTAGCTTTCACGCCTCTACCATCAAAGTTTTAGAATTTTTGATTTATGGTCGTTTTTGCCAAAATATGGTTTTTAGCCCTTTTTGCCTTGATCTTTTCATCGGGGAAGGGGTCACTATATGTAAAACATTTATATCACTTTCACTAAGGGAATATTTAAAAACCTTCTTACCCATAAAATTGTTTTGTTTTGAAAATCCCTCTTATGTAGCACTTTTCATAATAAAGAACCCCTCATGTATCAAAATTGTCACTATTTCAAAAGAAAATCCTCTTATTTCTAAAAAATCTAAAGAAACAATTAATGCTTATATTGAGAACTCACATGTTGTCCTACATATCTTTTAGTGACCCCCCCAAGCCAAACTATTGTGATTCAAGTGCTCTCACATTCTCTTCATCATTATCTTGGTAGAGAAGCAGCAAAAGGTGAAGACGTAGGGATATTGTGGGAAAGAGGCTTATGGACTTAATATTTTTCTCCATTGGAAGACAAATAATGTGCAAAATATGTAACCTTAGCTTGCGGACCCAAAATGGTTCATGAGGTGACTTTGAAGGGGGTTGACATCCCCAACAGCTCCTCAAAAGGACTCCATACATGTGAGAAGATCATAGTGGCCTAATTTGTGCATCAAGTGGAAATGAGAGCAAATCTTGGCATTCGTCCACATCCCTCCACTCCCAGAAAAGGATTGTTGAGCCCACAAGCACACTAGTAAGACAAGAACATGGTCAACCGTCCTAGCCAAGTGGTCATACAAGCTACCTGTTGAGGAGCCAAAAACATATGCAATTGAGCCTTTGTTAAAGCAGTGCTACAAGCCCGGTTGCATCAAAGACAAGTATGGGTGTTCTAGACTGGTTGACTAATCTACACAAGTTTATTCCAACTAAGTCAACCATTAAGACTCCAGAGTTAGCTAAGTTATTTGGGACAATCGGTACCATTTGTATGGATTGCCACAAGTAACATAGTGGAGTGATCATTATCTAAAGTTTAACAATCACTTCTAGAGGGCTGTGTTTAAACAATTGGACACACAACTCAACCTAAGTACTGCAAATCACCCTAAAATAGATGGTCAGACTGAAAGAATCAATCAATAATTAGAGGATATACTACAAGCATATGTTAGCAAGAAGCAATCATATTGGCAAGATTATCTTCCTATTCTCAAGTTTGCTTACAATAGTGCAAATCATGCAACAACTGGATTTAGTCCTTTCATGATCATGTATGATTTTGAGCTTCGGTCACTAGTTACAGTGGAGTTGGCAATTGAAAAGCTCCAACAGGCCAAGGATTTTCTCCACAACCATTTGGAAATGTTGAAAATCACTAAAAATCGCTCGTCAAAATGTACAGTAAGCACAGGATTGGTTTAAGAAGTATGATGATGAGAAACGTTAGCAGGTTACCTTCACAAAAGGGGAAGAGGTCTTTTTGTGCGTACCAAAAAATTCAAAAAGTGCGACAACAGGGCCAATACCTAAATTATCTCCAAGATATTTTGGTCTTTTCAAGATACTCAATCAAGTTGTGCCTACAAACTCTCATTACCTATGCACTCTCGTATCCATTTGGTGTTCCATGTTAGTCGTTCATGCAAATGCTTGCATGGGGACAACAATGTCATTGACCAATAGATTGTTGGTTGATTTCATTGAACCTCCAGTCCAACTGCATGAACCTAAATGCATCTTAGGCTACCATGATTTGCAAACTTGCCATCATGTATGTCGACTAGATTTAATTAAGTGGAAAATCAACCTAAGAAAGGTGCCACTTCGGAAAACATTAGTATTCTGATAAATAAGTTTCCCATTTTTTAGTTTGAGGACAAAACACGCTTATCCAAGGGGGGGAGTAATGTAAGGCCAAGGGCCTAGACATCTTGGAAGGAGGACTGGGGATCCACATGGACAAGGACTATGAGTCTTAGGGTCTATATTAAGGGTGGTGGTAGGAAGGAGGATCTCCCAAGAAATCTCCAAGGTTTCTTACATTATGGGACTCGATGGAAGTAGTGACGAGCAACATGAACGTAATCTTCCATTTCAAATTGGTTGGCAAGGGGTTCTTTGTTGTGGAGAGCTTGACCGAGAATACGGCTTAGAATCTAGTCATTAGAGGAGGTATTTGGGGAACCTCTTTCCTTACTTATGCTATGCCACCTAAGTTCTACCTAGATGAAGAGTTTATGAATTTTTTTCCAATATGGGTTACACTCAAAAGCCTTCCTTTCTGGATCTGAGATCATGTGGATACTATTGCCAATCTTATGGGCCAACTGCTATTTTGTCCTAAGATGCACAGGTGAGGCTAGGCTTGGATGTGAAAGTGTGCATCTTGTGGGACATGGGTAGACCAATCCCCAAATATCTGGATCTTAGTATAGGAGAGTATGGGTCCTTTTGGCAAGAGGTGAGGTGTCTTTCACCTCGTTCCCTAATTCCCTAATGCCTACTATAAATATCAAAGAGCTGGTCACTATGCAAGGAAGCATCTTGAGGCTAAGGTGGCCCATATATCGGTGGGCAAGATGACATGGAGACATGTTTCTAGGGATATCCTGCCTCCTATGACCTCCCACAAGCTTGTAGAGGAGGTTGGTGACAATGAGAGGAACCAGGGTGGGATAAGCAAAGAGTCTAAGAAACCTTCAAAAGAGGTGCAGGTTAAGAATGAAGACCCCAGAATTAAGATTCAAGATAAGCCGAAGTTGCTTGTAGTTTCAACCACGGAGAATGAGACTCTTAATGGCACTATTGTAGGTGACGTGAAGATGGAAAAGCTTGATCTTACCACCTGTTTGGACGGATATGCTGCGACGGACGTCAGCACAGCGAGAACTCACCTAACAAGATTTGTCAGCTAAGGATGAAGCTCGACCCGCAAGCGCATGGAAGCAAGAATAAGGTGTCAACCTACACTAGACCGACTCCTAACTAATTCCTACAGATGTCTCTACCCAATGTCTAAGTCACAGCCTTCAAGAGTGCATAAGAGGAAACTTCCTACAACGCTTTCTAGAGCCGAACACCCATCAAACAATCTCGAAACACCACAGAACTTGAAGGAGATCCTACTAACACCAATAAGTCGCTCTCCCTAAGGTCCTTGAACCAAAACCCCAACCCAAAACACCCGGTGCAAAATCACGTAGGATGTCTGGCTGAAATTTGCAGGTCTTCGTTTCCAAAATCTAAAGTGCCTAATGTGTAGCTCTACTCAATGTGAACGCATGGATATGCTGCAATGCAAAATCACACAATATATGCTCACCGAATCACCAGATGAAGCTCGTAGATGGAGCTGGCAAATCCGGACCGTACGCATGCAATATAGGTATCGGCGCGTAGCTCTCGTCGGGGGCAACACGTTGCACTTCTCCTCACTCGATTCTGACCATCGGTGCACATGTAGCGTCAAGATGAATCTCACGCTCTCTCTCGTACACAGTATGCTCACTCACAGACTTCAAAACTTTTTTAAAAATGACAAAAGGTTTTTCATTAAGGTCAAAAAGGGGTATAAATACCTTACAATTTTCAAACCCTAAAGTTCCAAATCAACCATCTACTCAATCTAACTGTCAAAACTGGGATACAATCTGGAAATTTCTGTAAGCCTCAATATTTACAAGGTGAAATGTCGAGTTTTCTCAATAAATGATTAATTACAAAAAATGATAATCTGCCGAGTAGTCAATTTCCATAGGGTGTGTCCAGTTTCTAACACTCCCCCCCTCCTTGCTCATGTCGTCCCCGACATGGTTGTTGAGCTGCTTCTTCATCTTATGGTTTCGCGCATCTTGAGCAAGGACTCATATCTTGCATGTAAATCCAGTAGTGTTGATTGTGAAGAAGCCGGTGTAGAACACTTCTTCAAAGGCCTAGAGGTGATAGGATCGTAGAAACATTATCCGTTGATACAATGCATGTATCACCTCCTTGGAAAGCTGACCAGATAGATCATATGCACATCTGTAAGTATCTTGAAAGAAGAGGATACTGTCTGTCACCTGGCAAGGTTTGAACGTCTCGAAGACTGCCAAAAGGGTTTTGCAGATCTTCCTCATCATTATGCAAGAAAAGTCAGGTGAGCCAGTGAACAATTTGATGGCGCCCGTTGGGGTTTTCACCATGTATTGAACACTTATTCTCTCACCTGCCTTCAAGCCTCGCAGCTTCGGATAGTTCAGCCAAGTGGGTTAGCTTCTTTGTAGTATCTCCTGGGCCTTCCACATCCGTATCCTTGGTAGAGGGCAGAAGCTTAGGTTATCTTTCATTAGTTTGGGTGCCTCTACCAGGTACTCTGGATACTTTGTCAGCCACCATGCCTTTCTCCACCTAGGCTGGGAGTCGACTATCAACTTTGCCCCTTCAAGCTGAGAGATATCTGCTGTGTAGAGTGGCACTATTGGCTCTTCTCTAATCCTCTTTTTGATGGTGGTGGCTTCATATTTTAGCAAAGGATATGGGAGAGAGGGCTGTAGCCATTCACGCCGGAGGTTGCTGGCATCGATCTTCTGAATGGTCATGGATTTAAAAACCCTTTTCTCCCATTCCAAGGCTTCCTTAGCCGTTTCTCTGATTTCTGCCTCTATGGCCTTGCGCAGCTTCTCTTCCTCTTCTTGTGTCAGATCTTGTGGCTCTTGAGAGGGTCCTACTAGGATTTCCTCTTGCATGGGTGTGTCCACAGGATCTGCCACATTGACTAGGTCTATGCCTTCCATGGCTGTCGGCCCTGTACCTGCCTGCTCTTTTGCCTGCTATTCTCTCAGCTCTTCTATCTGCTTTACGAGTGTCTTTTTTTCTGCTTCAGCTTCTTCTCCCATGTTCACGAGGAGGTCGTTCAACTCAGCGTTACCTTCTACGCCTCCTCGAGCTTTGTCTTGATAATTTCTAGCTCATCTTGCATTGCTTTCTGCTCTTCTTCCATGCGTGTTTGCATAACCACCGACCCTTCCGCCATCATCAACCTTTGCTTTCTCTCTACAGTCAACTCTTTCTGAAGCTCTTTCCTTTGTGTTACCATATACATGTGGTAGTGATGTGTGTGAACACACTAGGACCGCCGGGGCATTTTTTCCTCTTTAGGAGGTTTTTTCCCCCGTGCATTGTATATACGCCCATCACTCTAGGGCTATCAATCTTTCCATTGCTCACTAAGTAACACACTCTCTATTGTGTGCCTTGAGCTTCCTTCGTCTTCTCCAAGCTGTGTGTGTTTCTCTGCAACCCTAATTCCAAAAATTGGTATCAGAGCACGTCACGTCCCCCCGGGCTTAGTCGCCAGCTGCTCCAGCACACGCCTGCTCACTTTCTCCGATTTCAGTGAGCTTTGGCGAGCGATCGCAGGTCGACAAAAATCTTGGGAGAGCTCAAAGAGTTTGGTCTGCTCAGAATGTTGATTTGGGCTCATTTCGGCCTCCGTTTCCACTACAAGCAGTACTGCACAGGCTATTTCATCATTTTGTGCAGAATTTCTATCAGTGCCGTTTTCTGCATAACAGGTGCCTTATAGTCTTCTACGGTTTGTGCTATATAGCACAGGTTGTTCCCGCTCCGTTTCTCCTATTTTCGGGCAGTTTTCACATCAGGTGCAACATTTACCATGGTTGACAACAACAACACAGATGTGTTCAAGATGTTTGCTGTTGAGGACAGGTTGGATGGGGACAACTACCCTATGTGGGCTTATATGATGCAACATGTTCTTGTGTCAAAGGGTGTCTGGAACATTGTGCAAGGCATTGATGTACGTCCTGGTTCTGAGGATGTAGGCAATGTTGAGGATGTTGCAGGTCTTGCTGCAAGGATTGCAGCTGTTAGAGTTGTTTTGCCTACGGCAGAACAAGCTCGTTGGGATGTTAAGGATGCACAAGCTCATGCATTGATTGCGTTGTCTGTGAAGCGCACCATTGTTCCTCACATCCGTTCAGCAAAATCTGCAAAACAGGCTTGGGATATTTTAGCAGGTCTTTATGCAAGCCGCAATGAGGCTAGAATTGCTTTGCTGCGTAAAGAGTTGGAGTCGAAGATTATGCATGAGGAAGATGATATGGACACTTTCCTTACTAGTGTCAAGGATATTAATGAGCAGCTTATTTCTGCAAGTGAAGTCATTTCAGATAGTTCCCTTGTGCAGACTGTTCTTGATGCCTTACCAGATTCCTACCAGAATTTTGCTAGTACTTGGAGACTTATGACCCAAGGAAATCCTGAAGTTGTCAAGTTTGATGCATTATGCACATTGTTGTTGCAAGAGTCACTTTCCAGAAAAAACAGGACTAGGCAGCGTGCAGTTGAACAGGCTTTTATTGCTTCTCAAAGAAAGGGTGGTAACAGTAATGCAGCCACTTCTTATGGTTCTGCTGCCAGTGGCAAAAAAATTTTTCCTAATACTTCTGCTAGCAGCACTTCGTCTGGCAATTCTGGTGATAAGGGCAAAAAGAAGATGCGTTGCAATTATTGTAAAGCCAATGATCACTTGGTCAAGTCGTGTCCTAAGTTGAAGCCCAAAGAGGCTAAGAAGAAAGAGGGTGGTTCCACTGCAAATGCTGGTTCCACTACAAATGCAGCCATTGTTGAGTCTCCTGTGAAAGGAGACTGTAATGCTGATGTTGATGCAGAATGGGCTTTTAGCGCAAAGTGCACTTACAATCCTGCTGTCCATGATGCATGCTTGTCAGTTGCTGCAGATTCACATGTGTGGTATTTCGACAGTGGTGCTACAAAGCACATTACCTCACATCGTGAATTGTTTACCTCTCTCGAGTCTGTCCCTCATGGGAATTCAGTCACTTGTGCCAACAATGCCTCTTATCCAGTTCAAGGAGTTGGAAAGATTGTGCTCACTGCTGTTCATGGCAGTTCCTTCACACTTGTTGATGCACTTTATGTACCTGGGATCAAGAAGAATCTCTTGTCTGTATCCGCACTTGCTAGACTTGGACTTGTAGTCAAATTTGTGGATGACAGATGTACAATTCATGATCTCAGTTTTGGTGATGAAATTGTTACATCTGGTCTTTTGTGGTGTGCGTTGTATAAGCTCACTTTGTATGACAAGTGTGGACAAAATTTTGCAAATGCTCTTGCAGATTCAAGGGCTATTTCAGATGCAAAACTTTGGCATGCACGTTTTGGTCGTCTGAATTTTGTCAGTTTGCTGCGTTTGCAGAAATCTGATATGGTTGCTTCTTTGCCGCCTCTTGAAGCACCTGTCAAACATGTTTGTGAAGGTTGTATTTTGGGTAAGATGCAACGTTCTAAGTTTCCAAAGGATGGTTCAGTTTGGGCCACATGCAGGTTGCAGCTTGTGCATAGTGATGTTTGTGGGCCCATGCAAACTCTGCGTCCTTGGGCATTTACCTGTACTTCGTGACTTTCATTGATGATTACTCCAGGCATGCATGGGTATTTCCGCTTAAAGCGAAGTTCGAAGTTTTTATGTGCTTCAAACAATTTCTGGCTATGGCTGAAAATGTCTCGAAATGTACTATGGGCACCCTCCGTTCTGATCGAGGGGGGAGTATATGTCTCATGAATTTAATGCATTTCTGGCTAGTCGTGGGATAAAACACCAATGTACAGTGCCTTATACACCTCAGCAAAATGGTGTTGTTGAGAGGAAAAACAGGTCACTGACGGAAATGGCACGATGTATGGTCAAAAGTCAAGCTTTGCCGCATTCTTTTTGGCTTGAGGCCATTATGTGTGCCACTTATGTACTTAACAGGTGTCCTACGAAAGCTTTGTAGTCTATTAATCCATTTGAAGCATGGCATGATAGAAAGCCTTCTATTGAGCACATGCATGTTTTTGGTTGTTTGGCATATGCTTTGGTGCCACAAGTGCAACGCAAAAAATTGGATGATAAGGCTGTCAAATGTATTTTTGTTGGTTATAGTGCTGAAAGCAAAGGTTACAGGTTGTATCATCCGCAAACAGAACGTATTCTGGTTTCTCTTGCTGTCATGTACTAGAGACAGTAATGTAAGCTTACAAGACATTTATGACACTTTGTTGCCTCTTTTCAGTGGTGGAAATACGAATGTAAGTTCCAATGAGGTAAATGTACAACCTATGGGGGTTTCTGAAAATGTTCTAGATCAGCCTATTACTGATGTAGATGTACATGATGTACTTGATGAGGAAAGGGCTGAAAATGAGCAGGCTAGAGGTATGCCAAAATGGCCGGTGCACACCTTGCGTGACAGTAAATTGGATGCACCTTTGTCTAGTCGTACTCGTTCAGGCTCTCGCCATGCATCTTATGCATCAAATTGTTATGCTTTGGCTGTGTCTAGTTTACATGATGTTGAGGAGCCTCTGTCGTTTGATGAAGCACAAAATTCAGAAAATTGGATGGCTGCCATGCAATCAAAATATGATGCACTTATAGAAAATGACACATGGACTTTATGTGATTTGCCTCCTGGCAAAAAGGCTATTGGTACGAAGTGGGTTTACAAGTTGAAACGCAAGCCGGATGGTGAGATCGATCGCCATAAGGCTCGACTTGTTTGCAAAGGGTTATGCACAACAAAAAGACATAGATTATGAAGAGACTTTTTCTCCCACTTTTCGTATGACTACTGTGCGTTTTCTATGTGCATTGGCAGGTTATTTTGGTTGGGATGTACATCAATCAGACATTGTTATCCCCATTGCCGCCAGACTTACATGCTTTTTCGGACTCAGATTGGGTTGGTTGTTTTGACACGCGAGTGTCCACAAGTGGTTTTTGTTTCATGCTTGACAGTTCATGTATATCATGGTTGAGAAAAAAGCAACCTACTATGGCCACTTCAAGTTGTGAGGCTGAGTACAGGGCAGTCTTCACAGATACGGTTGAGTGTGTATGGCTCAGACGCCTTATGGCTGATTTGGGTGTTGGACAGGACACTGCCAACACTATCTACACTGACAGTCAGAGCGCATTGGCAGTTGTGAGGAACCCTGCTTTTCATGTCGCACAAAGCACATTGAGGTGCATTACCATTATGTCAGGGATAGGCCGCTCTCAGCAGGAGAGATCAGCTTGGCTTATGTGCCAACACAGGACAACCTTGCAGATCTTTTCACAAAGGCATTGTCTCGTGAAAGCTTGAAGCTTTCCGCAAAGCTTTGGGCTTACTCCCCTTTGTGGACTGATCATGTCCTCAGGGCATGGCACTTCCCTTTACTCATGTGCCAGCTCTAGTTCACCGCATCACTCCAGGGGGGATTTGTTACCATATACATGTGGTAATGCTGTGTGTGAACACACTAGGACCGCCGGGGCATTTTTTCCCTCTCTAGGAGGTTTTTTCCCCCGTGCATTGTATATACGCCCATCACTCTAGGGCTATCAATCTTTCCATTGCACACTAAGTAACACACTCACAATTGTGTGCCTTGAGCTTCCTTCGTCTTCTCCAAGCTGTGTGTGTTTCTCTGCAACCCTAATTCCAACAATCTGTTCTTCATAGATCTGGCTTTCTGTAGTGGTGTGAGTCAAGCTAGTAGCTCTAACTCTGGCAGGAGATGCCCGTAGCCGCTGGATGGTTTGATCTTTAACTTTAAGTTGGTCCTTGAGCTCAAGGACTTCATCCTGGCTAGCCTCCTGGTCTATTTCTGCCTTTTCTTTGGCATTTCTCATGGCCTCAACTTCCTTGGACTTCTCAGCAAGTTGTATGGTTAGGTTATCCCTTTCCCTCTCCGCATCTGTCAATGACTTGCTGAGTTGTCTATACTCCTCTTCAGCTCCTTGCAGTCTTTGAGCTGCTACTTGATTTTCTCTTTCCATTTCCTGGCATCTTTGCAATGCCTTTGCCAGACTGGCTTGCAGCTCTGCTTCTCTCTCTATCTGCCTTTGGCTTTTCTTTTGTAAAGTGTCAACTTCCAGCTTTATCTACACTTCAGTGGCTTTGAGAGTTGCCATTTCACTTTCTAAGGCCATTGAATGTGCTCTTAGCCCGGTTAGCTTTGTCATCACCACATCCCAATCATTGGTGGGCGGGTGCAGGTCCACTATATCAGTGGCCATCTCCTTTAGCACTACTAACCATATGCTTTGCATTTGCTCTTTGGGCCCCGTGCTTGCCAAGTCGAATGTGACTGTGGCAGCCTTGTCTTTTGTATATCCGGCAGCTAGCAGGTCTAGAAATGTGTTGTATGATTCATTTGGATCTGGTTGCCCACTTTTAGGCTTAGCCTCTTCCTTTGGTTCTTGCTCCTGGCTTTGCTCTTGCTTGAACTCTTCTTGGTCTTTTGGTTTGTCTTGCTCCTCTTTGTCTTCTTGTGGAGGGCTACGAGGAGGTGGTGAGGGCGGTGGGCTGGACTCAGGGCTAGGCGGTGGAGTTTTCGGTTTTTTCTTGAAATATCTGTCCGCCTTGGTCTTCCTCTCTCTCTCTTGGCCCTCCTGCTCTTCTAGCAGTTTTTGTCGGACTCGCTCCACTTCCTCTTCTGTAAAGGGTACATGTGGGATATTCTCTGCGGTGGCATCAAGAATCTCAAAATTCTTAATGTAATCATCGAATCTGTCTCTGTGCACCCTTCGGGATGATCCCAACATTGCTTCTAGAGACGGCTTCCATAGCTCGTATAAATATCCTTTGAGGGCTCTTTCTGCCCTGAAGCTTTCCATCAGCTGCTCTAGACGTGCCACTTTCTGTGATCTTGTCTCTTTTGCTGGCACTTGGGCAGAATCTTTCTTTCCTTTTTTCAGCTCTGGCTGCTCTTCTTGCACGGTTTCTAACCGGCGTTTCAAACGGGTTTCCACTCTTGGTGCTCTTGGTTGCTCGTCTTCCTTATCTTCCTTGAGCCTCAACCAATCGTTTTTTGATGGAGGATCAAGCCATCTCCCCTTGGTGTACAATGCTCCGTAAATCACCTTCATGTTTAGCTCACCCGGCACAATGTATGTGGGGTTCTTGTTTCCCATATTTACCAGATTATCATGTACATAAGCTGCATACTTGATGATCTTTGGCTTGCTTTTTTGCATTGCCCAGGTGAATGTTGTGGCAATTGCTGTAGGTGGCATCCTGTACTTTTGTGTCCACTTTGTACACATTGGAAATATTGATTGTACAGTTGACTCATGATTGCCACTTTGGGGTTGGCAATATCTTCAAAGGCCCATAGTTAGCTTTCTTTTCAGTGTACACCTTTACTTCGTCTCTTCTTTTGGTTACACTATCCCCCTTTTTGGAGAGGTCTAGCACAACTGCCACCACTCTTTCTGTGATTAGAATCTCAGTGCCTAGCTTGCCCTGCAGATCTATAACTCGGGCCACTCCATCTTCTTTTATTGTTGTCACAAATTCCCAGACTCTTTTTATGTCAATACCTGCCGGCACCGCTTCAAAGTAATTGTGGATATCAATCTTCTCCAGATACTCTGCCATCTTGCTTCTGACAAACTCATTGAGTTCCCGCGGTAGCATTGGTAGCTCTATCGTGTTTCCTTCGGTGTCTTTGAACACGCCTTGGTAAATCTTTAGATCATTGGACTCTAGAAGATCTTCTTGGATCCATGTGCTTGTTGGCTTTAGAGTTCCTTCTGGTATGACGAAGGGCTCTACCTCTTCTAGGTAATCTTTTATGGTCATCCTTTTCTTCTTTGTCGGTGACTTTGCGGCTGCCATAGATCCTGTTGCACTCAGTAGTCCGAAGTTAGCGTTTTTTCCATATCAGCTGAGAAACTGAGTTTTAACTATCCAAATGACTTGAAAATTGAAAATAAAGCTTAAAAGGAACTTGTGAAATTGTGCATGTGCTCACAGTGAAATTCTGGCCAAAAAAATTTCATTTAGACATCCTACGCGTAGGATGTCTTTTTCATTAGATTTGGGTGATACTTGACATGTTGGTGGTCCTTGGCCTGTACAACATGGCTATGTGCTTGGATTTGGATTTGGGCATCAAAAAGCGGATTTTTGGGTTGATTCAGGCTTTAGTTCACAAATTGGGTAGAAAGTCCATAACAGGTAGCAAGTGATGTCCAAATGGGTTGAAAATTGATATATGGACTCATTGCACCATGGTATTGGCTTCCATGATGTCATTCTTTGCACAGAGGGTCAAAAATATGTTGGAGACATCCTACGCGTACGATGTCTATTTCATCAAAATGGCTTGGGATTTGTTATGTGGGTAGTCCTTGGCATGTGGAACATGGCCATGCTCTTGGATTTTGATTTGGACAAGAATTGATGCTGATAAGACCCTGTATAGTGTTTTTGGGCTTAAAAAGTGTATCTTGAAGGTGTTGGGGGTCAAAAATGATTAGAATGGCTTCAAACTTGGTATATGAACTCTTGAAGATGATGTGATTAGATCTGGAATGCACAAACACCCTCTGTAGGCCAAAAATGTCAAATAGACATCCTACGCGTAGGATGTCTACTCCATCAATTTTTACAGGTGACCACACAGATTGGTTGGTTATGTGCTTGTGAATGTGTTGTGCAAGTTTCATATGATTTGGACAAGTTTTGGTAGCTCTATGACCCATTATTGCCTCTATGCCCTAACTTTGTGATTTTTCATGCATATGAGGTCAATTTTGGTCCAAATGTGATGAAACTTGGTAGTTAGCATGTAAAGGTCATTCAGAAAAGGTGTGTGATGAGAAATGTTGAGATCTGTGCCCATAAATGCCCCTGAGACATCCTACGCGCCTGATGAGTTTTTCATGGAATCTGTCACTAGTGCCTGCCCTTAGTCCCCCTGAGTCCCTTTTAAGCCTAATTTCAACAAAAAAGTCAAAAGGATAGAAAGTAACTCCATGTGTGGATTTCAGGGCCTCTGAGCCGTTTTCTGACTTTTGGAGTGCTTTTCGGCGATGAAATTTCTTGATATTGGTCTCCATAGCTTCCTGATCCCTTGGGGATCCTTGCCGTATGGTTTTTGTCAACTTTGGCTTCACCGGAGCTTCATTTGGCAATTTGTTGCTCTAGAAGCACTCGTGGTTGCATTTACATGTCTTCGATGATTTGTAGTGGTCTACCACCATAGGACTTGGTTGTTGATGGTCTAGGAAAGTCGCTCATGAAGTTCGGTGGCAAACAGACATGCGGTTTGGCCGCGAGAGCTATTTGACGCTTTGTGTGTTTGATGCCGTTTCTGAAGTTTAGTTCCACTTCGGGTTACCTTTTGTTCATGTGGGTTACATGGACTTGTCGAGCGTCGAGATGCTCTTACCCATGAATTTTGGTAGCATTTGGGCGCCTTTCCGCCGATTTTCCATTTGGTGGCCTCTTGCGGGATTCTAGGAATTAGGGTTTTTCCCGATGGTTTTCTACTGCCTTTGGACATCCAACACTGGTCTCCTATGCTAGGGTAAGCTGCGGATGAAGTCTCGTTGCTTTTGGGTTAGCCGTTAGGTGGCCGCTTCTACTTGTAGGTCTCTACTGCCCGCTTTGTGTGTGAACCCTACGCTAGTTTTCGCGACAAAACATCAAACATGCGCGAAAAGCTCAAGGTGGTGAGCCTACCTCTCATGTCTGAAGCCCATCGGGTAGTCGTGCGAATAGTAGACGCTGCTGGATGTTCCGCTCGCTCTAGGTGGCAGAAGCTCTCTCTCAAAGGACAATAGTGTAAATGAGCTAAAAATGAGGTGAAAATTTGTTATAATGGAGGTCCTTGAACGACTTTTCATGAAATTTGACATGTGCTCCCAACTTTTTGCGAGATGCGGTTTAGGCTCAAAAATTTCTTGATTTGGACTCCATTTGCCCTGTTTACCAGAAATTTGGCATTTCGGTCAAAATCTAGCAAAAACACGCTTTCCGCTCCAGTCTCATAATTGCACCCCCACTGTACCATAGGTTTTCCTATAGTCACTGATCATCCCCATATTTTTTTTTTCATTACGACCGTTTTTCACCTGCTTTTTGTATTTTTGAAGTTTTTGTGCCAAAAATTAGCAAAATTAACAGGAAAATAGCAAATCAAACCCAGAAAATCCCCAAAAATCATAATAAATCAAAAACATCACCGCAAAACATTATATACACTCACATGCAATTTTTATGTCCGGATTTCTCCATTTTTTGTCCGAAAAATGGTTATTTCTACTTATATATACACACCTAGGGGCTTGATTTGGCTTTTGGCCCCATATACCTATAGATACATGCTGTATAAGGGCATGTGTACTTGGGTTAGTCCAAAAAATTTCGCAATCAAACAACAACCCTTAAAATTACTCAAAAATCATGCCCTTTTTTGCTCTTTCTGCTATTGGTTCCGCATTTGAGAATGCCTCCCCCCCTCCTAGCCGGAGTCCTCCCAGACGACAAGGTATTGAATCAGAGAATGTGTCGTGCATAGGTTGAAAAATTTGTGCTAATGCTTGGCCGATTAATGTGGCCCTATTTTATGCATACTGGGTCAATGCATGGAAAAATTAATGTTGTGCAAGAGGAGGGTATAAGCAAGATGCTTATTGGCATTCGCCATCAAGGTTTCCTGTTTTCTTGGCAAGTAACAACTGTAACTCTACTGCTCTCTGTTTAATTGTCTTTCTTGCAAAAGGCAGTCGCTTTGCCGCTACTGTTGATATGGCCGTAGTTGTCTCTTTGGAGAGGATTGGCTTGGCCGGAATGGCCGTGGAACGTATCTCTTTTGCTTTCCATTGGTAGCTTGTTTTTGCCGGTTTTTGTAGGTTTCTTGTTACTTCCTTGGTTGCCACTGTTTTGTTGCTTATTGGTATCCACATAAGTCTGTTTGCCGGTTGCAAATGCAATTGTCTGCCTTTCAATGTTGCTTGTACTGAAGGGAGTTCCTTTTGCTTTTGTTTCGGTATCCAAATGCGAGTAACATTTGGGTTATTGCTGAGCATTTTCTTTGGGATCCATATCTGTTTTATGCCCTTGGTTTTTGGCTGAACTATCTGCTTCGATTGAGTACCTGTTGTTCTTGTGCATGCTGAATTTTGACTGCATTCGCATTCCAATCTATCTGCACATTGTACTCTTTTTGCCAAGGTTGTCCCAACAACATTGGGTGTTGTGTGCTTTCATCTTTGACTACATAAAATTTGTGTGGGTAAATATATTGATGTATTTGTACATGCAATATAGTCCAGCCCAATGTTTTCAACGAGTGTGATGTACTACTTTCCAGCACTTGAGGAGTAGGATTAAGTTGACCTGTGGACTTGAGCTGTTGGTATAATCCGTAAGAGATCAAATTTACTTGAGCTCCAGAATCAAGCAATGCCGTCGATTCAACTTGATTGCTATCCAATTTGACTACAATTATTGGCTCCACTGTGTCTTCATCCAACTTCGTTAGTCGAATGGCATTGATTCACAATGGTGCTCCACCTTGTTGTTGTTGTCGCAAAAGTCTTCGTTTTGCAATGCGTTCTTTTGCTTCTGCTTGAGCTTCTTCTCGTACTCTTTGTTTCTCCTTCATTCGTTGTTTTCCTTGATGGATTTATTGAAGCATATCTTGTGCTAGTGGTAAATGATATTTCCTCAATCGACACCCCACTAATCCAATTGGGCATCTCTTCACCTGCTAATATAGCAAGCTTGACAGCTCCGCTTTGCAATAGATCACTAATCACAAAGGGTCCCATCCCTTGCTTTTTAAGTTTCTTGGCATGTTGCTTAAAGTATAAACAAGTACATAATCACCTGTTTTGAACTCTTTCGTGCGCACATGCTTGTCAAAAAACTCTTTTTGTCTTCTCTTTTTAGCATAGATCGAAGCTACAGCTCTCAAGAGGAGTTCATCTAGCTTTTCAAGATCATCTATTCCTGAAGAGAGCTCATGCCCTGTCCATTCTAGGCGTTTCCCTACTCGTAGAGTTGGAACTAAAAACTCTATGGGTAATATAGTATTTAGGCCAAACACCATGTTGTACGGTGTCGTTCCTATCGATGTTTTGTAAGATACCCTGTATGCCCATAGTGTTGAGTGTAGCTGCTGATCCCAATCTGATCTTGACTCTGACACAATTTTAGTGAGAACCATGCATAGTGTTTTATTTGTGGCCTCAGCTTGTCCATTTGCCTGTGGATGGTATGGAGCAGATTTCCTATGTATGACCATGAATTCCTCTAGCAGATATTCAGTGACTTCATTAAGAAAATGTGTTCCACGATCACTGACAATTTCTATTGGTAAACCGTATCGTACAAAAACATTCTCATACAAAAATTATGCAGTGGTCCGTGCATCTTCTTTTTGCATTGCCTTGGCTTCCGCCCATTTTGTGAGATAGTCCGTAGCCGCAATGATATATTGGGTATGGGTGCGATATGCAGAGGGTGAAATAGGTCCCACAAAATTAATGCCCCATTTTGAAAATGCCCTTGCTCCCATCATTGGCCGTAGTGGCATCTCATCTCTCTTTATCGGCACCTTGGTGCGCTGACATGCGTCACAACGCTTTACAAACACTTCAGCATCCATGTGCAATGTAGGCCACCATATTCCTGTGGTTAAGACAATTTTTGCCGTCTTATCGCCCGAAAAATAGCCTCCACTTATTCCTCTATGTGCATGTTCTAGAATCAGCAGGTATTCACTTTCACTTGCACAAACTCTAAGTTGATTGTCCTTTCCTCGCTTATAGAGTTGGTTCCCAATTAACTGAAAGTCACCATCCTCCAGCTCTATAGCCCTTTTCTGTGCTCTTGTTATGTTTTCAGGAAACGTCCTGGTGGTTAAGAAATCAATGATATATTGACTCCATGCAGGTGCAATGTTTACCTTAAACAATGTTGCGTGATCCACTGGTCGTTTGGCACTACATATAGTGCATAAATCATTCCTAACCCCTCTCTTTCGGTGGTTATGTAGTTCTTTTCCGCACTGTTTAACTATCGGCTTGCATAATCCATTGTTCCGTCTCCAGGTTGAGCCAGAATACTCCCGATTGCATATGCAGAAGCATCAATGTGAACATGAAATATCTTTTCCCAATCTGGTGCTCTAAGTACAGGTGCTGATACAAGGTTTTCCTTCAGCTTTTGGAATGAAGTTTCACACTCCTCGGTCCGATCGAAGTTGACTAGCAAATGATACAGAGGTTGTGCAGTGACTGCATACATATATATATGAATCTTCGATAATATCCGCAGTGTCCCATGAAGGATTGCACTTGTTTCGCATTAGTAGACCTAGGTAGGTCTATTATGACTTTGACTTTGTCTAGGTCAGTGGTTATGCCATTTCTTGAGACAATGTGTCCTAAGATGCAGCCTTGCCTAACCATAAAAATACACTTTTCCGGGTTAAGACAAATTCGATATGTCCTGTATTTTTCAAATACCTTTTGCAAATGGTCAATATGTTCCTCTCATAGAAGAGAGTGTGCACAAAGATCATCCATGTATATTTCTAAGAATATTCTCAGGTATTCTTTGAACGCGTGCGTCATTAACCCTTAGAAGGTAGCTGGGGCATTAGTTAAGCAAAACGGCATAACTCGATACGCATATATTCCCCATTTTGTGGCAAACACTGTTTTGTGTTGATCCTCCATTGCAATTGCCAGTTGGTTGTATCCTGAAAACCCATCCAGAAAGGAATAAGCCCGTTTTCCGGCCACCCTCTCAAGTACATGTTCTGTGATTGGCAAGGGATAATTATCCCTTATGGTGGCTACATTTACCTTTTTGAGGTTTACACACACTCGCAATTTTCCATTCTTTTTGGGGACTATCACAATGGGTGACACGGAATCTGTATGTTCTATTTCATATATGAATTCAGCTTCCATCAGCTTGTCAATCTCCTCTTTGATTCGTTTAGCAAATGTGTCATTACATGTATAAGGATGATGTTTGCTAGGTTTTGCATCTGCTTTCGAAGGAATTGTATGTTGGCATATCGCTGGATCAACTCCTTTGAGGTCTTTGTAGGACCATGCAAACAAATCTTTATACTTCTTGAGAAGTTGTGTTAGCCGTTCTTCTTCTTCAGGCTCTAAATCGGTTGCTATATAGATCGACTGAGGCTTTTCACCTGGTTCTGTGAGGTCTATCTTTTTTGCATTTTCTGGCCCATCGTAAGATCCTTGGTTGGTTCTTTCTCTAACTGGTGGTGTCATGATGATTTTTCTGTCCTGGATGGTAAATTTTCGATAGTGTGATGATACATTCATGTTTCCCTTCTTTGACTCCCCTTTACCATCACTATCTTCTTCAGTAGTCCATATCTCACGTAAAGACCGTTTCAGTTCTTGGTATTTCTATTTACGCTCCAGTTTGGTCCACTTTTGGTCTTTTGTTGTTTCTTTTTTTGATTTTTTTGATTTTGTTTCTATTTTAGCATTTTGTACTTGTTTTATTTCCTCTCGCATTCTTTCCCTTCGAACTTTTGAGAATGTTCCTGATATTTGATCTTTTACACAATCCTCTGCTTTTACAAGCATCAAATAGTGAGTTTTACTTTTTATCCTGGGCATCAGGTTCTCTCTCGCTTTGTTTTCTGCTCGCTTTCTCCTATAGCGTTCTTGGCGTCTAGGGTGTTGATTAGCAAAATCATAAAACTTGATATTCTTCGTTTTCCCCCCAGGCTCACTTGAGTTGTCTGTGCACTCATTATCTGCATCATTATTTACTTCCAGATGTTCAGAGGAGTTATAAAACTCTTCTTGTTCTGGTGGTTCTATTGTCTCATCTCCTCCTGGTATAATGCTTACCATGTAGTAGGATAGCACATCATAGCCATCCTTATCGCAAAATTTTGTTGTTGGACTATCTGTAATGGTACAGACATCCAATGTTGCTAGTATGTGTTCCCATTCTAGAGGTTCCAAGGCATCTTCAGGGAAAGGTTCCGGAACATACTCCTTGTCCTCAATCGCTCTTTCTAAGATGCATTCCTCTCTTCTTAAGCTTCCACAATGTGAAGCTCCGCACATCCATAGCTCTTTTGTTTCCCTAGCCATGCTTGGAGTTCCGATCCTGCTAATGTAGCTGAATCAAATTCTTCCAGTGGTGTCTGGTTCACATCCTTGTAACTATGGTCTCTCAGGTGTATTTTAGTTGTTGTCTCGCCATGTGTGAGGTATATGTGGTCGTAACCCCAATCTTGGACTATCTTCAATTGTCGCATGAATGGTCTTCCCAAGATGATCTCATAATTGTTCTTTTTGTCGAAATCAACTATTGCAAATGTATGCTCATACTCGATTCCTCACGAAGTGACACTTACTTTTTCTAAAAGTCCTAGAGGCTTCTCCCTGAACCCATCTGCCAATTGCAAATTCATTCTGGTAGCTTTTAAAGATGGTTTTCCCCATTTTTTCCATATTTCCTTGGTGGCGATAGAAACTCCCGCTCCACTGTCAAGAATAGCTTTGGAAACTACTCCTTGGAATTCTACTGGTAGTGTGGTGTTTCCATCTTCTCCCTCGCAATACTCTCCAACCTTGTTTAATGGTACTGGCCTAGTATTTAGTTGAGGCCTATCCACTTCTCTGATCCCTTCCTGAAGCTTTGAGGTGGGGTCTTTCACTCCAAATTTTTCTAGGCATTTACCTACTGTGGTCCACATGTTTGGTCGTAACCTTAGGAGTTCGGCTAATGTGATTGTGCATGCCACCGGGGTGGACAATAATGGGACAATAACTCAATCAATCCTTGTGAATCCATCACTTTGTTAGAAGAAAGTCTTTGAGATGGGATTGCTCTCACTTCAGACTTAGCTTCATACTGATCTCCTAGGTAAGAGGGTAAAGTTTTCAGCGAGTCTGGTTGGCTGTGCCACGAACTAATTGATCCATGGTCTCCTCCTTGTGAATGTATATCAAAGTTCATTTGTGACCATGCCTCAAATTCTTCAATAGGAGGTAAGATCTCATTCTTCTCTTTTCTTGTGCTATTCATGTGGTTACTCACCCTGTTAGCCTCGTTGGCCTCACGGATTTGCTTCCACAGATCATCTAGACCGTTACAGTCCTTACCCATTTCTGTCAATGTTTTAGGCTGGAACCCGTCACTTCCCTCATGTGTTGTATTTGGCACTATGATAGGCTCCCCTCCAGACTCATAGGCATTCGTGAGTCTTTCTTCGTTTCTACTTGTTCCTCTAAAGTTGGTTGGATAGGGGTTGGAGCTGGTACTTCATGCCAATTTGCAGGTTTACCATGCGGGCATTCCATCAATGATTGAGTTGTTTCAATCATCCTTCTAAACATTTCCAGCCTTCGTTTTTCTATTTCAGCATATCTGTAAGTCATCCATCTTTGCTCCTAGGTTTGGTTCTTTTTGAGTCTGGCTTCATAAGCTTTTAGAAGTATATCCAACTGCTCATTTACCTTGTCTGCCAATACTGATCTTCCTGATCTTGCACTTTTGGGCCCTGCTATCTCCTTGGGTGCTATGGTTTCCGTGGTGTGTGAGCTTAAGCTAGCTAGATCCTCTAGCCGCTCTAATCTATCCTTTGTATGTTTTAACTCCTCGGATAGAGCTGTTTGCTCTCGTTCTTTCCTGGCTTTCATACGCGCCTTTCTAACTTTCCAAGTGCTTCTCTGATTTTTCGTTTCTGAACTTGGGGCATCGGTTTTTGTCTCTTCAATTATGGGTTTGTTCGTCATTCTTTGAGCTTGGGCTCGTGTCACCACCTGAATAGGTATGATTGTTTCATTTTCTGACCCTCCACTGGAAGGTGCTGTTTCTAGCATGTTCAAGGTGGTTTTTGCTCCTTTGCTCGGGTTTTTAGGGCAATCAAGAATCAAATGAGTAACTCCACACTCGGTGCAATATGCGTTGACTCTAATGATTTCATCATGAGGACAGTCTCTTAGCCAATGGTCTCAACCACACTTGTAGCAGGGTCCCTTGGGTTATTGAGGTGCTCCTTGAGCTCCCCTTTGTTGGTATGCATGTCTCTGTCCACCCATGCCTCCGTTGGCTATGAACAACAATGTTCGTTCATCTAAGCTATATCTTCCTTCTTCTCCTGCCTGTGCAACTGTTGGTGGTCCTTTACTTCCTATCATGCTCCATGGTTCTAGTGTCAAGGGTTCTTCCGGTGGATAATAGACAGAGTTTTCCGCATATCCATTGGGACCTTCATAATATGCATGCATAGGCACCAAAGCCTTCTCCTCTGATTCGGTTACGGTTGGTGTGTATCTTATACCGACTGGTCGTAATCGTGGTAGGGGTGGTTGTTGCCCAACACTAGTTGTGGTCTTTCTACACCTCCAGGTCCTGGTAGGTTGCCTGCTTGATACCTAGGCATTGGTGGAACTTGAGGAGAAGCTATCTGAGCTTCGGGAGTGTAAGGTCTCTCTCTCACATATCCCTTGTTATAATAACATTCCTCTGTCCCATGGTTTGTCCATTTTTGTTCAATAGCACACCACTTGGGCTGTTTAGCCTGGGGTTTGGCATACAAGTTAATATTTTTTAGCACTTTCTCTACTAGCTGCTCTTGGTTTACAGATACTTCTCCTTTCGATTTTGTCTTAGAAGACTTGCTTCCACTTTGTTGTGAAGATGAATCAACGTCAAGGTCCTTGAACTCCCCCTCTTTGTAGACCGCACAATTGTCCACAAGGTAAAGAGATTCCTTGGTTAACTCATTCAACGTCGTGCTCCTCTTCATATGTAAGTCCTTCAGGAGATCTGCATTCCTTAGTCCTTGGATGAATATAAGTATAAGTCTGGACTGAGTTGGCAGTTCTTCCATAGGGTAGAACTTAACATATCTTTTTAGTCTTAGGGCTGCCTTTCGTACAGATTCCCCATCTTTCTATTTGAATTTATGGATTTGTGAGACGGTATTATGAGCTATCCCCCTTTGTGAGAATTCCTCGATAAACTCGTCAAACACTTCCTCCATAGACTCAAAGTCTCTACGTTCTACAGAGTCAAACCAAGTAGCAGCATCATCCTCTAGGGTTAGTCCAAACCCTGCAAATTGGATAGGGAAGTCTAACACCTCTTCAACTCTAATTACGCGCACAAAGGGTGCTACATGATCTCTTGGATCTCTGTTTCCTGTGTATTTCTTGTTTATCCATTTTTGCACTTGAGAAGTTCTAATTCTATGATAGTCTACAAACCTCATCATTGGATCTCCACGTCCTAATAGATATACCTCCTCTGGTCTTCTGTAGTAGGCTGGTTCCTCTCCCAGTGGTGCTCCTAAGCCATAATTTCTAACAATTGTTTCCAGAGATGGTTCATCTCTTCGAACTCATTCTATGGATGGTCTTCCAGGCTCTGTTGACCCTTGAGTCTTTGGATTACTCTCTCCTTGATACCTTGAATAGAGTGGTGGTTCTTGCAAGTCCCTTAGCCCTCGTGCGTCTTGATAACCATCTCGGTTTCGGTCTTGTTCCATTGTTGTACTCTGTCAAAGCCATGTTTGCAATGATGGCTAAGTTGCTGGTTGGTTTTGATTGTTGAATGTCTGCAGTGGGTGGAATGTGAGGTAGCGTCATACTCCTCTGAAAAGGGATTTGTCGACTTGCTAGGGGTGTAGGTGGCTCTTGGCACTTCGTCTGGGGCATATGTTGATGCTCCTGGAACTGTTTCCTTTTCTACCTCCTCTGGGAGAACACGTTGGTATTCTCGCCCGTTCCTATCAACAAAAACTATATCCTTCCCCATAGCAGTTTCATAAGAGAATAAGTAAAGAACCTTGTCTTTGCTTAATTCGGTTAAGTATGGTTCCTTGCAACGAAAGTAAGCGAATATTCCCTCACTCTCATGCTTGTAGATTCCCACATTCTCATTATAAGTTGAAACCCTGGTTGTTTTCTTATCATACATAAAAATTGCTCCAGGTCTATCAATGTTTGGTGGCGGTTCTTGAGCTTCTGAAAACATTTTCCCTTTTGCCACATTATCTCCATATCTGTTGTAATCCTCAGGGTTACTAACTATCAGATAGAGGTTCCCCTTTTCATCTCGGAATCTATCTCCATCATCATAGACTCGAACTATCTCCAATCTCTGAGCCGGCCTTTCTTCAATACAAATGCACTTGCGTCCTCGATAATCAGAATGGACTAGGGCTCCCCTCGAGTTTGTTCCTTCTAAGAAGATCACAGTGATCTTGGAATAATTCAAAGGATTTAGGGAGGTGCTTTCTCCTGGCATTGGTTCGTCATAGGTGAAACCTCCTAGCTGTTGACTACCCATCATGAAGAAATATTTGTGTGACGAAGTGTCAGTATCACTATCTTCCTCGATAGTCGGTGCTAGTGGATCTAGCCTTGCCTGAGTTACACTCTCCTCAGTGGACACTAAGCTACCTTGGTCACCTGCCACCTTCTGGTCTCTAAAAATGTATCTTCTTGATCTTAAATTCATCAAACTTATCAATGCAATTTATCTCAAATCCAACCACTCACCTGGCAAAGGATTAGTCTCTACACAACTTCTTGCTTTGCTACTGAATATACCTGTACACAAGCGTTTAATTTCGGCAATCGAATCAAAGCATTTAGCTGATAGAGGTTATCTTAGTAATGATTGGTATAACTAGAGAGTTAATCTCCACCACTACTGTATTTTATACACTACTGATGTTCTTGATTAGGTCTGCTAATATGGAATTGTACTTCCCTCGAGTGTTAGTCAATTTGTGTGAAAAAGTCTGAATTCAGTCTTTGCTGCGTTAAATGGACAAACAAGGTCGAAATTCACTTCTGAAAGATGTTCTGGAGCCCTTAAGCCAAATGGAATCTCATTGTCTAAGCCTAGTCAAAGTTTCTCTTGAGTAGGCCCCAGTAGACATCCTACGCGTAGGATGTCTCCTGCTCTGTTTTGCTGGATTTTTGCACTATGGATTCCCCTTGATGTGCTGAGTCCACAACTGTGTTTACTTTTTAATTTGGACACCTATAAGCTGGTCAATGTATTAGAAATCTGTTCCGACACCCTGTTGCTGGTCTTGATCAGTCTAATCAACTCCAATTTGGACCAAAATTGTGTAGGAGGCTTGCATCAGGCTATACAACACCTTGATATGACCACAATCAGTATCTGGCTTCAATTTCTTTCTTTAGACATCCTACACGTAGGATGTCTTTTTCATTAGAATGGCTTCAATTTCAAAGCAGAGGCTCCCCTTGAGGTGCTGATCACTTTGGTATGCTCAAAATTAGGTTTGGAGTGCAAAATCACACAGAAGACATCCTACGTGTAGGATGTCTTTTTGGCCTGTTTGACCCCAGACTTTACCCACAGCTTCCCCTTGATGTCAGCAACCCAGTGGTATGCTTAGATTTTGGTTTGGATTTCAAAAGTCCCCAATTTTAGCTGTTCTTGCCTTTTTCAGTCAAAAAGTGCTAAAGTCTTCTTTGAACCCAATTTTCTCACCCAAATGAGATGAAACCCCTCTCAGTCACTCAATATATCATGCAGATCATGCTCATGCAACCATCCTATGGTTTTGGTCTTAAAATAATGCTTTGGCACAATTTCGATAGGATGTCTGGTAGTTTCAGTCTATCTGGCCTTATCCTATCAAGATATGGTCAAATTTTCACTTTCCAGTTGAAAATAGGGTAAACCCCACCTTCTGAACACACTGGTCAACTCAAAATCCCAAAATTCTTACTAGATTAGCATGTAGACATCCTACGTGTAGGATGTCTCGTGGCTTAAAATTAATTTTTTTCCTGACAGAAATGCTCCTGATGCTCTGCAGCTCTATCAGAAACACTCAAAGTAACTTTTGGACTTCACTTCAGCTTTCAAACACACTTTTGCGTCTTTTACAACCTTGTGATGAATTTACCAAGCAAGTATACAGGCATGAAGTGCTCTAGATCCTGAATCATGATGTCCTACTTACTCTACTCCTACTCATCATGAGAAATGGCGATAATGGTATTTTGGTTGCTTTCTGGCCTCTCCGGACTCTCAAGCTCTCCTCTCACTGCTTCTACCACTCCAAATCCTACTCTCGAACTCAACTAATATCTAAAACTATCTCAGTCTACCTAAATCTACCTAAGTCAAAGGATCTAGGCCAGACACATGCTTCCTAGACTCCCTCTAAGACCTAGAGAGTCCTGCACCCTTTGGTCCTATCTAAATGTAAAATGAGACTCTTGGCAAGCCAAAATTACCTATCCTCAAGGACTAGTCTCGGTCACCTACCTAAGGTTTTCGTCCCCGGCAGCGGCGCCAATGTTGGATGAATACACCGCGACGGACGTCAGCACAGCGAGAACTCACCTAACAAGATTTGTCATCTAAGGAAGAAGCTCGACCCGCAGGCGCGTGGAAGCAAGCATAAGGTGTCAACCTACACTCGACCGACTCCTAACTAATTCCTACAGATGTCTCTACCCAATGTCTAAGTCACAGCCTTCAAGAGTGCATAAGACAAAACTTCCTACAACACTTTCTAGAGCCGAACACCCATCAAAAAATCTCGAAACACCACAAAACTTGAAGGAGATCCTACTAACACCAATAAGTCGCTCTCCCTAAGGTCCTTGAACCAAAACCCCAACCCAAAACACCCGGTGAAAAATCACGTAGGATGTCTTGCCGAAATTTGCAAGTCTTCGTTTCCGAAATCTTTAGTGCCTAATGTGTACCTCTACTGAATGTGAACACGTGGATATGCTGCAATGCAAAATCGGACAACGTATGCTCACCGAATCACAAGATTAAGCTATGAGAGAATAAATTGACTAGCTAAGTTGAGATTACATTTGGTATGCCTTTTGCTAGGGTTGTCCACAATGGCGTGATCTCCAAGAAGAAAGAGTTCTAATAGGGGGTGTGTGACAATTGTTATTGAATGACAATTGAGGCCAATGGTATCGTGATACATTGATGGCGGAAAAGAGGAAGAAGGCACTTGTTAAAGTGAAATGGAGAAAACTGAGAGGAGGAAGATTTCAATAGAAGGTTCTCTAGAAGATCAAGATTTTTTCTCAATGATGGACGATCTTTTGTTTTTTTGCAAAACTCACAATTAAGAGTGATTGTATTAGAATGTCATAGAGAAAACTACACACCAACCTCAAGCTCATGTCGAGCCTTGAGATATAGAGATTACATCATATTCAAGGTAACAAACTATTATTAGCAGCTATCAAGGGCTCACCCCAAATGGCACGGGTTACCTTGATCCAATGATCCGACTTTTTACTTTTACCTATCACATATATAAACTCCTCACTTTCTTGTATAATCACTGAGAGGCAACAAAAGGGTCATTATAAAAGACACGATAGTTCTTGACCTTTCAGATATTATAAAAGAAGCAAAATCTAAAAAATTGGGTACAAACAAGGAGGGCAGGACTTTGTAATTTTTTTCCTACTAGACACACATCCTTCTTGAAGAAACCTCTCTTCCATGTTCTTTGAATCCACTTGCTCACCTTCCCCATCATTCCTCTAATAGTCGATCAGTCCATGAAAAGGTGTGGGAGGTCTTTGCTACCCCCTCGGCATCTTGAGCACCTACATGATCCTATGCCTAGCGCCTGAATCTTGACGCCCATTGGGAGGACCCCCTATAGAAACACCTTCATATATTGGGGCAACTGTGGCCCCCAAATGTTCATCAACCAAAGCCCAACGGGCTTTTGATGATTTATTTTTCAACTACTTGTTCAAGGAGACGAACCAATCATCCTTATGCATGAGCTCTTGATAGATGTTCTTGGTGTGTGGTTTAAAGAAGAGGCTACTCTTGGGTCATTTCTAGGCTTTCCACTCAAAAGTGGATTCTCGAATCGGCATCAGAACATTGTACACACCTTCAACCGCTCTGCATATAAGCACTTTTTCCATGCCATTAAGCTAAAGCTAGTCGTCTAGAAAGTCAAAAGATTTCTAGCGCTTGCGGTTTTCATCCCAAAAATGGATCGAACCACTAGAATCCTTTATTGTTCAGCCTTCTAGAAATTTCACTCCAGTAAGAGTTCAAGCTAACTCCAACTGGTTTTGTTAGCCAAAGGGACCAATGTGAGGTGGAGTTCTGAAAGTACCTCATTAGTTTCCCCCATTCTAAAACGAATGTTGCTCTATTGCACTTTTGCACCAACTCCCCCGTTGTGCCTCCCATTTTTAGACTAGACCATCCTGGGCGATCTTAATATTTAGTCATGTAGTGTGAAGGGAATCAAATTGACCAAAATGAGTGCTCTTGTCTACGAGGAGGTAAGAAAATCAACAACAAATTCTAATGATTCAAGAACAAGTGTTATATGGTAAGGGACCACTTGGTTTTAGTGGGGTTCTCACCATGGTAGATAGGGACTTAGAATGGTAAGTGGTGCTGAATGATGCCTCAAGGAGAATCCTCTCAACATGAGATTAAGTGTAGAATTTCTAAGAGGCAATAAAAAAGGCGAGCGATGAAAATTGAGAGAGGCAAAAAAATAGAGCAAGAAACCTTAAGTTTTGGGAAATTTTAAATCTTACCTACCAGTTATACGACTTACACACACATACACACACACACATTGCTAGGAATAGTGTGTTAATATCCTTGTGGTATTATTAACTGGGACTAATTGGCCTAGGGAGCCTCGGGTGAATGATTGTAGTAAATTCAATAGGTGATATTTTGGGGGTGCCTTAAATGGCACCTAACCCTTAGTAGCTAACTAAGAGCTATGAAGAAAGGCGGGTGGCTTGGCTCTGGCATTTTTCCCTCTTATGCATAAAAACACAATGGCCTTCTGTAGTCTGTGCTATTGCACCATCTAAATGCCCTCTTTATTCCCCTTATCTCTCGCCCCCTCTCTCTATCTGTCTATCTCTCCCTTCCCCCATTCTCTGTACAAGATTACAATGTTGTTGAAGTTGGGCGCGCCTCACTACTAGGAAAGAATGTGGCCACTTAATGAAGTGGTGTTGTTGTATCTTCTTCCTCTTGAAGCTAGCCTGCCACACTACTATAAAGAGAAACGACCGCTGGCTCCCAACCCTATACAGGTGAGCTTTCATGCTCACTTAGAATTGGTATTGTGTGTCTCTGGTGAGCGTATGAGTACTTGTGTGCTTTGAGATTGTAAGGGTTTTACCCACAAGGGTGTAGTGTTCAGTAATTGGCTATATGGCTAAAGGCAAGGATAAACAGGCTATTGTGGAGTTGGCTGCTCTGACTCCATCTCAAGTGACTTATGGAATTATTATGGACTACTGTCCGAATGATGTGGTGTGATTCACTTGATATTATGCTACTATTCCTTATGCATATACTGTAATGTTACTTATAATGAGCCTTTTATGTCTATGGAACAATTAGTTTATTCACCTTTAGGAAATGCTTTCAATTTATTGATGAATCATAAAGAAGTGCTACTGTTTGTATCCGCAACCTTGGTTTGTGAGTGTCTTTCAGAGTGTAGGGTTTTTCTATCGATGCATATATTTGTTCTTGTCATTATCTTGGGTTGTTTTAACATTAAAGGAGGGTAGCCTCCTGCAATACTAGATGAATGGTGCTTGAAAAAGCTTAAAATTATGATTGAAGGTCTTCTTAACACTTGGTGAAGGACCCTATATGGTAAGGTTGACCTACTTGTTGGGTGAGAAACAATGGCCTCGCATAGGAACGAACCAGCCATAGGCATGTTTTTATAATAAAAATAGATGAATAAGGCATCCTCTTGCAATACTGGATGATTGTTACCTTGAACCTTTGTTTAGGCTAAAAATATGATGATTAAAGTCCTTCTTAACAGTTGGTGAAGGAACCTACATGATAAGGTTGACCTACTAGTGGGTAAAAAACCGTGAGTTGGTAGTTTGTTTGTTTAAAATAAACTGCTATAGCAGGTATTCTTCTATTGATGTGCTTCTGGGTTGGATACCGAGCTTACTAATCTTTCTCAATTATGGTCTATGCCATTTGAGTATTGTGATCCCTTGAAAGTTTGCTCAACTTGGTTGTACTTGGTTTGAGCTTCTAGGTTTGGTATTGAGATTACTATTCTTGCTTAATTAAGGACTATGCCGTCTGAGTATTGTGATCACTTGTAATCTGCTCAACTTGGCCGTAAATGGTTTGAGCTACTAGGTTTGGTACTGAGCTTACTATTCTTGCTCAATAAAGGTCTAGGCTGGCTTAGTTTTTCTCAGCTTGGACGTACATAGTTTAAATGTTTGGTTGGGGGACAAGGTTATATTGATTGTAGCTGAATATGGTTGTATAAAGTTGTGGATTATGGAAGATATGGTTGCAAATCAGACACTCATGAAACGATAAGTGGTTGCTTACTACATTGAGGGTATGGGCCATGGTGGCTCTTTTTCTTAGTTTTTGGAAGAAATACGGTACCACGGAATATCCCTTCTATATGTTGTACGTGTTTAGGAGAGTAGCACTTATACTTACTACCTTACATGTGGTTTTGACTCTTTCTAGTGAGGCGTAGAACTTACATACTAGCATCCGTTTATGTTATAGATGACTCCAAACTATAGATTGATTGCACGTATGAGCACTGTCACCTAACACTAAAAAAATAGCGGTAATTAATGCCAAACTTTGTAAAGTCAAGAAACAGGTATATGTGGCCCACTTCGAGGCTAAATTGCCTCATAAAACTCGTCTCCGACCTTATCTCATGAGAACTTGCAAAGAAAAAGGAGCTCCAAATGGGTTTTTTCCCCATGTAAATGAAACCATCTCTGGATAATCCTTTCTAATTATTTTTAGTTGGGTGACATCTATAACATGTGGGATACCCATGCATCACCTGCATACTGTGCTAATGCTAACGAAAAGTTGTGTTGTTTCCATGGGTGCAAGTGAGGGTTACCTTCTCAACTATGGTTTTCAAAGTTCCTTGGATTGAAGATGGTGGATTTATATATCTTCAGGCTCTTAACTCTCTTATACTTGTGTATAAAGTCCGTTCTATACTATGAATGGGAATTATACCACCTTTTCATTGACATAGCTTCTAGTGTCTTTTGTAATTTAAAAGGATTCTTTGGTGTTTATGTTATATTGTTATTGGAACACACACAACATGCGCACGCATGTGTGTGTGTGTGTGTGTGTGTGTGTGTGTGTGTGTGTGTGTGTGTGTGTGTGTGTGTGTGTGTGTGTGTGTGTGTGTGTGTGTGTGTGTGTGTGTGTGTGTGTGTGTGTGTGTGTGTGTGTGTGTGTGTGTGTGTGTGTGTGTGTGTACATTAGCCCTATCTAGCCACTTAATTCTTAGAGCATGCAAAGAAGCAAAGAGTGAGAGATGTGGCCATTGTTGAGGGAGCTAGTTCCTAGCCATTCAATTTAATATATTTAATGGAGTTGGTTCCAATTTCATTGTAAATGTTGTTTGCAATTTTTTTATTTTTTTATTGGAAAACTCACATCATGTGAGGGGTTATAGTATTAATCACCAAAAAAACACAATAGAAACCTTGTTCACTCCAAGCTAGGGTGACAAAAGAGCCCCAACAGAAAACTACACACCATATGGATAACATGGGAGCCACCCGACTAGTAAGCACTAGTGATCCACAGTTGATACGGGAGCCACCTTGACATAATCAAACGGCTGAACTGGGAGCGATTGGGAGCCACCCACCCAAGGAGGAGACGAGGAATCGATTGAGGTTGCCACCAGCACGGGAGGGTTGCCACCTCACTCGAACCAACCACCAACTGAAAGGAACTAAAGCCACAAAATCCAAAGAAGACACCCTCAAACCTCAAAAAGAAACACCACATTTTTCCAGGACACAACAAGAAGAAAGTACCCAAGTTCCACCACTCCAAAAGCTTCAAAATCTCCAACAGAAAATTGAGCACATTGTGACCAAGCCAACTAAAAATCCCCAACCCACTGTATAAGACAAACCATGAACCCAAGCCAACTAAGAAACACCAACCCAACATCCAAGATCGACAGTAGAACATTAATAGGTCTGGAGATCATTGAAGTTGTGCATGAAGTCTGGTAATTGGCTAAAGTAGTGCGCACATCATTTGCCTACTTGTATTAACTCCATCTATGTTCAAGTTTTTATTGAGCCTTCTACAAGAAGGGAGATTGGTACATGAGAACAGTGGAGTATGGGAGAAGTTTCAACGGATCTAAAGAGCTCCAGGTAATAGGTCAGGTTTGAAATTACTAAATAGTCCATGTTCTTAAGATCAAGGGCTTAGTATCGGTCAGGTGTCAGACTGTTGAGAGACAAATGAGTAGGGGATCTACGAAAGAGAGTGTCAACCAAGCAAGCATAGAACCCTTAGCAACTCTGCTAGAAGAAGTGGTCTCTAACAATTCTTCTTAGCCAAACTTCACAATTCTTATGGTTGAGAAAGCACCCAATTAAATGAGCTACTATAGTGAGAGAAAAGGGGAGGTCACATCATGAAAAACAAAATTTCCACTGACGAGACAACTATACTACCATTACACTAATGGTAAGGGGGACCAAAATCTATGTAGACATCCATTTATAAGTGATATGTTTGAGAGGATTTGGGAAATCTTGAGTTTTGAGAGAAAGTGGAGGCTATCGACTATAAAGATTGATGTATTGATGGGAGAGGGGTTGCCTATATTACTACAGCAAGTCCACTAGCATATGTTACTACTTCAAACCCTTGATTGAAGTTATGTAGCCTGAGTATGGGAGTTGAGGTAAGGTATTGTTTTAGTTGAAGGAAAAAATCCTCTTTCTCTTTCTCCCATGTAAGTTTTGATGATTTCTTGATTAGTTGAGTCAAGAGTGCAGCGATGAGTCCATAGTCCTTGAAGAATATTTTGTACCTTCTTGTAATACCCAAGAAGCCTTAAATCTCATTTATAATTTTTCATTGTGGAGATTGCACTATATCTTTGACCTCTATAGGGTCTACTAAGATTCCCTTAAGAGACACGATAAATCAAACGTAGCTAACTTTGGGGGTAAAGAAAACACATTTCCTTATTTTGGCATATAATTGATGTTAGCAAAGGAGACAACAAACTTTGCGTACATGATCTTCATGCTCCTTTGCATCTTTAAAATAAACCAATATGTCATCAAAGAATACTAGTACATAATCATCCACCCTTATAAGACCTAGGGAACTGAGACATAGGATCCTTCTCCCTACCGCCCTATATATAGGCCTAGCTCATAGCTCTTGCCCTAAGCGGATCCCCAATCCACACTGGTTCAGTCCAGGCCCTTGGCCTAGGTCCCTGACCCCCTAGGTTGGGCCTTGCCCTGTAGGACCCTTGCCCTGACATTACTCTCCCCTTAAGGAAGATTTTTCGTCCTCGAAAACACAAGTATTAATATCTTCTTAAGGATAATGATGTTTTCTTTATTGATGTCCCACATGTGAGCCAGCTGGTTGTATGACCAATAATTGGTGCAGTGAGGAGGTTCAATGAAACCAAGAGACTACCTAGTCGCAACATGAGTTAACTGATAGTAAGTAAACTCCAAGAAGAGCAATAAATTCTTATTAATTGGATTGCTTGGTGCTAATGTACGCCCTTTGCATATCCTTTAGCCCAAGGTTACACTTTGTAATCTGCCAATCCCCTTGGATACTGACAGTACTGAGGTGTGTTTCCCCCACGGTTTACAGACAGTCTTCCGAGACGACTGGTAAACGGGTAATCACAATAGCGTATAACATTGTTGAGGAATCAACAATGTTCGAAATAACCGTCGTGGTTAACTGGAAAAGTCCACAAACCTCCAAACCAAGCCATGACCTCTTTTGGTGATTAGTAGACCCAAAAGTAATCTCATAGAGATAGTGCACATAGAGTGCAAAATGCTTCAGAAGCAACAACCTGAGGAATATGCATGCCGTTCCAAATCAGCCTTTGCTAAACACTAGGGCCCATAACACCTAGTGTGCATGCATTTAGCAAAAACTAACTCGAACCTGTATATCCATACCGATCCTTGCCAATACTTGTGGCAAATGTGATGCGCCTAGCACACATTAAAAGGAATGTAAATGGTTCTGAAAAGAAACTAAATACTTTTGGTTGCAATCTTTTGCAAGCCTTGCTGAAACATCTGAATCACAGTAGAAGGTGAAACATTAATCACTTCTAGGTACAGACAATGAAACTTTTTCATTAAAAACTTATAGCCTTGCTATATGTATAAACAACCATCTGTAATGTTGTTTAGCAGTACTTTTACCTTAACAAGTCATTCTAAGTATCCGACAATTTCTGGCCACGAAATTGCTCCTGATATGTTGTGCTAAAAATGGTCTAGAAAAAAATGTGACCAGCACCTAGGGACTTTTTCGTGACACGTAATTGAAATAATGATGCCAGCGTTAGTCTAGAGACTCATATTCTCCACATGTGGAATATGTCTCATGTAAGGATGTGTAAAAAGGAACATCCTTCAAGTACAAGATGTACTTGTGTGTGGAGGTAACTGCAAACACTCTACGATGGGAGTGAGAGGGACCCTCATTAGCCTTGCTCCACACTGGCTAAACCGAACTCCTTGAATCCCTAGACCATGTTGTATCCCATGTGACAACATGTGCCAAAGCGAATCCTACAAGTGGATTCGTAACAGCATAATGTACTTTGGATACTACGGCCCAAAATACTTGTTTTAACCTGCCCTTGGCATGGCCTTGAAATATTCAAGCATATTTAAACGACTTGGAGAAACCAAGCAATGCATACTAAAAACTTGAATAACACCAAATCAATAGATGCGTACCTCGAGATTGAACTGAATTTTCACTTACCCATATTCAAATATGGAGGAACACAGCGTCCACATGTGAAAAAACAAGCAATATTGCACTAGAAACCTTGGCTGTTGCCTTTGCAATCCAAACCCGTTGTGTAGAAGCTATGTAATCAAACGCCTTGAAAAAACCCATTGTAGAACGCGTGATAGATTGATGAGTTCTTGCCTTGAAAGTATAGAAGATCAAATTGTGATCCTCAATGCGTATGGGGTGATTTAGTAAGCACCCGCTGGGTCATACCCCAAAACTGTGATGCCATAGACACTCGTAATGCTATAGAGAGAGCAAGAAATCCTCCAAAATGACAAGAATCTTGCTCGTCCATTAACATCAAGATGTTCGATGTGTACTCCACTGGGAAAATATGTTCAAACCTGTGTAGGAATCTGGTAAGGCATCAAGAACAGTCTGCACAAGGGAACTGTCTGAAATGACTTCACCTGCAGAAATAATCTTCTCATTGATATACTTGACACTAGCAAGGATAGAGTACATATCATCTTACTCATGCATAATCTTCGACTCCAGCTCTTTACGCAGCAAAGCAATTTTAGCCTCATTGCGACTTGCATAAAGACCAGCCAAAATATCCTGAGCCTGTTTTGCAAATTTTGCTGAACGAATGTGAGGAACAATGGTGCGCTTCACACACAACGCAATCTATGCATGAACCTGTGCATCCTTAACATCCCAACAAGATTGTTGTGTCGTAGGCAAAACAACTCTAACAGCTGCAATCCTTGCAGCAAGACCTGCAACATCCTCAACATCGCCTCCATCCTCAAAACCAGGACGTACATCAATGACCTGCACAATGTTCCAAACACCCTTTGACACAAGAACATATTGCATCATATAAGCCCACATATGGTAGTTGTCCCCATCCAACCTGTCCTCAGCAGCAAACATCTTGAACACATATGTGTTGTTGTTGTCAGCCATGGTAAATGCTGCACCTGATGTGAAAACTGCCCAAAAATAGGAGAAACGGAGTGGGAACAACCTGTGCTATATAGCACAAACCGTAGATGACTATAAGGCACCTGTTATGCAAAAAACGGCACTGATAGAAATTCTCTACAAAATGACAAAATAGCCTGTGCAGTACTACCTGTAGCGGAAACGGAGGCCGAAATGAGCCGAAATCAAAATTCTGAGCAGACCAAGCTCTTTGAGATTTCCCAAAATATTTGTCAACCTGCGAACGCTTGCCAGCATTCGCGAAATCGGAGAAAGTAAGCAGCGTGTGCTGGAGTAGCTGGCGACTAAGCCCCGGAGGACGTGAACTGCTCTAATACCAATTGTTGGAATTAGGGTTGCAGAGAAACACACATAGCTTGGAGAAGACGAAGGAAGCTCAAGGCACACAACAGAGAGTGTGTTACTTAGTGTGTAATGGAAATATAGATAGCCCTAGAGTGATGGACGTATATACAATGCTCGGGGGAAAAAACCTCCTAAAGAGGGAAAAAATGCCCCGACGGTCTTAGTGTGTTTACACACATCACTACCACATGTATATGGTAACAATCACTACTCACAATGAAGGTAAAAAAATTATAACCTGGACATAAATTTAATCTTCTATTGGCATCCTCTGTCTTATATCTCTCTCTCTCTCTCTCTCTCTCTCTCTCTCTCTCTCTTTGTTCACACTGTAAACTACCTCACATTCTTTAGTCATGTCCAATCCTTGCACACCTCGGTCTAGAGGTTCACGAAGATCAAACCACCGGGTTAATCTCGTCTTTATTGGTCAATGCCTATATTTGTGGGTACGAGAAATCTGCACACCCACGTCTACATGATAGTGCACGTAGTGGACAAAACCCCTTTGCCTCTTCTCTAGCTGTAGCAATTCACAGCATCTTAACATCTTATCATAGCAGACCTTTGTTTGAGGGACTACTTAGCACATTACATGTTGGCCTCCGATATGAGTATCATGCCATTGAAAGCTTTCCAACTTAAGGTCGCATTCGCAGAGAGGAAGAGAGGGATCACCGTTCACCTAACTCTAATTTTTTTACCGTTATCCCGAAGGTAGACTTTAATATAGAAACTAAATCCAAAATCTAATCTTAAATCTAACCTAATTGAACATGTGGTGATTTGTGGATAATTGAATATGGTTAGTGTGTGAGTTAATAGGTGTCAGATTTTGATGGGAATATACATATTGTTGTGTAACTAGTGTTTGCTCTTTGGGCAAAGCGCGCCTTCATTGACATGCACTAAAATCTAACCTAAATCTAACCTAGTCTTAAATCGAATCTAATCTTAAATCTAACCTAAACCTAAATGTAGTTTAACTTAAATCTAAAATTAATCCAGTGAAGCAGCACTCATATAGGATGAATCCGAATGTGGCAAAGCAAGTTAAGATGGAAATTGATCGTCTTTTGGAGGTGTGTTTTATTACCCCTATTGATAATCCGGAGTGGATTTCTCCAATTGTGGTCGTACCAAAGAAAAACAAGCAAATCCAAATTTGTGTGGATTATCGGAAATTGAATGCGGCTACTGTTCCAGATCCTTTTCCTCTTCCATTTTTGGATTCCATTTTGGATGATGTAGCGGGACATGAGATGTATACTTTTCTAGATGGGTTTAGTGGATATAACCAAATAAGAATGGCATTGTGGGATCAGCCAAAAACAACTTTTATTACCGCATGGGGTGTGTTTGCATACACAGTGATGTGGTTTGGATTGTGGAATGTGCCTTCAACTTTTCAAAGGGTTATGTTTCAAATTTTTTATCCTTATTTGACGGATTTTATGAGAATTTTTCTGGATGATCTCAGTGTTTTTGGAGCACAATTAGAGCACTTGAAGCAATTACGGTTATGTTTTATGAAATGCAGAGAGGTGAAATTCAGTTTGAATCCTTTAAAGTGTGCATTTGTTGTTCGCAGTGGTAGGCTATTGGGGCATATGATTTCCGATGATGGCATTTCCGTGGATCCGGATAAAATAGCCGCAATTATGGAAGCACCTCCACCGATAAACCAGAAATAGTGTTAGGTTTTCTAGGGTCAAGCTCATTGGCATGGGAGGCATTTGAGGTTTGTCGCGCATTTGGAAATCCCGATTACTCAGGCAGCGCATGCTATAGATTTTGAATGGACGCAGGAATGTGATCTGGCTTCTCGGAGATTAAAACTTCAGCTATCCAAAGCTTCGATTATGCTTCTTCCAAATTGGGGTTAGGATTTTCATGTGTTTGTGGATGCTTCGGATCGAGCTATTGGCAGTGTGTTGTTGCAGGAACAAAGTCAAGGATGGTTCCAACCTGTCTATTATGCCACAACAGATGATTATCATCCGCAGAAAGGAATTATTCAGTAACCGAAAGGGAATGTTTAGGGATGATTTATTCAGTGAAAAAGTTCCGGCATTATCTGTTGGGCCGATGTTTTTTCTTCCATGTGGATCACTCGGCTCTTTTATATCTGGTACGTCAACAGAATTTGACGGAAAGATTGGCCAGATGGGTGCTTTTGCTGCAGGAATTTGATTTTGAGGTCATACATCATCCAGGAGCTCAGCATGCGATGGCTGACTACCTATCCAGGTTAGATTCCGGTGAGCCGCCGGGTGTAGCTGATGAATTTCCGGATGCGTCTCTGTTTCTAACAGTTGTGGTTGCAGAGGATATAGCAGTTCCACAACAGGCAAGGGTCATCCCTAGCATTCCATGGACATGGTATGAGGAGATGTTTTATTTTCTCGACAGTAGCGAAATGCCTTCCTTCTTGTCTAGTCATCAGAGGAAACATATGGCTATCAGAAGCAAGAATTTTGAGATTATTATGGGGAAGCTCTATTATCGTACGGTGGCAGATGTATTACTCAGATGTGTGCTACCACAAGAATAGGAAGCGGTTTTGGAGGAAGTCCATACCGATATTGCGGGAGGCCACTTTGCAGCATTAATCACGGCTCGAAAGGTTCTCCAATCCGGATTATGGTGGCCTACATTGTTTCAGGATGTGAGAAATTATTTGCAACAGTGTGATGTGTGTCAGCAGATAGGGCAACCTACTAAAAGGTCCTGAATGCCTTTTCAGTCGATTTTGCCCTTGGAGCCTTTTCAAAAGTTGGGATTGGATTTTGTTGGACCTTTTAAACCAGTTGCAGCTCACACGAGTAATAAGTATATTTTGACAGCCACGGATTACGCTACCAAATGGGTGGAGTCATGGCCCTTGAGAGATAATACTGCAGTTTTTGTGGCTGGGTGCTTATACAAGGATATTTTTTCCAGATATGGTTGCCCTATTGAGCTGGTTAGTGATCGGGGAAGTCATTTTTTGAATAAGGTGATGGAGAGAATGCTACGGTTTTATTTTGTATTGCACAAGAAATCTTCTCCATATTATCCTCAGGCGAATGGGCAAGTAGAATCAACTAATAAGCAATTGATTCGGATATTAACAAAGTTAGTGAATATGCATAGAACAAATTGGGATGTGAAGCTTCCTTCCATCTTATGGGCCTATCGGCGGACAACTTATAAAGTGGCAACAGGATTGAATCCTTTCAAGTTGGCGTTCGGCATGGAGGCAATCACTCCAGTGGAGCATGTGATTCCGAGTCTGCGGATGCTGATTACGGATCGGCTTCTTCCAGAAGATTCTGTTATTTATCGTTTGGATGTTTTGCAGGAACTAGACGAAGAGCAGTTGCATAGCTTTGCGGTGCTACAGGATCTGTAGTCCACACGGAAAAAATGGCTGGATCGCCCAAAAGCACGACAATTTTTCCAGGGACAATTGGTTCTTGTCTTTAATTCCCGCCTTGGGAAGATGCCTGGGAAGCTTAAATTACGGTGGTCAGGACCATTCTGGATCTTTCAAGCATGCGGGGCCATCTCTTTTTATCTGGAGGATTTGCGGGGGGGGGGGGGGGGGGGGGGGGGGGGTAATTTCTATACCGGTCAATGGTTTCAGACTGCGTCATTATGTTTCACCTACCCCGATTCAGTGCTCCTTTGCTGTGGTACAAGAGCCAGAAGCCGCCCTAATAATGATTGGGGATTCTTTTGCATGCAATCTTGGAAAGCGAGAAAAGGGCTATGATGGTTGCGACACCGTGGCTTGCCCTATTTTGAGAACTCATTGTGAGAGGGTTAGTGCATGCAAATGATTTCTTTTGTGCTTCTCCTGTTTTGTGTATCGCGCCTTCAAGGTGTTCTTAGCTCAATATTCTCTGCTTCTGCATCTCATCGTCGCCATGACGGATTCTCTTCTGCAATGCATCCCCTTTACTCAAGTCCATCAGTTAGCGCTTCGCCGAGTGGATGCTTGGCTGCAAGATTTGCGGCGGCTGCGAGTGTTCGCCAACTTGGATTGACAAGGGATACCTGTTCACCCGTAGGCCGCTTAATAACCAACAGATTCAGCTGACAGCGGAAAGAATTTCAAGATGCCGCTGTTTGCCCAATGATGGAGTCGTGCGAGCATCTCATGTGATTCCTGTTGCCGATGTCGAGCAGGAATTTGGATTGAAAGTGAAAGGGGAATACAAGCTTTTAGGGTTAACAGATGTAGCGACAAGGGATGCTTACAGATGGTTTCTCGAGGCAATTTGGCTGCAAGCTAAAACCTATACCATCTTTACCAAAGTGAGAAATTTGTTGCATTCGGCCAACTTTGGGCCAGTGGCTTGGGCAACAGTTGTCAAAGAGAGACTGCTGGCGGAATGCCAAAGAGTGGTGGCACAGCTGGGGTGAAACACCCCAACCAACACAAAATTCGGCCAGTTATTGACATCAATTTTTCCATTGCGAGAAGTTTTCCTACTCGCCCTACGTCCTCTATGCCATTTTGAAGATGATAGATTGGTGGTCCAAGCTACTGTTGCACCTCTGTCGCAAACTCCAAGTTTGGTAGTTCCTGCTGAGAGCAAGTAACATAGGAGAATGTTTGTGCTGAGGATATGTCAGGTCCATCAACTGCAATGGTACCCTCTAGAGCACAAGAGATGGCCACTACAAGACCCACAACCCGCAAGCGTGGGCGAGAGGAACAACTGTTTTGTACACCACCTCTTGCAACTGCATCTCCTGTGCTAGAGGATTCTGCGGTGGCACGCTGGAGAGATCGAATGCAGGAAAGGGTGGCACTTACTACTCCGACTAGGACTGGATCTCCGGGTGTGGACATTCCCTCGCAACCGGAAAATTCTGGAACCACCAATGCGGCTGCTTCGACGGGAGGTACTCTTCCCGCAGTGTTACCATGGGAGGAGGCGGCAGCAAACCCTGCTGACCAAATCCAGGCGTGCGGCACTTTTCTGAGCAGACTTGTGGAGTCTATTTGTGCGGCCTGTTGGCCGAGTTAATGAGCTGGAAACAGAGGTAACGGCTTTGCAGGCTCGCATTGCCGATTTGACCAATCAAAATGAAGATTTGACTACAGCGGCTCGCCAGCAAAATGAAGAAACACAAACGCTTAGGGGGGCTAATGCTGCGTTTGTGGCTTCCATTCAAGATAAACTGCTTCAATTGCGAACAGAAAATAGCCTTGCCTCATATTTAGCCTCGCATCCTGGTGATGTCATGATAAATATGAATGATTTGGATGCTTTAGCAGTGGAGATGCAGCAGGACCTCCACATCTTTTTGGAAAATCAAATATAGAGCTGGAGAATCCGGTTGTCTTCTCATGTGAGAGCACAGCCACCAACTCAGCAGGTTGTGATGCAGCAACCTGAGTCATCAAAAACTGACAGAGGTAAGAGTTTCATTCCAGAAGGTTTTGATATTGCTGATTGGGCACAAGCTATAGAGGATTGTGCTAAGGCCCAGGCTCATCTATCTTGTTTGCAGAGAATGATTCGTCAATTTCGTAAGGAACGGCGCAGGGTGTGTTTCTGGGTGGAGACTTTGGCTCACTCTTTCTCCCTCAGTTTACCTCCATGTCCTCCATTTTGGTCTGCTCTCAATAGATACTTCTCTCGCTATTATCCTCTACATACGCCTCTTGCTCCTTTGCCGCAGGCACCGCAGTCTATTTCTTTGCCGACGCAGTTTATTCCCAGGGCTCCTTGGCCGGAGGACATTGAGATACATCCACATCTTTTGGAGGAGGTTTATCGGGCCCATACTGCAGATGTTCAGCGATTTGGATACATTGACATTTCATCTTCACCAGAACAGGTCGAAGATCAGCAACCGGAACCTTCCAACCAGAGGGGCTGAGTGTGGGTTCGTGAAATCCACCATGCGTGCTAGGTGTTATAGCACAAGTCGCACAATGCGGTCCTGTGGTCCTACGGAGGTTTGGACATTGCGGATCAGGAGTCATGCGGCGGCCGTGGCGGAAGTTCTTCACAACATATCATGAGACAGGAGGAGTGTGTGCACCACTCCTGATATGCGCTGGAGAAGCGGTTGTATATGGGGGGCATACCTGTCTTTGATGTACCTTACCTTATGTTATTCCTACATCTTTAGGTGTAACTTTGTGTGTCCGGATTACCTATGAATGAAGCAGGAGGTGTTCCGTGCCTGTGTACTGTGTACTGTCTTCTATCCTATTTCATGTGTTTGATGTTCACATAATGTAAGGCAATTTGAGAGTAATCATTCCCGTAATGCCTATTGCTCTGGTGCGGGCAATAGCCATTACAATTTTCAAGGTAAAGAAGAGTGGAAACTAAGGTTTTTGAGGGTAAAAAATCACAAAGTATCATATACATAAGTTTAATAAGCATGGCTAACAATAATCAAGAGAGTAGAATCAATATTGACAACTTTGATTCTGCACATGAAGGTGCTATTGATGAAGCCACAATGTTTGTGAACTATCTTCTTACTAGGTTGCAATAAGCTATGGGCGATCCTGCCTTGCAAGCCGAAGTTACCCAACAACTTCGTGCTTATAGGATTTCCCTACCTCTCCAAAAAGAGAGAGAGCTTAGGAATCCTCTTGTTGAGACTTCCAAAAGAAGACTCTCTCCGGTAAGAGACGAGGAGGAATCCAATGAATGAGAAAGAAGTGAATCTCCGAATTCCTCTGGAGATGTGGATCCACAAAGACGATGGTATGGACGATCCCCAACTCCTTCCAAGAGGAAAAGATGATCATACAGTCCTTCTCCTCGTCACTCCGAAAGGGAAGAGAGGAAACAAAAGAAGAAAAAGGCAAGAAAGAGGTAACCATCTTCTCCTTCTTCTTCTTCACCTTCCTCCTTTTCCGACGAAAGCAGCGGTTATTCTCCTAGAGAATACAAGAGAAGAGGACATTGCAAATCCTACCCTGCTTGGGAAAGGTCCCACAAGCTTAAGAAGTTCAAAGATCAAGAAGGAGAAGATGCTATTGACAAATTATTGGACTTCATCCAACAATTCGATGCGATCTTTGGAGACGAGGGCTTCGTTGAATCCTCCAAGCTATGTCATGTAGCTATGTACTTTCAAAAATCTTCTCTTCAATGGTGGGCTGGTCTCCACAAGAATGGTGAAGCCCCAAGTTATTATAATAAAGAAATTCCTTGCAAGCAATGTCAAGGACAAAGTGCTTACTGAATGGAGAAGCTTGAAGCTACTCTCGCATGAGTCTATCCACAAATATGTAGAAAAGTTTTGGTATTTACATCTCAAAGCTACAGTCTTCCAATAGATAGACTTTACCGAGCAAAAACAACAATTTTGTGCGTGATTACCTAAAGAAATGACCGGGTATGTCAACTCCCAACGGCTTGGTTCTATCACCGAATTCATCCACCACACTATGGTTGCATGTCGTTCAATTTCCAACAAGGGGCTAAAAGGAATGCCAAGCCCACGGAAAACAAAGATCAAAATAATGCAAAGGGGAAGAACAATGCTCACAGCTCTTCCCAAGGCAATTCCAACAACAACAACAAGACCAAGGAGAAAGGAGTTTCCAAAGGTAAAACAAAACTCTCACCTGAAGAGCTAGAGGATTTTCATAAAGATCACAAATACTTTAAGTGTGGGGAGCAAGGACATGGCTATCGCTCTTGCCCCAAAAGAAATTCCCGCAATAAGACTCCTAGAGCTTCCACGGTGGAAGTTCCAAAAGAGGATTCTCATTGCAAAGGATCATCCCTTTCATATGCTTGGGAGAAGGTGAGGGAGCATGATGAATTCATCCTATTTGATCCGCTCTACTCACAACTTCATATCAACGGAGTTGGCCACAAAGCTAGACATACAAGCTTTTGAGATGGGAGATATTGTAGCTGATGATGGGGCTTTCAAGGGATAGCAAGCCTCCTTTTCTCCCTTGATTGGGAAGTTGAGGCTTCATGTCCAAAGCTATGTAGACAAAGAAAACTTTTTTATATCTCCTTTCCAACATGAGGATGTTATCCTAGGGGCAACATGGTTCAACTTCATGGCTGCCGACATGAAGTTCCTTGAAAGGAGAATCTACTTCACCTACAGGCCAAAGAGCATATATATAGATGCTAATGAGTCCAATCGTACTATACCATTTGTAAATTCAACTGCTTTTGATAAGCAATGAAAAGCTCAGTTTCCTCGTACATGATCAAAGAGTCTCTATATGATGCTAATTTAGAGCAACGTGCTTTTGAAAAGCTTATTTCTCAACCCGTGCTTACACTACCGGATCTGGCAAAACCATTTGAGATCCAATATGATGCTTGTGGAGATTTCCTTGGAGAAGTTTTGCTTCAAGAAGGGCATTCCATAGCATATGAGAGTTGAAGACTCAATTCCGACGAGCGAGTATTGGGCATATATGAGAAGGAGCTACTAGCTGTCATATGCCTCGGCACTTGGAAGCACTGTCTATTGATGAATTCATCTTACAAACGGACCACCAAAGTCTCAAGTATTTCATGACGAAAACCAAGCTCTCCGACAAACAAATGAGGTAGACAAATTTTCTTTTGCAATTTAATTTTCATATTGCTCACATTGCTGGCAAGCACAATCAAGTAGCTGATGCACTATCACGACGTCCAAGAGCCAATGCGGTGTCCATAGAAACTCACAATGATCTATCTTCTATGATAGATGAGTATGCTAATGACCCCAATTTTTAAGATGTTATTTCATCCCTTGCCTTAAAGAAGAAAGAAAACGATTCACCTTGCACGATGGTTATCTTCTCTGAGAGATACCCCTCTCTGGGGTCTATGCACAAAACATACAAGTTACACCTTTATACAATTTTAAGTATACATAAGAGTTGCAGAAGCGTTTGCATACGGGAGGAGCTCTTAGCGCTTGACCAAGCATGGAGTTTAGGCCATGAGACAGAATGCATCCAGAGGTACCTAGCGACTAGTGATACCCTTGAATGGGTGTTATGAATGAAAGCGTACTCAAGAAAAAATATAACACTGTGAAGGGTGAATATAAGTGTGCACCGCATTGCGGGATGTGTGTGTGTGTGTGTGTGTGTGTGTGTATGTGTGTGTGTGTGTGTGTGTGTGTGTGTGAGTGTGAGAGAGAGAGAGAGAGAGAGAGAGAGAGAGAGAGAGAGAGAGAGAGAGAGAGAGAGAGAATATAGTGGATGGTGAATTAGAGTGCACAAAGACATGAGAGAATGGCAAAAGAGAATCTTTCAATGCCCCATCTAAATGAAACAGGCAACCATGTATTAATGCAATGACAAAATCTGGGTATACCATAACATCAAAAATTTTATGACAAAATAACTAATAGAGCACCGGACCTATGTAGGGATCAACCGGTCCACCCATTCACATCCACTCTACTATGGACAGAGAGAATTTCACTTTGCCAGGAGCGAGCCAGAACACCTCCAACCTACCTGAGCCACACATAAGCTGAGGCCGCTTCGCCTCCCTCCATGAACCCGAGCTTTGAAAGGATTCCAAGTACTAGTAGGTGGTAGGGTATCAACACCAACCATACCAGTTTAGGCACCACGCCTCTTCGATGCCAAGCACTGAGTGCTTAGGCCAAGCCAAGGCAAAATCCCCGACGTGTTAGCCGTGTAGGTCATTCAACCACTGATGCACTAATCGTGTAGATAAGCCTAACAGGAAAAAAAACCTACATAACACCCTTGATCCAGCAAAGCCCCAGGTCAATGACCCTTTAGTCTAAGGCTAAGCGATGTAAGTGATCCTAGTCTTGTAGCGACACTGCCATGAGAAACATAACACGTGATCCAATCACAATGGTACTTTCCATATGCACAAACAATCCTTTTGAAAACAGTTAGACTGTATAAGCTCCCTACCCTTACATGTCTTCCATAAACCATCCAAATCACTTCATGATCTAATCCCAAAACCATAAACCATAATCCAATCACTTCACATGGGTGAGCACTCCACCCAACTCGGGTGAGGCACAACCAATCCTGCATAACCACTTTAGAACATACCATAGCTGCAAAATTTCGACAGCATAACCATATCCAAAAAAAAAACATGAACCACACCAGATTCTACCATAAAATCACAACCATAATCTGTGGGGAAATCTCAGCCTTTAACCATAAATTATAATCTTATTGAACCAACTAGCACACTTGGAGTTTGACATATCCTTTGCATTCAATCAAAGTCCATATACATATAACCCTTAAGACATGATTCTTTCATGCATAAAAAGAGTGTGACCGGAAACTAATCATGATAAAAAAATACAATTTTGACAACATCCAATCATGCAAAGTTGTTGCATCACATCTGCACTTCACCTCCCTAGCACATAGAGCTAGTTTTGACCTAGAAAGGTGAAAAGCAATCATAACCATGCATGTGAGGCATCCACATCATTCCATAAGTTTCCATACATCATATGATAACATCCCATCACCATAAACATGATGCAAAACAGCTCCGACCTTTAGGTCAACCATAAACCATAACTTCACATATATGCAAAAAAACAACTTTTTGACATTTTTGTGAGCATGCATAACATGCAAATGAAAGTATTTGTCCTCAAAGCAATGCATCAAGTTCAGCTCCATAATATAGACTTACACCCTATCACATCACTTTATGGTACTTACACAACAGACGGTAACCCAAAAAGAAAGCCACTTTAATCATATCTGCATATGTGCTTCGGGATGTCTAACCATATACTCTCATATAAGTTTATGGGCATCTAATAGCTGAAATCAACTCACCAAAACAAACCATAAGTCATACATAAACGGCTCACTTAACTCACGACATCATATGGTACCCCCCTTGGTGGCACCCCCACACATATAGGTAAAACCTGTTATGGAACAATTAATAACTTGCATTCTCGAGGTGATAACGGAGACCTAAATTCATTTATCATCAAGTTTCATCAAGCTTTTCAATTGGTTAAAGTGGGTTTTTCCATCCGGTGAATCTATATAGTGGTTTTCTAAGGAGACTCGAGTAAAAAAAATTTGATAAGTGCAGTGGGTAGCAAGCTGTTTTTTGACCATATCTCTTAGCTCGTGCATGATTTTCACAAGACACCTGAGAGAGAAAATGTTCTAAATGATGTGTTTTATCTCTAGTGTAAAGGGTTCGGGCTGATTCATAATGGTTTGTGAGTTATGACCAAAACAATGTTCCTACCGTCTCTATGACGTGAAACAAAAAGCACTTTTTATGCATGCACTTGATCATAAACGCATCATGTGCATAAATCAGCATATTAAACATGATGTAATAATCATGGGAAAGCTTCCTATGTACTCGATTAATCCATACATGCACTCGTATACGAAAAACAATCACAGAAAGAGTGACTACTTAGAAAAATGACATAGAGAGAGAGGTGATGATGGCTATGGAGTTTAAAGCTTCTCACCGTGCTTTAGAATCAATTAGGGGCTGTTGAAAGGCTTCTTTCTTTGCCACAAGAGAGCTATGATGAGAGCTACATAGAGGTATTCACCACGAAAGCTTCCGGAGAGCGCGTATCGTGAAATGAGAGAGAAGATAGTAAGCAAGTAGAGAGAGAGAGAGAGAGAGAGAGAGAGAGAGAGAGAGAGAGAGAGAGAGAGAGAGAGTATCCTTCTTCTTCTTCTTCTTCTTCTTCCCGAGTGGAGATGGTGATGAAGAGCTTACACCACTCCATATAATAGATACATATAGCCTTGCGGTAGTAGATGCAACATACTGCACTGAAAACTAAGACTTGCACAGGTGAATTTATAGGCTCTGCACAACTGGCTGGAGTAACTCCCAAGCAGAAAACTAGCGCCATTTTTTGAGCCAGAAATAGCTGCAAGCTTTGGGAACTTTGCTAGAAACATGTCTTTGCTTTTGGTGATCAACTCTCCCATTTAACATTCAATTTTTACAATAAAATTGCAGAACCGAACAGTATCTGGCCAACTAATGGAAATCTTAGCTAAACTATGCCGTACCGTAATGTCCCGACATAAATATGACTTCCCGTAGTGCCCTAGTATTTACGGTACCACTTTGTATAAGAATAATTCTTGTAAAAATCTTGTTTGGTCCCTTTTTACTCCGAGTCATTTGCAAATTCGACAAAGGCTAAAATTGATACTTTTATGGTTAGGTCATCATAAAAAGCACATTGCTTTTCAAAAACGTTGAAAAGTATGAAAAGCTAAAAATAGCGTAAAATGAAAAAAAAATACAAATTGAACCACGGGTTTCCCTTGTCCACTGGAATAAGAAAGCGGACTCGCTTTTCACTAAAAAGCACTAAAAATCATGAAAAGCTATAAATAGCGTTGTCAGGAGTTTTTTCGAGCAAGGAATTGTGCATATGTACATACACATGCATGGTGCATCGAATAAAGGATTGCCCAATTTTAATAGCCAGGTGGTTACGTGGGGCCCACATGTGTACAGGTAGGACAGTGTGTACATAGTCCATCGATTTTCACTATCACCAGTACCATTATGTTTTTTCTACAATAATGAGGAGTTTATAGCGCGTAAAACTTCTCGAGGAAGCTATCCGCGGGCCGACGACGTGAGGTCAGTAGGTGCGTCAGATGGCATCTAGTGGCGTCAGGAGGGCGAACGAGGTCAATATTTGCACGCAGATGAGGACAGACACAACGTGGGTGTTTGCTTGTGAGAATTATGCAGAAAGGTCATCATGAGGACCTTTTTTTGGGGCCACTTCACGTGGTGGCGAGGTGCATTATTGGAAAAAAGCTGAGTGCCAGGTGTGCGAATGATGCAAAAAGGTGACAACTATGCACTGCGAGGTCAGTTTTTGGCCTGTTCGGGGTCCGTTTGAGGTCATCTAAAAGGCCAAGGGTGCCCAACTAATAAAGCTAAGTGTGGGAACTGAAAAAACAGAGAGAAGACCAGTAAAAACGTGGAGAAGAGAGGAGGAACAGCCGCAGCTGTTTTTTTGCCCATTTTGGAGCCTGTTTTGGCCGTAAACTGCTCATCCGAGGTCGGATTTGAGCACTTTGACATTGTAGATTGGGGTTTTGGGCTGTTCCGGACGCGATGGCGCTGTCCATTTTGCCAAATTCCTCACTCTTTTTCTGTTGTTTTTCTGTGTAATCTTCTCCGGTGAGTGAAGCTTCTTCTCCAATTTGTGATTGTATCTGGATTATTTTACCCATATTGTGTGAGCTGTTTGCCCCATTGGTGTTGGCCCAAGCTCATTTGTATCTAAACATCAGAAGTTCTCCTCTTTTGAGCTGAGTTTTTGTGTGTGTGTGTGTGTGTGTGTGTCTCTGTGTGGAGTGGGCAAGTGGATAGTCTCTCTCCTCTCACTCCAGAGGTGTGTTCCCTGTCTCGGCCAGGTGTGTTGTGTAAGCCGAGTGGTGCCCCATAGTGTGTGTGTGTATCTTCCCAAGAGTGTGTGTCGGGTCGTTATAGAGGCGCTGTGTGTGTTTTCATCCCGCTCACATTCTTTTGGCGCCCCCACGGAGGATCTTCTTCGAGTACCTTCTGCTTCGAGCTTCGGGATTACAGGTTGCAGGTTGCAGATTGCAGATTACAGGTTACAGGTTACAGGGACAGGTACAGGTGATTCACACAGGTACAGGTAGCTGGAGTACAGTGATATACTAGCAGTGATGTCACTTGCAGTTGTTGTGGGTATGCATCACTTGGCGCCTATTTGAGCGCATTGTCTGCTTGATTGTACGTTACTTGTGGAAACTGCCATTGTACGCATTTGTGGAGCCATACTTGGTTGTATATGGCAGTCCCAGCCATTTCTGAGACTTGGTCTGGAAGATAGTCATTTCTGAGACTTGACTATACGCGATTTGCATTATCCTTCGTGTGAGGGTCGATAGCGTGAGGTTTTTATTGAGCTGGGGGATTCTCAAATGTGGAGATCCTTTCGGTGATACAGGTAGCTGAAGCACCCTTTTCGTGACCTCGCCATAGGCTATGTACTAGTGAGCCCTACTTGATGCTCGGGTTCTATTGTTGGCAGTTTATGCATACAGATACAGTCTATATTTTGGGTTCTCATTGCTCTACTTCTGGGGAAACTCTGTCAAAATTTTTCCAAGTTATGATGGTTGGTCTTTTGGTCTTTTGAGCCATTTTATGCTGTTATGCTGCTGAAATTTTGGCAAAATCAGAGGATAAGACAGGTGTGCTTTCTTGGGAGCTTCATGGTTGGCTTTAATGGATGATCAAAATGGCCCTCAGTTCACTCCTTTTCATTTAACTCAAAGAATTCAGATTAATGTTCATGTGTCCAGGAAGATCTTTTTCCAGCAGCGCATAGTCTTTATGTTCGGGCCAAGAAGATTAAGAGAGATCCTGGAATGTCCTTTGCCTGTTGTCATTCCGATGATCAACTATGAAAACTCATTTGATGTGCATGTGTTTGTCCTTATCTAAAGTTGAGCTCCATTGAAGTTTCTGGGGATTGGGAAGTGAAAAGTTTTGGGTTCTTGCACGTGTGTTCGAAGGGGTTCTCAAAGCATCATAATTTGGGTAGCCATGGCTTTCTCTTATCCCGAGTTTCATGGAAGAAGTGATGAAGATGTGGAAGAATTTTTGGAAAAGATGGAGGTTGCCTGCATTAGCAACCAGATTCATGACCCTACGCAAATGTTACGCCTTCTCCAAATTTGTTTGAAGAGTGATGCACGAGCTTGGTCCAAAGCATTTGAAGAGGAGTTGCGTATGGCTGATCCACCTATAAGATTGAGTTGGGACAATCTAAGGCATGGATTGGAAGTGGAGTTTGTGAAGATAGAAGACCCTGACAAAGTGTGGCAAGAAGTACAGGCTTTGGTGCAAAAGGAAGGTGAGCCAGTAGATGCGTACATACGTAAGTTTTCATTGGCATGGGAGAGAATGTGCAAGGCTTTAGCACCACAGGTACCCCCGCCTGACATGATGAAGAAGGACAGGTTCTTGGCTGGTCTTTGGGAGAATATACGTTGGAGAGTGGAGCTAAAGAAGCCTAGGACATATGAAGATGCACTAGAGGTAGCAAGGAACAAAGAGTGGAAGCTGAGGAAAATGAGCCAGTTAGGGGTGGAGTCTTTGCCAATGAGGTCTGAATTTCAGCCTATAGAGTCTTTACAAGGGCGCATGTCAGGGGTTCATCATGAACCAGTGGTTCCTGTTACTACTCAGGTTATGCCAGTAGTGGTCACTACAGCAATGCAAGATGATGGCCTAAGGCAAGACATGAGGCAAGACATGAGGCAAGTGGTTGATCTGATGAAGAATCTCAGCCTAAACATGCTAGGTCAAGTAGGAAATAATCGAGGTCTAGGGCGGTTTGCAAATCAACCAGGAGGTGAAGAAAGACCTAGGAATGGTGCTGGACAAAGTAATAGTAGGTTTTGGAGGTAGACGCCCACATGTTATAATTGTGGAGAGTTGGGTCACATCAGCCCGCAATGTGATAAGCCACCAAGGATGGGGGGAGACATGTATCCATTGCCAAGACAGGTGCTAACTAGGTCAAATGATTATGGCATCGAAATTAAGGGAGACGAAGGAACCAGTGGACTGACCCAGGAGGAAAAAGGGAAGACAAAAGTGCTAAGTGTAGTCACCTTGGAGAAGGCATCAAAGCTAGAGGATACATTAGTGATGCCTATTGGGAAGAGGACCACAGAGGAAAAGGAAGGAAGAAGTGCCCCAGGTCCTAGTAAGAAGAAAGGAAAGAGCCATGAAGGCGAGGATGTCAAGGCCAAGAGGAAAAGGAGAGCTCGTCGAAAGTTTCATGTTTCAGATTTTCCACTAGGGGATGGGCAATTAAGCTATGACTTGAAGGAGGATCTGACGAGCAGGAAGGCAGATGTTACTTTTGGGCAGCTTATAGAGATGGTGCCTAAGCTAAAGCGACAGTGGAAGAGGATGGTTAACCCAATGGAGAAAGAGCCAGAGAGAGGTTCAGTGAAGGTGTTGGCAATGGACGAGCTACCAGACATTTGTCCAATAGTAGATGTGTGGCATAAAAGGAAAAATTTGGGACAAGGTTATGTGGATGGCGGAGCCCAAATATGCGTCATAACACACTCATGCGTTGAGAAGATGGGTCTCACAGTGGCTGGGGTGTCAGGTTTTCGGATCAGATTGGCAAACCATCAAAAAGTAAAATGCTTGGGTGTTGTAAAGAGCTTAGAAGTGGAGGCATATGATGCAAAGGCAGTGGTTGATTTTCATGTGATGCCAGCAGGGTTGGGAGCATATCCTATTATACTGGGCAGACCATGGTTACGTGCAGTGGGAGCTGTTCAAGATTGGCGACATGGTACGATTAGCCTCTATGGAAAGACAGGTACCAAGAAGCTTTATAATATGGACACAAGGAAACGATTAGAGGAGCTTTATGAAGATGAGGATGAGTCTAGTGATGAAGACTCTTCCACGGTGACAGATGAGGACAGTGATAGCACTACCAGCAGTGATGAGGATGCTGATGTTGCATTTCTTTTGATGGATAAAGAAATCCAGGAGTGTGGTTTAGTCGCATTTGCGAATGAAGTTGAAGATGAAAGTGAAGGGCCTTATGAAGTGATTGAAGGGCTGATGCAAACCAAGTTGAGTTGTCAAAGAAGCAGGAATTAATGACGCAAATGATTAGTGGAGACCTCTCAGCTATGGAGAAGGATATATATTTGCATATGCTGGCTAGTTTTCCTGATTTGTTCATTACTTCATATGAAGAGATCAGAGGGTTCAAGGGTGAAGAGATGCATATAGAGCTGAAAGAAGGTGCTAAGCCATGCGGCAAAGGCTAAGAAGGATGGGTCAAGAGCAAATGGAAGCCTTGCGGGTAGAGGTGGACAAGTTATTGAAGGCAGGGTTCATAGTTCCAGTGGAGACCACAGAATGGGTGAGTCCAGTTGTAGTCAGTCCAAAGAAGGATGGGAAGTGGAGAATTTGTGTAGATTTTAAACCCTTAAACGCAGCCACTAAGAAGAACCCATATCCTCTTCCATTCATTGATCAGATCTTGGATTCAGTGGCAGGTTATGAGAGGTACAGTGTGTGTGATGGTTTTTCAGGCTATTTTCAATTGAAGATTGCTCTTAAAGACCGCACAAAGACAACTTTTATTACGCCATGGGGCTGCTATTGCTACACAGTATTGCCATTTGGGTTGTCAAATGGACCATCTTTCTATCAAGAAAGAGCAAATTGGGTGTTGGAACCATTCATTGGTAGTTGTGTTAAGCTTTTATGGATGACTTCTGTGTCTATAGCAGTAGGGCTGAGCACCATGAGAAGTTGCAGATGGTATTGGCTCGATATGATGAATGTGGAGGACAACTAAATCCAAAGAAATGTCATCTAGCACAGCCAAGGGTGAAGTTATTGGGCCATATGGTGTCAGAAAATGGCATTGAGGCTGATCCAGATAAGGTTAAGTCTATTATTCTTCTTCCATCACCTATGAGTACGAAGCAATTGGCAACCTTTATACACAAAGTGAAGTACATGGCACGGTTTATTCCATTGTCTTCGCAGCTTCTTTATCCATTACAGCAAGTGGCAAAGCATGATCCATTGCAATGGGATGACAAGTGTGAAGAAGTGTTTCAAGAGGTGAAAGAGGTGTTAGGGGGGTTGTCAGCCATGCAGGCTCCTGATTGGGAGAAAGTTTTTTATGTAAATCCATCAGTAGGGGATGATGCCATTGGAGCCATGCTATTGCAAAAGGGGAAGGGCAGCCATTATATGAGGCCAGTGTATTGTGCAAGCCGAGTGAAGTTGGTAGCGGAGAGAAAGTTATCGGAAGTAGAGCTAGTGATGGCCAGTGTAATATTTGCTTGTCGACGATTTCGTCATTACTTGCTACCACGGCCTTTTTTTTTCTTGACGAGTTATGCCTTTTTGCCACAGTTAATTAATGGTATTAACATGTCAAATGTGGTGAAGAAATGGGTAATTGAGCTGCAAGAGTTTGAGTTCTCTTTTCTAGTGGAAGATAGTACAAGGGCTACCCTAGCTGATTTGTTGACCTACAAGGAGAATCCCCTTATTGTTAAGGAAGAGGTGGTGAGAAAGGTAGTTGAAGAAGTGCCACAGATCAGCAATGCACATGTGTTGTTCTTTGATGGTTCATACAGAAAGAGCCATGATGCAGCTTCAGGGGGTATAGCACTTTATGATCCAGAGGGGAAGCTAGTATGCAAGAGAGGGTTCAAATTGGATGCGCATAGTAACAATGAGGCTGAATATGCTACATTGGAAGCCGGATTACACATTTGTTTGAAGCATGGGGTTCGAAGGTTGAGCATAAAAGGTGATGCCTTGTTAGTGGTGAAGCAAGTGCTGGGTGTGTGGAAGAGCAAGAACACCTCATTGAAGGAAATGTGCTTCAGAATTAAAGGCCTGTTAAAAAAGTTTGAAGCATGGAGTATCAGACACATTGAACGTGCTCTAAATGGAGAGGCACATGAAGCAGCTCAAGGCATGATTGGGGAGCTATTTGTGTTGAGGACCAGTTTACCTCTTTATCATGGCCGGGAAAGTTTGGCTCAAGAAGAGGAGTTTTTGCTAACAGGAATCATTCCAAAGGAGATTCAGAAGTCTAAGAAGTATGGCTTTGTGCGTAGAGCATACAGGTACAAATTGATTGGTGATGTCTTATACATGAAAGGGGCTGATCTCGTCTTGAGACGTGTACCTTGGCAGGAGGAGCTTTACAGAGTGTTGGAAGAGAATCATGAAGGCGCATGTGGTGGCCATTTTGCTCTAAAGATCACCTTGCATAAGATTTTGCAAGAGGGGTATGTATGGCCTAGTTTGCACAAGGATGTTCACCATTGGTGTAGGTCTTGCAATAGGTGTCAAGCATTTGGGAAGAGAGTGTTGAAGCCAGAGCTACGAAAAACCATTATGGCGTTTGATGTGTTTGAAAAGTGGGGAATTGATGCAATAGGCCCGTTACCTATCACAAGCAGGGGCAAAAGCTATATTTTGACGGCAGTGGACTATCTCTCTAGATGGGCAGAGGCTATAGCAGTAAAATAGATCACTGCAAAGGATGTGGCAAAATTTGTGTATGATGAAATATGTTGCAAGTTTGGGGTGCCACTGGAGTTACTTTCAGATAAGGGGCCTGGCTTTAGAGCTAAACTGCTAGATTTTTTATGTGCAAAGATGAAGATTAGGCACCAGCATACCACTCCTTATTACCCGCAGTGTAATGGCTTGAATGAAAGATTCAATGGTGAGTTGGTACAGATTCTTTCGAAAGTGACAGAGCACCAAGGAAAGAATTGGGATTTGGAATTGCCTAGTGCATTATGGGCTTACCGTACTTCGGTGAAGACAGGTACAGGGTTTACTCCATTTCATTTGGTGTATGGAAAGGAAGCACTATTGCCTGTGGAGGTAGAGTTGCCTGCGGTCAAGATGTTAGAGAAGTTGCTTGGGCCGCCTAGTGATGCATTCAAAGAGAGGCTCTTGCAGTTACAAGAGGTCCAGTTGGATAGGATGAGCGCTTTGGAGCATTATGGGCAGATGCAGGATAAGGCTTTGACAAAGATAAATGAAAAGGTCAAAAGTAAGGGTATCAAGCAACATGACTTGGTTTTGCGCTACAACAGTAAGCTGGACAACACCTTCCAAAAGAAGTTTCAAATTAAGTGGGAAGGCCCTTTCAAGGTAGTAGAGTGTTTTCCAAATGGCACATATCAGCTGGCTAACCTGGATGGTGTTCTACATAAGTCAAGATGAGTTGTCGGTGGAGCAAGAAATGTTGGTGAAGGATGAGGAGACTTGTGATGCGGCGAGTCTCATATCTCTCTTTGCTGCTGCTGATCATGAATGATCTAGCAGGCTAGGGGATGGGCAAATTATGTCAGGAGTTTTTTCGAGCAAGGAATTGTGCATATGTACATACACATGCATGGTGCATCGAATAAAGGATTGCCCAATTTTAATAGCCAGGTGGTTACGTGGGGCCCACATGTGTACAGGTAGGACAGTGTGTACATAGTGCATCGATTTTCACTATCACCAGTACCAGTATGTTTTTTCTACAATAATGAGGAGTTTATAGCGCGTAAAACTTCTCGAGGAAGCTATCCGCGGGCCGACGACGTGAGGTCAGCAGGTGCGTCAGATGGCATCTAGTGGCGTCAAGAGGGCGAACGAGGTCAATATTTGCACGCAGATGAGGACAGACACAACGTGGGTGTTTGCTTGTGAGAATTATGCAGAAAGGTCATCATGAGGACCTTTTTTTGGGGCCACTTCACGTGGTGGCGAGGTGCATTATTGGAAAAAAGCTGAGTGCCAGGTGTGCGAATGATGCAAAAAGGTGACAACTATGCACTGCGAGGTCAGTTTTTGGCCTGTTCGGGATCCGTTTGAGGTCATCTAAAAGGCCAAGGGTGCCCAACTAATAAAGCTAAGTGTGGGAACTGAAAAAACAGAGAGAAGACCAGAAAAAACGTGGAGAAGAGAGGAGGAACAGCCGCAGCTGTTTTTTTGCCCATTTTGGAGCCTGTTTTGGCCGTAAACTGCTCATCCGAGGTCGGATTTGAGCACTTTGACATTGTAGATTGGGGTTTTGGGCCGTTCCGGACGCGATGGCGCTGTCCATTTTGCCAAATTCCTCACTCTTTTTCTGTTGTTTTTCTGTGTAATCTTCTCCGGTGAGTGAAGCTTCTTCTCCAATTTGTGATTGTATCTGGATTATTTTACCCATATTGTGTGAGCTGTTTGCCCCATTGGTGTTGGCCCAAGATCATTTGTATCTAAACATCAGAAGTTCTCCTCTTTTGAGCTGAGTTTTTGTGTGTGTGTGTGTGTGTGTGTGTGTGTCTCTGTGTGGAGTGGGCAAGTGGATAGTCTCTCTCCTCTCACTCCAGAGGTGTGTTCCCTGTCTCGGCCAGGTGTGTTGTGTAAGCCGAGTGGTGCCCCATAGTGTGTGTGTGTATCTTCCCAAGAGTGTGTGTCGGGTCGTTATAGAGGTGCTGTGTGTGTTTTCATCCCGCTCACAGCGTGAAAAGCACTCAAAAAGCATACTTTTTATAAAACTGAACCATAGTTTCCCTGGAACACGTAGATCAAGGATGTGGCCTTGCTTTTTGCAAAAAAGCACCTAAAAGCATAAAAAGCATAAAAAAGCTAAAAATAGCGGATTTTTCAAACGTGAACCAAACGTTCGTCTAACCTACCGGAACATGGAAACGGCTTGCTTTTCACTTCAGAACCTTCCAATACTGTCAATCAAACATTTTAAAATCAAAATTTGACAAAATAGATATTGAAATCTATTTTTCTTATTTTAAAAGAGACCCAAAATTTGGGGATCTTACATCCTCCCACACTTGGAAAATTCGAGGTGTCCTCACCTCGACATGAAATCTGGATAATGTAGTCTCATACATCAATACATTCTCAAGTGGCATCTTCTTGAGGATATATAGACCATTTAACAAGGTGTTCAATAATGGTCCGATTACGTAGAGGCTTAGTTCTACTTTGAAGTATCGCTTTGGGGTATACTTCAAAAGTTTCATCAGTAGATATACATAATAGAGAATAATCAAGAATAGGTTGCGGATCAGGTACATACTTCTTGAGTAAGCTGACGTGAAAAACATCATGTACCTTTATGTGTGGAGGTAAAAAGAGTCTGGAAGCTTGATCATTAATCTCTTCTGTGAGTAAAAAAGGTTCACAATATCTGGCACTTAGCCTCTTAGACTTACCCATTGATAAGGAGCTACCTTTGGGTTTTACTATCAGAAATACCATATCGCCCTCTTCAAAAAGTCTGTTAGATCGTTTAGGATCAACGTAACTCTTCTGTCTATCTTGAGCAGTCTTAATATCTTGTCGTATAAGATCAGTTTGTAGTTGCATCTCATCCAACATTTCTTTGGATGCTTGAACTCGTATGAGAGGGTCTGTCCATTTGAGTGAAGAAAGACACTCTTGTCCATACAATGCTTGAAAAGGAGACATGTCAATTGAGCGTTGGAATGAGTAGTTATATGCAGATTCAACCAAATACAAATATCTAGTCCATTTACTCTACTCGTGCATACAATAAGCTCTTAACATGTCTTCAATGACTTGATTTTTTCTTTTTGTCTGTCCATCAGTCTGAGGATGATAAGCAGTACTAAAGTCCAACTGGGTTACTGTAGCTGAAAATAAGGCTTTGCAAAAATTAGAGGTGAACTTCGCATTATGATAAAAAATTATCCGGCAAGGTAAACCATGATACATGAAAACACCTCTCATGAAGACTTGAGGTATATCTTTAACCGTAAACGTTGTCTTGACTCGAAATAAATGGGTCATTTTTGTAAGCATATCAACAACCACAAAAATAGAGTCATATCCGAGAGATGTAGGAAGTCCTGTAATAAAATCCATGGATATGCATTCCCATTTGCCATTGCATGTCACACGACTACCAATAGGGATTCTTCTAATTGCCTACATAGCTTCATCGACCTTTTGTTCCAAAACACAAAACTTCATCTTCTCTTTGGAATTCTCACTCCTATCTACTACCCCTGAATCTTCCATGAAAATGATCTTCCTTGGCCTTCTCTGTGTTGTGCGGTCTCATATTTTTGCATTGTACTCCGGCCTATGTGTCAATTCATCCTCAACATCAATCACAATCGATGGCCCTCGATTTTCCCAAATGGTTTCTTTGTCTCCTTCAAGTGGGGTATGAGCCTTATACATGGGGTGTTCTAGATGTAGCTTCATTTACTATTCTTATCACTTGTGCTAGACTAGAGGAAACTCTTTCCTTGAGCCTCTCTAGTGTGAAGGACCCTTTCCAATATGTTTACCTTGAGAGTAAGAAATTGCCTTCATGCTTTGTAGTATTGCATTTTCCATATCTAAAGTACATGCATCATACAATGAGATTTTTATTTTGAATCCTTCGCCTACAAGCCAGCTACCATGCTTGCTCTCGACCAAGTTGGTCCTTGGAGTGTTTGTCCCATCAACACTTCTCTCTATTATTGACATGATGCTCCCCCAATGTGCAATACGCACCTCCCACCAACTCAACCAAGAGTCCATTGCAGGGATGTTTTTATCCATTCACTTTCCATTTTGCCACCATTGTTGAAGTAGACGAGGCTCAGCTACAGCTACCTCTTTAGAGGGGGCTAGATGCCACTTTTTGCACATGTATTTGTGAGTTTGTTAAGATGAAGAGACAATGTACTTTGTGGTGTGTGCCACCATGCTTTGTTTCCAATGAAAAAGGCAAGATCGCTTTCGATGTTGTAGAACATTTTCTTTGTCACCATTGAACACCGTGCAAACTTCATTCCAGCTATCTTGAGCCTCGGCCGCAGAGCCTCGGCCGCCATGAATCCATGGAAATCCACTCTCTCACATCCATGACTCTCCATAACTTCATTTATGCACTACCAAAAAATAATTTGTGCTTCCATGTCTTCCTCTTTCATCTCACAAGTTTCAATAGTGAGGAGATCTTGCATCTTGCAACATAAGCAAACATTAGTAAACACGTTGTTGGTTGTTTCTTAAGATATACCAAACTTTTAAAATATGTTTCTAGGACAACAAACTCTGGATCGTAAACATGGCATGTCATGGTCACCCAATCCGTCACTTCGTGAGTGTGATCAAATTGCACCCAAGTGTGCCAAAGATCTCCATGTCCATGCATTTGATTAACCAAATCCAATCCAGATGCAGGACCAATTGTAGACATCTTGAACAAAAAGCACCACTCCCCTTCCGCTCCTTGCTCGGGGAACCTGTTTTTGGAAAAAACCATATGTGTAATCTCTTTTTAGCCGAGCAAGGAGTCCACACTAAAGCTCTCCTTTGTTGGCCCATTCCTAGTTGCAGGCACGGACCTTCAAAACCTGTATTTCAGAGTTAAATTACTTTAAAATCTTATGTCCAAAAAAGAGAAACATGAAAGCATCCTCACCAAGGGACCCATTGCCTCAGCAACGTTTATAGATTCTTGCTCACCAAGTACATGGCTAGATGCCCCCTCTTGCATCAAATTTGTTGTCACGATTTACTTTGTCACACACATTTGTACCTTTCTTGTGCATGCATGTCTATCCACACTGAGAACTCGTGCAACCATTTCTTTGGTTTTATCGGTGAGCCCATTTGATGACCCATCCCGCATGTCATGTTGGTGAGTTCCTTGATGTACCATTAATCCGCTCATTCTCTCATCCCTTGGCATGACATAATATATGAAGCAACTCACATGCTTGCAAACAAATGGGCAGTTGATCGCAATAGTGGCAAGTCAGCTTGCCACCAAGTCCATTGCAAAACTTGCCCATGCAAGGTAATTTTAGCATGCTGCCATTGAAATGCGTTGTGTTTGATTTCCCAAAATTAACCAATTTGGGACAACTTTCATTGAGACATTTTAGGGCACCTGCACACTGACTTTTACGACACACTCTAGGAAATGCGATAATTGAGGTTTGCGGTTTGGTCCAATGGTGTGAATCATACTTATGTTCCATAACTTCCATTGGATGAACCTTTCCTAAGGTCTGTGGAAACTCAAACACCATGTCACCATTGTACACCTTTGGTATTTTTGACACTTGTTTGATTTCCACTATCTTTGAAAGAAGCTTTGTCAAAGTGTTGGGCTTTATCATTTCATTAAAAATGATAAAATACTATGTGTACTCCTTACCTCGATAGAGTTTTGCAATGTTTGCTCTCCAAAAAGTTATTCCTTTCTTGGAATAGTAAGGTCTATGTAGGAAACATCCACCAATGGAGTAGCCATGCTACTAGAATTTGAGATTGTGTCATCTTCAACTAGCACCACGAACTTTGTAGAAAGATATTTTTCCACAGCATAAAACTCCTCTCCCAAGTGATTTCTTGTTCTATCCATTGGAATTGTCAACTCTTCACTCCCAACCATGAAAATTGCATGCAAAATAGAAAAAGTTTGTGGCGAAACATGCTCATGTAGATATTTAACCCCAAAGATAATCTTCCCATTGGTAAAGGGAAAATCCCTTTTTGAAAAAAGGAAAGACTATAGTGCATGACATGATAGTCGAGTAGAAAAGATAAGCAGGAGATTTAAAAAATAAGAGTGAAAGTATTTAAATGCGTTTGGAGGATTTAAGAGCACTTTATATTGATCTTAGTAGTAATCATTTTTAAATCCATATTAAAATTATTTTTAAAAAAATGCATTGGGGCTCTCTCTCTCTCTCTCTCTCTCTCTCTCTCTCTCTCTCTCTCTCTCCGTGTGAACCGCCCCTCACAACCCTCTCACCTCCCCTCTCTCTCTCTCTCTCTCTCTCTCTCTCTCTCTCTCTCTCTCTCTCTCTCTCTCTCTGGGGGGGAGGGGGGACAGGGCGGGGGTGACGCAGCGGGGTTTGGTCTACATGGCAGTCCACGTGCAGTGCGGGTTGCCTACAATCCACATGGAATTCTAGGTGGACCCACTGCGTCCCCCATCCCTTGCGCCCCCTTGCCACCCCACCACCCATCTGCGCACACCCTTCCCTCCCTGCCACCTTTGTTCAAGCGGGTTGCCCAGCCCCCTACTTTATCGCATGGTCACCACCTGGGTCAAACACCTTGCACTGGTCATCTTCACCCGCTAATAGTATCTTCTTATAGTGTCGTACTCTCGCACACGTCCAATTGTCCACATATCTTGCTCTTGGGATACCTCCCTCATTGTAGGCATCCACAAGCCAATTTTCCACCTCAAAAAAAACATCATTGAGCATCCCATCATGCTCATACATACCACCACTTTTTATCAGACACATTCAACCCTATCTCCCAACCATGTAGAACGACCTGTGAAGGACACTGCGGTTGATACGCAAACTCCCTCGCAGCAGCCTCTGTTGGAACAACCATAAAAGCAGACTCTTGCTTTCCCAAAAGAACCTCCACATGTGGAGGGGCTAACCCTCGCATCACCTGTATCCTAGCCAAGGCTTTTCCAGCGAACACGTGTGTCTCACCATCCATCTCACCCACTGGGTCATCAAATCCCCAATCATCCTCGTCATCAAATCCCCAATCACCCTCATTGTCCACGCATACCTGCCCAAAAGAACCTGCACCCAAGGCATCATCCACATGCACTAGACACCTCTCGCACTCCATAAATGTAGCATCCTCGAGACCATCCAAGCAAATAGAGCTATATGGCTCTTCCAACATCCCTTGCTGATCCATTCCTGCGTCATATCCTCTTTCAGTAGTCACAACAGCTCTCTCCTTCTTGGGAAACCCATGTACCTGTCATACAATCGAAGAATATTCAGTAGCTATCTTTACAAGCATTGTCATCAACATGGTGTCGCACAACACCCTCACTTGCATATCTTCATTCCCAAACTTCAAATCTCTTACCTTCTCTTCATCTGTAGTGGCTACCACCACATCTTTATGCATATAACAAGATAATTTTACCTTTACCAGCACAGGCTCTTTGAAATTTTCCTCCTCGCCATAGAATGTGGATCCATCATCAAGGCCACCCTCTTTACTTGTCCCCCAAAAGCTGGAGTTGGTGCTCTCACCATCATCACCATAAGTGGACTTGGTATCAGCATCTTCATCATCTCTTTTCTCTATAAGAGTTGGACCACTATCTTGCCCGCTTTCGTCATCCAATTCCAAGCTCTCCGCACCCACAACTTGGCCACAATCTGCCACCCTTTTGTACAAGCACTTCACAAGAACATGCCATATTTCTTCAAGCTTCATTTGGAATATTCCAACTCCTTTGCGAACAGGTTCTCCTTGACCAAAGGCTCATCTTCATTTGACTTCCTCCACAATTGACATAGGCATCTCACAAACAGGTAACTCCCAAGGATCGGTTAGCGGTCTTACCTTGACAGGCTCCACCCTCCGCATATTTGGCACCATTCTCGATTGGTTCATCAAACACCTAGCGGTCATCACAGGTAGATAATCCGTAGGCTTCAACAATCCCAACTCCAATTTTCTCTTCACTTTCCTGCTCTTTACCATGGCAACTCTCACAGCCTCGGCATAGCTTCCCGGGTCTTCAAAATCAACCTTTTATTGAACACAAGGATGCAAAAAACCTAGGAACTTCTCCAGCTTGAAACAATCTGCATTGACCACTTTGGTGACAGCAACCAAATCCATCTAGCTTGCTTCAAACTTATTGACAAAAGCATCAAAATTTTCACTTACTTCTTGTCGTAGCCTCTTGATCTTTGCATACGCTTCAGCAAGCGACACCACTTTACAAAAATGGCTCAATTTTGCCTTTTATAGGGGCGCCCCTTTCAATTTGGGCATCTCGCCTCTAATTGGTCCACCTTGCACCCTCATTTAGCAACTTGGGAGGGGGTGGCAGCTGTCAGCGGGATGGAAACACACACAACGCCTCTATAAGAAGGACCCGACATGCACTCTTGAGATGATATACACACACACTATGGGGCACCACTCGGCTTACACAACCCACCTGGCCGAGACAGGGAACACACCTATGGAGCGAGAGGAGAGAGACTACCCATTTACCCACTCCACATAGAGAGAGAGACACACACACACACACCCAAAAAACTCAGCTCAAAAGAGGATAATTTATGATGTTTAGAAACAATTGAGCTTGGGCCAACACCAATGGGGCAAATAGCTCACACAATATGGGTAAAATATGCCAGATACAATCACAAATTGGAGCAGAGGCTTCGCTCATAGGAGAAACTTACACAGCCAAAACAACAAAAAAATAGTGAGAAATTTTGCAAAATGAACAGCACCATCACGTCCAAAACGGCCCAAAACACCAGTCTACAATGTCAAAGTTCTCAAATCCGACCTCGGATGAGCAGTTTATGGCCAAAATAGGCTCCAAAAATAGCAAAAACACAGTTGTGGTTGTTCCTCCTCTGCTCTCCACGTTTTTTCTGGTCTTCTCTCTTGTTTTTCAGTTCCCACACTTAGATTTATTAATTGGGTACCTTTGGCCTTTTAGATGACCTCAAACGGACCTCGAACAGGCCAAAAAAGGGCCTCGTAGTGCATAGTTGTCACCCTGCTGCATCCATCCGCACACCTAGCACTCAACTTTTTCCAATAATGCATCCCACCACCATGTGAAGTGGCCCCCAAATACAGTTCTCATGATGACCTTTTTGCATAATTATCACAAGGAAACACCCACATTGTGTCCGTACTTATCCATGTGCAAGTATTGACCCCACTCGACCTCCTGACGCCACTAGATGCCATCTGATGCACTTGCTTACCTCATGTCGTCGGCCCGCGGATAGCTTCCTCGAGAAGTCTTACACGCTAGAAACTCCTCATTATTATAAAAAAAAACACATTGGTACTGGTGATAGTGAAAATCGATGCACTATGTACATGTTGTCCTACCTGTACACATGTGGGCCCCACGTAACCACCTGGCTCTGGAAAATGGGCAATCCTTTATTCGATGCACCATGCATGTGTATATACATATACGCAATCACTTCTTCCAAAAAATTCCTGACACCATCTTTGGCTTCATCTGCTCACTTGCTCTCTTCTTTTGCACTTGGGAGGGGGTGCACTAGCGACGTCGCTAGTGCCCCTTGGTATTTTTTAATTTTTTTTCCTTTATTTTTTCCCTTTGGATTACCTTTGATTTGGCTCAACTCTGGCCTTTGACCATCCATTTGACTGCCCTCATGTCCTCTTGTCCGGCTGGGTTTGGACACCCTTTGAACTCCCTCTCTCTCTTTCACTCCCTTTTGTTCCTTCTGCTCCCTTTGCCCAGCCTTCGACTACTTTCTTGGCCGCCCTTTGGGCTCTCTCTGTATCACTCATATGTTCCCTTTTCTCGAGCTTTGGGACTAACCCCTTTGCCCGGCCACTTCCCTTGCCTTTGAACCCCCTCTCTCTCATCCCATAGGACAAATCCCCTCCTCCCGAGCACTAACGAGGTCGCTAGTGGGGGGAGGTGCTTTGCCTTTGTATTCAAAAGGGGGACCCCTAAGGGGACGCAGGAGCCCTTTACCATGCCACACCATCACGCCAACCCGAGCCTCCCACTGGTGCCACCGAACATTTTCCATCACTGTGCACCGCCTCTACAGGCCAAAACATCATCAAGCACCGCCCAACTGTGCACGCAGAGTGCCCATTGGACGAGCACCATCATCAAAGCTTAACCATTGTCAAAGTTCAACCATGCAGGGAGTCCCCTCTCTCCCCCTTGTACACTCTCCATATAGGCTACAATTTATGCTTTATACCCCACTACGTCCGGTCCTCCTTGCGTATGTGGGACTTCCCTTGCACCTCGTGGCATCCACCAGCTGTATAGCCCCTCAAACCCCACAAAAACCCCCAAATGTATATAAAACATTCTTATTCCTCCAACCCCTTTGGAGTCCCATAATCCGGTGCTCACGGGCCTAATTGCCTCACTATAAAAACGGGCCAGAAGCTCCCATTGTTGACCCCGAGTCATGCAAATCCCACTACTTTCCAACTCCCTTGGGATCACAAACCAAGGCCGTCTAAATTGCCAAAAACTAGACTGGCGCCATGACGTCGGGAACGAACGTCAGCTTCAAAGTGCAACATCTCTCTGGTTCGGACATCGATTGAGGTGCTACCAGTCCCCGTTGATTCCACTCAATGCCTGCTACCCTGTAGAACCCTATCGAGGCCCAAAAAATGCCAGATGGCATGTCCTTCAATGCAGTCAGATGGACACAAACCCGACCCCCAGAAAACCTTCAAAAGACCATAACCTGCAATCCATAGCTCCGATCCTCAATTTGAAAAGACGAATATGCTTCATAATTCAAGCACTACGCGTCTATCTGCTGACGTCCGGTCTAGCAGTCTGTCACCAGCTTCCCTATTCGTCGGGGATCTGCAACACCTTCTAACTTTAAACTATGATATCTTGCACACCGTGGCTTCGTTTGACGAGTCATCTGGACCAGCTTACACAACATCTTGAACACTATATTTCAAGGCCTCAAAGTTCAAACCAGCATCTTGGGCACCTTTACCCGTCATACCAATTGGACCATCCTTGAGCATTTTTGGCCTAAAAAGTCACATTAGGCATACATTTCCACTAGCATTTCCTTTCCCAAGTCTTTCCTATACTAGCTTTAGCACTCTAACCTGCACCTTCTAACACCCTTTGCTTGGCATAGATCACTTTCTTGCATAGACCAACTTTGTTGCACCAACGTCACCCCACCATGTCGCCTTGCCATCCCCCCTGCCATGCGTGTCCCCCCTGCGTCCCCCTTTGTTGCCTTGCTGCCCCCGTCCTCCTTGCACCCCCCTACCACCCTGTGCATCTCCTGCCACCCCCCTTCCCCCTTTGTTTAATCAAAACGCCCCCACCTCCCTCCTTTGACCCCCTCTTCCATTCACGTCCTTTCCCTGTCGTTGTTCGCCCTTGCGCCCCCCTTTTCCATGTGCACCCCCTACTGTGCGTGCCCCCCCTTTCCTCCCTGTCACCCTACCGCCCCCCCTCCAGCCCTGCCCCCTGCGCCCCCCTTTGCCATGCACGCCCCCTGTCCCCTTGCCATGCCCCCCCCCCCCCCCCAACCTTTTTGAAATACCTATAAAAACTTACTTTTCTTTTCTTTTTTTTGCAAAACTCACAATTAGTGAGTGCATTGAATTAAACTCAAAAAATTACAATACCATCTATGCTCATACCGAACCATGGAAAACATCACCAGACCCAATCAAAACAAGATGACCAGGGCTTTATAGGGAGCCCTTACCCAATATACAACCCAACCAACTTAACCGTCATATTACAACCACCACATGTAGGTTGTTTACCAAGACAAGTAGATCACAATGCCGAATAAGGGGGGAGCCGCGCACTCCATCATCATATGAGGCTCCAATGAACACCAACCACTCGGGTGGAGCCATAGCCGACTCGAAGAAGGACCTAATCACTTGGCTATTGAGGCAAACTAAGCACCTACATAGAGAGACTTGACCTATATTGTATCAAACCACCAAGGATAGGACATTTGCCACTAACCCGACTCCCGCCAATTATAGCAGCACATCAGGTCCAAGGGTCACCCCCAACATGCAAATCACCATGTCTAGACACCACAAAGGTAGGGAAAAGAGAGGGTTTCCACCACATACTCCTTGCTGCCACCAAAGAAGCCTATGCTTAAGTTCTCTTTAATTTTTCTCATAGTACAACTTTTTCTTAAGCGTTGTTAGTGATCTCTATCTTTTAGAAAAGTAAATTCTTTTTTCATTCCTGCGTACCTTTCCAAACTTTCTCCTACCACTCTCTTTCATTTCATTTCTCTTAAACCTTCTTCCCACCCCTTCAAACCTCTCATATTACTTTCACCTATCATCATTTCTTTGAAAGCCACTTTAATTAACAAGGATGTCCCCTAGCCCCCTTGCTTTTTTCCATCGGGTCGCATCCTCTCATTACGATGCTCGAAGCTAGTGCTGCGCGGGGAGAGATTCTAGGTTTGGCATTATTGGGCAACGATCAGCTACTGAGGCGGTCCGAGGCGGGCAACAAGAAGAGCAACGTCTAGACACCCTTCAAGGCTCCCGTGCTGCTCAATTGGGTTGGGGTTGGAAAAAACAACAAACACACACACAAACCCGCAACCTAACCCTACACAAATTTGGGACACCACCTAGTTTTGGATGCGAACTAGGACGCGTAAAGAGAGAGAGAGAGAGAGAGAGAGAGAGAGAGAGAGAAGAGAGAGAGAGAGAGATAGTGCTCGGGCTGCTTTGAAACGTATTGGCAATGATCAAGCAAACACAATTATATATGTAAGAAAGAGAGAGAAGGGGGAGGGGGTGTTTGTTGCACTAATACCTTCTTACAAATCTGTCATGACCAATCAAAGTGATATTAGTATTTGTTCAACATAGCTTGAGTAAATTACACCACAACACATCACAAGAAAAGCCACCCCACTCACTGTCTTAAGGCCAGGGGAGTCCTCTCCACCCTGTCGCCCTCCTACAGTATGTGGGATTTATGGCTAAATTGATGACAACACTAGAGACAAGCTATCAAGAACTTAACAAAAAAAACACCAAGACACTTACACATCATTGTTGTCCATTACTTCACGTGGGAAGAGAGACAAAGTATCCAAGCTTAGTCCAAATCCACCCTCCTTGATTCAGCAAATGTTGGGCTTACACTAGTAGAAGAAATGATAGATTTCCTACTCTCAATTGAGTGATCACTCTCTCTCTTACAATGGCATAGAGTTCCCTTGCTAATCTCCTATTACAACACATGCACATGCATAAGACAATGAGCTTCCACTCAAGAGCTCCTTCTAGAGAGGTTGAGCTTGGCTTCTCAAGCTATAGCATAGTGCTCTTGCTTATGGCTCTCCCTTTTGTGCTAGCTACACCCTCCTTTTATAGCAATTTTGAAGGCTAGGGTTACTCCTCTAACCATGGTTGGGTTAGATTTTCAGCAATTTATCTAATTTCTTTTTCTTGGAATTATCAAGAAGTTGGTGGGGAAAGAGAGAGGAGAGAAATGGAGGTGATAGGACTTTTCATAGTGGGTTAGTGTTAGTAGAGTTAGTATTAATTTACAAATGGAATTGGATATTTACAATGGGAGTATCCATGTAGGATACAAATAAGGAAGAAAAACTCTTAAGAGGTAAGAAAAGGTGGATTTCTTACAAGGTTGATGCTCCAAGTGTCTTGAGTAGGGCCAATTTTGACGCTTGTTGACGGTCCACTAGCTTTGACGGTACATTTTTTCTCCACTCTTGACCTTCCTTGAGAGACAAGGTAATTGAAGCTGAGTAATCAACCACCATGATGCTGTCTTTTAAGAGAAGAGGCTGAATTTTGTGGTTTTTTTGATAGATATGGGTAAATTGGAGGAGGAAAAATGAGACTAGGTGGTCAATTTTGGAATGGAATTGTGTGTGGGAGGTATGAGTTCACCATGGTTTCTCTTATTCTTCAAGGTTGAGGAGAAGGTGAGTAGGGTGCAGAGAGGAGTGGTGAGAGAGGTGGGGATGATGAGTGGAGAAGTGTGTGTGAAAGAGGAAAATGATAAAGTGGAAGAGAGAGTGTGGCTGCATAGCATGGGAAAACTGGGGTCCACTAATAAAATCATAGCTCACAGCTCGTAGCTCAAAAAAATATGAAAAAATTTGAGGCAAAAGTTCAACCCACGAGCTACAACTTTTGTTTGTATCGCCTTTTCAAATTCGTAGCGCAAGTGAACTTTAAAAATTCAGCAAAACGGACCGTTTTTTTCCACTGCACAAGGTCCTTGTGGGGTCCTTCTTTGGATGATTCTTTTGAATACCTCCAAGAGTGAGCCCTCCATAGTGCATGTATGCATGCCACCTACCCTTGACCTTATTTGGTAGGTCTATAATTGAAGATATTGTTGAGATCATGATATAAGTGAATAGTACAACTAAGAAAATCAAATATTGAGGGGTCTAAAAAATATGTACATGTCAAATATAAATAATATAAGTGAAAAAAATATAAAGGGGTCAAAAGAAATCTCTCTCATTATGAGGCTACCATAAACAGATAAATATTTTTGGTGTTTTAATTTTTTAGAAAAAAAAACAAAATAGATGTAGGAAGGGAAAAATCACAATAGTGAAAAAATATACACATAAATAAAACTAGTTTTTTTGGATTTTTGTTGGGGTGGAGTTACACCAAATATAAGAGAAGCTTACATGAAAATATTTCTATATGGAATAAAGAGTATGAAAAATGGTAAGAAAAATTGTGGTAATGGTGAGGCAATGTACAGAGCATAAATAACACACACCTAGGTAGAAATATTTAAATAAATATCAAAATAATTATGAAAAAATCTTTTATTTAGGCCCTATATACAAAGAAATATTTACATACGCATGGGCCATAATATACTTATATTTTTTATTTTTTTGGCTCAACTAGCCCAATGACTAGCTAATTGAGGGTTTTTTATTTCAGTAAGGAGATATGGGAAAAGTCCCCTAACTCACACGCACCTATATACAGTGAAATGGTAGGGATAGCCATAGCGTTTGAGTGATTTGATAGGGTGAGATAACTCACTATGGCAATTACAGAGAGCCGAAAAAACGGCTATCACTACTGGCCAAAATGTTCCTAGATGATTCACTCCTATTCTTGAAGGCGTGCCCTCAAGTTGTCAAGAGAGCTCTAGAGATTGTGCAAACATTTACCATGTCCTTGGGATCCGAGTGCAATATAGATAAGTCAAGGCTTATCTCCTTGTTGGAGAACGACCCTTTTGACCCTGCAGTCTGGACAGGAGAGATTATCTCAAAAGGGAGTGTATTCAAACACCTGGGAGACCCTGTAGGGGTGGACATAACCCACAGGCAAAGATTTCAATGGGTCCTTGAAAACATAAGCTCAAAAATGAGAAGATGGGAGTTTGTCCTCCTCCCCTTCCAAAGACGGATTAGAGTGATTAATGCTTTTATGATCTCGTCTATTGCTTTCCTCAGCCCCATGCTCAAGATGGCTAAGTGTAACCGAAAAGAATTCTTAAAACCAGTGAAAAGGTTTCTTTGGAAGAACAACGCAAAAACCTCCTGGCCATGGCATTGGGCTAGATGGGAGGTAGTTGCTCGGCCGGTAGACCAAGGAGGGCTCGGAATTCTTAACCCTGTATCCCATGCTGAGGCCCTTTGTGCCAAATTTATGGTCTCATTGGCTAAACACGACCAATCTTGGGCTATCATGACCAAGGAAATGCTTGATGCAGTAAAACGGGGATCGAAAGGGGGAAAGTGGAAGGGGGTTGTGATGCACGACAAATTTCTCGCCCCGAAGTGGTCTTATTTTAGATCTGGTGGACTCTCAAGGGAGCTAATGAGGAAGTGCAAAAGAGCAGCTGAGGTTTTGGAATGGGGGGAAGCAACCAGATACTTTAAGGACTCCATTTGCACTGGTCCCCGTGGATTTCTAGAATATTGGGGCTGTTGCAAATCCCATTTTGGATAGAAATGGACAGAAATGTGAATAATAAGGGGCTCGCTTGACTAGAGCAATTCTAGGATGGCAACAAGAAGTGTTAGAAAACTGCTGACTCTTTAGCCATCCACTTTCAACTGAATGGCTTTGAGATCTTACTAGTTTGGGTGATGAAAGAACTTGAGAAAGTGTTGATGCCAATTTGTGAATCCAACTTTGAATGGGATGCTTGGAGATGGCCTGGAAGTAGCCTCTTTTGGAAACCACATTCTAAAGGCATTTACCATGCATTAATGCACGAGCTAATTGGTGTAGCCCCCTCAACAAATTATGGAAGAGGCACTGGACAGAAAAATGATGGGAGGGAGTCACAGAGAACATCTGGAAGCCAAGGTGGCCTTAGGATATGAAGATATTTCTGTGGAAAGTGATGTGGGGTTCTCTATCAACGGGCGTAAATATATAAGAAAGAGGAATCGGGTCCGATCGGCGTACAATGACATTGTACATACTTCTGTGGGAAATCACCTTTTGAGGTTAAATAGGGAAGATGCAAAAGTCCCTTACTACTTAAAGTACATGGGAAGATCTTCGCTACTAATGAATATAGCTGAGACTCACAAGAGAATTTTTTTAAAGAGACTAAGGTGCTTGAGGTGCTTGTCATGCTTGATGAGAAAGGTGCTTGAGAAGCTTAACCCGGCCCAAGCTTGCGGTGCTTTGTCATGCTTGGTGACTAAGGTGCTTGAGATGCTTGTCATTATTGATGAGTAAGGTGCTTGAGGTGCTTGTCAAGATTGATGAGTAAGGTACTTGAGGTGCTTGTCGTGTTTGTTGACTAAGGTGCTTGTCATGCTTCATGAGAAAGGTGCTTGAGAAGCTTCCCATGCATGGGGGGTAAGGTGCTTGAGTCAAATAGAGACCCTACAAAGGAGAGGAAAAACCCCAAAGTTAGGAGAATCTTTGACTTAACCTCCCACTCACCCAAAGGGCACTCCCTTTCTCAAGGGGCACATGGACATATGTCAGACTCTCCCTATGCTTAGCCACATGGTGTGCTTGAATCCTATTGGCTTGGCTAAATAGGGGTCTAATGAGCTTCTAGTTCAATTCAACAAATATCTAGATATTTTCAAGCTCTCTCTCTCAAAGGGATAAGAAGGACACTTGTCCAAAGACTACCCATGTGCTTGAAATGCATTATGCATGTGAGTGGCTAGGCTTAGAGGGGTCCAATGAGCTTTAATCTTTAGCTACAAGGAAGGGGTGTGCTTGGGGGTATACACTCTCTCACACACTCATTTTTCACACATTCTCACTTGGTGAAAGTAGAGGAACTTCATCTCCTTCTCCAAGCTTGTTGAGAAGTGAGAGCCTACACCAACACTCTTGGCTATGGAATGCAAATCCAACCAAGAGCCATGCTTCAATGCTTAAGCTTGCTATCTTATCCATCTTCATTACTATGCTATTATGTATGCTAGCAAGAAGAGTGATGATAAGTGAGAAACTATTTCTTTCTCCTATGGAATGTTTCTTCTTCCTCTTCCCTACCCTCATTGTCTGCTAGCTCTCTCCACCTTCGAAGGTGTTTGAGGCCTTGGGATAGTTAATGCTTTTACAAAGTTTATGTTATGCTTGTGATGCATGAATCTTTCCATCTTCATAGCATCACCAAGGTCACAAGGAACACAAATATTGTATAATACCAAGCCTCTCTTGGGAGAATCTATAAACACCCAATAGTCAAACGCTTCCTCTTGGGTATAGTCCCTTCTCAATTGTCGCATTGCGGTCTTTGGTTCAATCATGTATGGATTATCATAACATACCTTGGTTTTATCACGATTGAGATGGTGATGATATCTAAAGAGGTGCCACTAGACTATCGGCACTACTAGCCCTTACTCGGGTCTAAGTATATATGTGTAAGCATGTAGATAGGTATCGATGTGAGTGAGTTTTTATTTATGTATGTACGTGTGTATATATTGTAAGGTGTGAGATTTGTACTAGAGTACTAGAGTATGAGTCAAGGAGGGAAAAGGTGGAATTATCCCACATGTAGTGGTGCAAGGTTGTAGAGCTACTTAAGTCTCATTTCATGAATGAATGATTGAAGTATATTTTGCATCACAGCTCTTTTGATTATGTTGAGCCTGTGATGGCTTAGCAACAAATCAAGATCTTGGAACCTAATGTGCTTGAGGTGATAATCTAGCCAACACACACTCACTTGTGTGCACGATGTTTCTCTTTCATCCATCCTAGCTAGCAAGATCCCATTCCCTTCAAGTGGTATTGGGGTACATGTATGCTATCTAGGTTCATTATTATGCATTTGTATGTTAGTATGATTAGCATTTCTTAATCATCATTAGCTAGATCTATTAGGTTTACTCTCCTATTGCATATATCATGCTTAATTAGTATTCCATTGGCTAGCATGAGCATGTTCTTGAGTTAAAGACTCTTGGTTTACTACTCATTGGCTAATTGGAAGCCTAATTAGCATTAGAGTTCATTAATTTGCCACTAGGAAATTGCATTTTTATTCAATAGTTGCTCCTCACTTTAGTAAAATTTTCATTTACAATTGGTGTGTGTATGTAGCCCCTCTCAAGAACTTTTAATCAAGCCCATCCACACCAACTTTGAGCTAGGCTTTGTCGATTAATGCTTTGAACAAACCTCAAGCTTGCCAAGCTCCATTCTTTGTTTTTCCTACACTTCTAAACCTCATATATTTGTGTGTGTGTGCGTGTGTGTGTGTGTGTGTGTGTGTGTGTGTGTGTGTGTGTGTGTGTGTGTGTGTGTGTGTGTGTGTACCTCAAGGCATTAAATGCACATTCCATCCTTGTGGAAAAAGGAGCTCCAATTAGATCTAAAGTTGGTCCTACCCGTGGTGGGAACACCCTTTTTTATAGGGTTGACCATTCCTTTTTTGAGGAGCCACACAAATAAAGGTTACCCCAAGTTGGTGGGCGAACACAGGCAAGCCTTATTAACCGAATTGGAATCTGACTATGTGGGTCCATGGTTGGTTAATAATGCCTGCCTCTGTCCGCGCAGTGGGCACCCAACTTGGGGTAACCTTTGTGTGTGTGGCCCCTCAAAAAAAGAATGGTGAACCCTATAAAAAGGAGTGTTCCCACCACGAGTAGGTCCAACTTTAGATCTAATTTGAGCCCTTTTTAAAGGGTTGACCATTCCTTTTTTGAGAAGCCACACACACAAAGGTTACCCCCAAGTTGGGTGCCCCGAACGCAAGTAGCCCTATTAACCAAATTGGAACCCACATAGGTGGATTCCAATTCGGTTAATAGGGCCTTCTTGCATCCGCCCATGCTACACGGATTCCAATCTGGTTAATAGGGTCTGCTTGCGTCCGCCTACTGGGCGCCCAACTTGGGGTAACCTTTGTGTGTGTGTGGCCCCTAAAAAAAGGAACGGTCAACCCTATAAAAAGGGGTGTTCCCATTCCTTTTTGAGGGGCCACACACACAAAGGTTACACCAAGTTGGACGTCCAATAGAAGAATGTAGGCATTCCCTATTAACCGATTGCGGACCCGCGTAAGCGGATTCCAATTTTGTTAATAGGGCTTGCCTACGTTTGCCTAGTGGGCACCAAACTTGTAACCTTTGTGTGTGCGGTCCCTCAAAAAAGGAATGGTCCGTGATCGGAAAAAGCTGGTTGGATGCACCTTTTTAGAACCTTCAGCTCCCGGCCAGTTGGTTTCAATCGGCTGTTGAAATTGACCACACCGGGAAAACGCCATCACCGACCGCTCCCCACCGGCTCTCAAATGTGCTAAGTCATAGCCTATGAAGCTTTTAGGTCCGCAAGCACCTACTCACACGCGGCCTTGCACACTTGAACGTGCCAATTTTTCCCCTTTGTAATCCCGAGTTTCCGAGCACTAATGCACCAAAGGCTTTCCAAGGAAATGCTCTAAAGAGCCTATTCCTAGGAGCTGTGACATCTCACCTGCATAGAGAGCTCAAGACCCGTTCCCAAAGACAGTCCCTCAAGAAACCCATTGGCGAGCGCAAAGCGCGACACGAACCCCGATGGCCTCGAAAATGCCGGGAGCCGATGCACACCGCAAGCCGGTCACAGTGAAGCGAACAGGGGGCACCACCTAGCTTTGAGCGGCTAGGATGCAGACAACGGTGATTTGAAATATCACGGACTCTCCACACACACACACACACAGAATGACAGGTGATGAAAACCCTCGGGGGTGTGAGCGAGAATTATTTTCTTGAAATATTTATGGCAACCTTATTTTCGGCGAGGTGGAAAATCATGGTGATAGAGAGATAGAGGGAGAGATAGTGATCCTACTTGGTGCATTCTCTAGAGATGACTTACCGACACGAAAACCTTGCTAACCTGAGTGTGTGTGTGTGCATCGACCATTGGAGTCGAGATGTAGACATCTCGACCATTGGAGTCGAGATGTAGACATAGCTTGTTTTACATAGTACAAACTCCCAAAGAAAATCGATACACTAAGTCCCCTCTCTTGTGATGCAAATGTTGCCAATCCCTCCCACCAAAATACTACCAAGTGCAGACCTCTGATGAACTTCCCCCCCCCCCCCCGATAGTGACCTCTCGGTGCCTTTTTATAGGTGCTGGTTGCTTTAGATTAGGGCAATCTAATTAGGGAGACAAAGCAAGGCTGTGGGCCCTGGGTGGTTGACCCTTGCTTTGTCTTGGGAAATATTTTAAGGAAAACCTCTAGGTGGGCCTTTGTGACCATCACCTAGAGAGATGAGAATTTATAAAATTGGGATTTTTTTACAAGATTTGGTTTGAAACTGGAGAAAGGACGACAACCTATGGAGTTTTATTGAAGAGGGCGTCCTGGATGCAATGCCGGTGAACGGCGGCCTAGCTAGTGCGTCGGTGTAGCGTATTCGTCACTTTCAGGGTCGGCCGAGGCATGCCTTCGGTGCTTTTGCTTGTTTTAGTGTCGACGACGCACGACTTGGCCGTCTCCTTTCTTTTTGTTGATGACATCGATGTCCTTCGGCCTTTTTTGGTGGGTGAGTATGGCGTGCCTGTGTATGTGTGAGTGCGCTCGTGAGTGAGTATATGTATGGGTGTATGTATGGCAAGGTGTGCATGGGAATAGGGGGGGTATAAGTTAAAGAATATATATATATATATATATATATATATTATGTTTTTTTTCCCTACATGATGCCTGCCACCACAGAGATGGCGTGAGGACGGTGTGTGAGTGAGGGGGAAGATGGTGTGTGTACGGGTGTGTGTGTGTGTGTGATAGAGAAAGAGAGAGAGAGAGAGAGAGAGAGAGAGAGAGAGAGAGAGAGAGAGAGAAAGAGAGAGAGAGCTCATGTTGATCCACTACGCGCCTCCGACGAGCTGAGAGCGAGAGAGGGAGAGTGTATGAGATGGGCTGCCTATGGGCGTGGTGCGAGAGAGAGAGAGAGAGAGAGAGAGAGAGAGAGAGAGAGAGAGAGAGAGAGAGAGAGAGAGAGAGATTTTATTATCGTCCTCGGAGGTCAAATATGACCTATGGGACCAAAGTTACATGTGATGTAGTATGTGTACGGCTAATGAGTGACTCTCGATGCTCCAAAATTGTAGTGATGAGAGTCGCAATGGAGAGCCCACACTTTGGCTGGGAGAGGAAAGTGTGTAGGTCTAAGTTATGGCTGAAAATGTGAGAGAAGCAAGTTCGGATGTGATCAAAAGCTGAGCACTCTAGTAGTGTGTGGTACTCAGACTCTCGAACTTGCAATGAGCATAATGTGCACAATCGATTTGACTCTTCTCCATTGCCCCAACGCCCTATCTCACATCGAAGGAAATGGGAGCTAAGCCGAATTGCTGCGATAGTGCGTATCACGGACAAGGGAATAGGCTCAAGCATGTAAGTGTGAGTACGGTTTCCTCTCTGAGCGAAGAACATGGTTTTGTAGTTGGGGGCAATATAGGTGGTGTAATGTATGAAGCGTGACCCACCGGATTTCTCCCAAGCCGTAATACATTGGCGTTGTAGAAAAGCTTCATTCACTTGAGAGTCAATTGAAGCATCATGTAGCAAGTGTAATGCATCCCATCTCCCAAACCACTTCTTTATGTCTTGCATCCATCCCGTGCTCAAGATCTTGCTTTTATGCGTCTTTTGAACTTTTTTGCTTGCTTCCCATGCAATTGTAGGAAGTCGATGTGAGGGGTTTTGACGCATCTTTATCATGTACTCCACAACCCTTTCCATGCCCATAACCTTAATTGGAAGAGATCCCGACTCAAGAAGTAGGAGCATATATGGTGTTTGTGTCTTAACTTGGAGAAAGTTTGTAAGAAAACGCTTTTGGACATTCTCAAACTCTTTCCAAGTAGACTTTGAGATGCTCCCACCCCACACTTCAACTCCATAAAGAAGAACCGGTGTCACCAATGCATCAAAAAGATACTTCTTGAGAACCCAACACTTGATGTTTCCCGCATTACACATGTTCTCAAATGCATAATATGCTCTCTTTCCCGCTTCCAAACGACGCATAGCACATTCATGCCACTTGTGATTGGATGGAACCTCAAGGCCAAGGTACTTAAAGCTCTCAACAACTTCAAGTGTCTCGTTGTTGTACACAATGCATGGCTTCTCCTTATGGTTGGTTTTCACAAGCATAACCTTTGTTTTGGATTCATTTACAATCAGCCCACTATGCAAGCAAAAGTTCTCAAGGACAACCATAAGCTTTTGTGCATCTTCTAAAGTGTGTGCTAGAAGCACTACATCATCCGCATACAACAAAAGCATGATTACCGCATTGCAAATAGTGACCTCTTCAATGCCTTCTTCTTGCATAAAGTCAAGTACCATTTGTTCCAATTGATCGATGCATAGACCAAAGAGAGTTGGTGACAATGGACATCCTTGTTTAACCCCAATAGTGCTTACAAAAATTTCTGAAATTTCTCTTCCCATGCGCAATTGACAAATCACCTTCTCACAGATTCGAGAAACCGCAAGCATAAACTCACTTGGCACTTGGAGTTCTTCCATCCTTCTCCACAAATTGTTACGTGGAATCATATCAAAGGCTTTCTTAAAGTCCACAAAACAACAATACAATCGCTTGCCTTTCAACCGACTTTCCTCCATGAGAACACGAAGAGTGACAAGATGATCAATGGTGCTATGGCATCGACGAAAACCCGCTTGTCCCTTTGCACGCTTGTCATTCTCTTCAGCCCAATCACTCAATTTCATCTCCATTATGCACCCAAATAACTTTCCCATAAGAGACCCACTCATTATAGTCCGGTAGTTGCTTACATTCTTTACATCCCCTCCTTTATGCAAAGGCTTAACCCAATTAGTACTCCAATCATAAGGCATACCATGTTGAAGTGCAAGGTTGAACATATCACACATCCACTCATGGGTAAAATCTCCCGTCCATTTGATCATCTCCGGCTTGATACCTTGAAGATCTCCCGCTTTGCGAGTGGCCAACTTTTCAATCCCACCGCATACATCCTCAATAGTAAAAAAAGACGGCATACATGGGAGTGAACCATAAAATGGCATTTTTTCAGTATTTTCTTGATCATATAATTGCCTACAATGTGTGTACATATCCACTAAACTCAAGTTACCAAAATTCTCAACCCGCTTGCCTCTCAAGTTTCTCCAAAATCTTCCACATGCATGTGCCTTTTCTTGGACTTGAAATTCTTGTTGCTTTACTTCCCATCTTCTTCTCTTCTTTTGAATCAATGCCTTGTATGTATGCAAATGACTTTGATAGTTGTCTTTGTCAATAGTTGCATCAAGCTTTATCAAGGACTTTCAAGCATCTTGACATTCTTTATCAAACCACCTTTGGCGTGATCTATCTTTGTTGATACCATGGAGATGCTTTATGGCAAAGCATTCTTCCGCACAAGAACAAATAGCTTTCTTGAAAGCTTCCCATTTAGTTTCCAATGGTGCATCACATTGAAGCTTTGTCATCCATAATTTTTGCTCAACCATTTCAATGTACATTGGTGCCCGTTTGAAATCCATACATAGTGATAACTTCTCTTTCCTTTGGCTGAGATTATCATGCTTAGTTGCTTCTCCACATGAAAGGTCAATACATAAGGTGCGATGGTCGGATTCCGGGAACCAAACATAAAACTGTTTATGCGATACATGATGGCTTCAGAGAGAGAGAGAGAGAGAGAGAGAGAGAGAGAGAGAGAGATGAAGAAGCGCTGCCTGCTGGGCGTCGCTTCCGACGAGATGACTCAGTCTCACAGAGAGAGCACGAGAGTGGGAGAATGGGGTGTGTGGACGAGCGTGCCCGTTGGGGGCGTCTTTGGGCTTACGAGAGCGCCAGAGAGGGATAATGGCTCGGGCCCACCTGTTTGACAGAGAGCGAGAAGGGGGGGGTAGGAGGTCAACGGAATGGGGAGGGGGGTGGTGAGTGGTTGTAGACAGAGAGAGAATATTATGGCGGGTTCCTACACCGTGGGAAAGAGAGAGTGAGAGAGAGTGTGTGAGTGAGGGGGGATGGATGGATAAGAGGAAGAGGGAGGGGTGAGCTATGGCGGCCCGTTGGGCTGGGATATGGACGAGCGAAGAGAGAGAGAGAGAGAGAGAGAGAGAGAGAGAGAGAGAGAGAGAGAGAGAGAGAGAGAGAGAGAGAATTTACAAAATTGGCGGCCCACCAGGGAATAGTGGAAATGTTTTCTTTATGCGCCCATTGGGCCAGGTGATGCCGAGCAACAGGAGAGAGAGGGCTCTGTCTTCTAACAATAATGGAGAGATGTGGCCAAATTGGTGGTGCCCAGCCAGTGGTTAAGCTTAGAGGGGTGGTGAATGTTAAAAAAACTTTTCCTTTTTTTTCTTTTTTTTTGTTTTCCCTTGGTAATATGCTCTCCCCTTCTTGGGGTTTGGTTCTGGCGGCCCAGTCGCGGTTTCCAAAACCGGCCGTCATTAGCCCTCCCATCTGGCTAGAGGCATTCATGCTTCTAGCCCTACCTTTGATTCTTTAGTCGTGGAGTTGGAGGGTTCTCCCTCTTCTGGAATATCTAGCATGAACTCTGGATCAACCCTAAGGAAATACCTCTTTAGCCTCCATCCATTGACTCTAGATTTGTGAATTCTCCCATCAACTTATAGCTGTCGTTGTCATAGCGCCTTTTGACAATGAATGGTCCTTCCCATCGGGGTTGAAACTTCTTGGCCTTTTTTGGTGTCAAATCTGTTGTCATATCTCAATACTAACATGCCTTTTTCGAGGCCCTTTTCCTTAATCCCTTGATTGATGGTGAGCCGGCGTCGCTCTGCTTGCGTTGCATGACTGATTGCATCTTCCCTATCTAGTTGGAGCCTTTCCATATCTAGGATGTGGTTGCGGAGATTTATAATTGACCGCTATAATTGGCAGGCCATGACTCGTAAGCTTGCTATCTGCACCTCAATCGGCAGAATTTCCTCCTCTCCGTAAACTAGATGGAAAGGGGTGAAACCTAATGATGTTCGTAATGTCGTTCGATAGGCCCATAGAGTGGCCATGAGATGTTTATCCCCGTCTCCTGTGTGGTTATTCACCTGTTTTGTGATGATTTTGCAGATCATTCCGTTTACCTTTTCTCGTAGGCCATTACACTATGGATAGTATGGTGTGGAATTTCGGCGTGTAATGTCTAACATTTTCATCAGTTCTCCCACCAGATCGCCTGTGAGACCTGGTCCCCTATCAGATATTATCTCAAGAGGAGTGCCAAAATGGCAACAGATGCGCTCAAATATGAACTTTGCTACCTCTTGGGCTGTAATGCGGGTGGTGGCTATTGCTTCCGCCCATCAGGTCATGTAGTCTACACCAACTAGAATGTATAGTTTACCTGATTGGGCCCTTGGTAGAGGACCGATTGCATCTATTCCCCATTTCTCAAATGGACCGTATGAAATGATAGGAGTCTGTGGCTCATAGGTTAGTGTGCGATCACTGGCCACTTGACATGCCTTGCATGTTTTACACCAATGATGCACATCCCTGTTCAGACTAGGCCAAGAGTATCCTGCATGTAGAATCTTCTTATTGGTGATATCTAAAGCAAAATGACCACCGCAGACACCATCATGGCAACTTGAAATTACCTTTGTCATCTCACTGAAGGTTCGCACTCGCCTGAGAATCTGATCCTTGCCCTTACAATACAAGTGGTCGTTTACAAGGCGGTATCTTGTAGCCTTCCTTACCAGCCACTGTCTCTGGCCCCTAGTGTACCCTTTCGAACATTCTCCTGTGTCTAGAAAACTGATAATATCAGGCATAGCATCACTACCTTGAAAGAGGGGTAGTTTTAGTTTATATGCTCCTATGGGAACGTCTTGCATTCTTTCCATGGCTAGAGCATCTGCCTCCTTATTTTTTGTCCATCGGACATGAAATAATTTCACTGCTTCGAACTTCCTTAAAATATCCTTAACTTGGCGTAGTTGACCAAGTAAAACTTGATTTTTACAAACCCAAGTGCCATTTATTTGCTTTATCAAAAGCAGGCCATTGCCAAACACATTTAGGCGTTGAATGCCTTGAAAAATACACTATTCTAACCCAAGAATTAAAGCTTCATACTCTGCTTCGTTGTTGGAGTGGGAGTGTAGTAGCTGCCCAATGGAGAATTCCCTTTCATGTTGCTCATTGAAAATGACAATGCCAGATGCAGACTGGTCCACTGTTCTCTTGTATGCTCCGTCAAAGAAAAGGGAGTGAGATCTTTCTAGCTTAGGACTTCCTACCATTTGTGTCTCTTCTTTTTCTTCTGTGTTGACCTTCAGCTTCCTCTCATAGTGGCGATGAGTAAGAATACCCGCTAAACTAGCCCTGGTGGAGTTTTCTACTTGTAGGGTGTAGTCAAACTCTTGTAACCTAACTAGCCATTTAGAGATCCTAGATGAGACATCCATGTGTCGCATTACATACGGAAAAACCTCCTCCATTTTCAGAATCACAAAGGGTCAAGGCAGTAGATAGGAGTGGAACTTTGTGGTAGCAAACATTAGTGCGAGCATCATGTGTTCTACTGCGGTGAATCCCTTTTCTGATGGGGTCATGACACAACTAGAGAAGTAGATAGGACGCATGAAAGAAGTTTGGGGGTCTTTTTGCATTAGTACGGCTCCGAGTGTATCACTTCCTACACTCGGGTTCACATAAAATGGCTCGTCCCATCTGGGGGGTGAAATAGTGGGAAGCGTAGCTAGGATTTTCTTCACCTCGGTAAATTGCTGCTCATTTTCTTCACTCCATGAGAAGACATCCCTCTGGGTGACTTTTTGTAGAGGGAGAACCACTTGAGATAGCAAGTGGATGAACTTGCTTAAGTATCTTACCTTCTGAAGGAAAGAGACCAACTGCTTAGCTGTGGTGGGTGATGACAATGATACCAAAGCTTGAATCTTGTTGGGGTCAGCCTCAATCCCTTTTGCTGAAATTACATGGCCAAGGAGGGTGACTTTGCTTTCACCAATGTGACACTTATCCACATTGAGCTAGCCACCCAAGGTTTGCAGCCTGGTCAGGCCATCATAGACTTTGCTCAAATGGAGGGAGTGTGAACTATAAATGCAAAAATCATCTATGAAGACGCGTATTGACGTTCCAAAGTAGGGTTGGAAGACAAAAGTCACATAACGTTGGAATGTGTCCGGAGCGTTGGTGAGGCCAAAAGGCATCACTCTGTAAGAAAAACATCCCCAAGGTGTTATGAAAGTTGTCTTTTTCTGGTCTTCTTCTGCAATGCTAATTTGAAAGTATCCTGAGTAGCCATCACATACTGTGTAGCGCTCATGACCTGCCACTTCATTGAGAATTTCATCTTGGAATACGAGGGGAAAGTGATCCCTCTTTGTGGCTGCATTGAGAGGTTTATAGTCCACACAGACTCTCCACTTGCCATTCTTCTTTGGTGTAACCACTACTGGAGAGACCCATTTTGAGTCTTCGACGGGGTAGATGAAACCTGCCTATAGCAAATTTCTCACTTCCTTGAGTAGTGCCTCTTGTTGGATTACCCCAAGTCTTTTGAGCTTTTGCACTATGGGTTTACTTCCTTCCTTGAGTTTTATGCGGTGTTGTACTACTGTGCTTCTTGTGATCTTATCATAACCAACAATGAACAATGTGGTTAAGTTACCTAGCATGGAGACATACTCCTTCCTCTTCGTTGGTTAACTCATTGGAGAGCATCCGTTATAACTTATTTGTATCCTCCGATCCCTCTTGGTTTGTCGGTGCTTCTTTAGATTGTGTCAATATTTTTGAGTCTTTAAGGATGATCCCCATCACTTCGATGCTACTGTCACTTCCTTCACTTGTTGTTGTCTCTTCTCTTGAGATGGATGAATAGTCGTTGGTGGACTCATCTTCTGAAGCCTCCAAGATCATGTTGCGTTGCTTCCCAGTCCTCATGTCATAGAATATGGACTTCCCTTTAGCGTCCTTCATCTGAATCATTCCGGTACTCCAGTCTTGCTTAGCTTCCATAGCCATGAGCCAGGGTCTTCCAAGAATGATAGGATAGCCCTCCCCTTTGTGTGGCATGACAAAAATGTCTACCTCCACTTCTGTATTGAATGCCTTTACTTTGACCGCATTCACAATGCCTACACATTTCACTCTTACGTTATTTGCCATTTTGGCTCGGCAAGGTGTCGGCCTACTCACCTCTAGGCCTAGATGGTGCATCATTTTTTCACTCATGACACATATTTCCGCACCACCATCTATGTAGATGTTTGAGACTCGTTGCCCCTTGCTGTGGGCATCCATGGTTGGTAGGATGTCATCGAGGTCCCTCCTAGAGATAGCCCCAACAATCCTTGGTCTTGATTTTCTCGTACTTACCATCTTTGTCCATTGCCTCCTCATCCTTGGTGGAAGATGGAGTAATTGGGGCCAAGTTATCTTTGGGCCCTGCATCAACACATCCTGAACTAATTCATATGTTTTAGCATACTCACCTAGTGAAAAATCCACTATGTCTATCTTCCGTCGTGGTTTAGCTGCCTGCTTGCTAGACTCGCCTTTACCCTTCATCTTCTCTTCCTTTTGAGAGGCTTCTTCGTACCTTGCACGCTTCACTCCCATGGCATCCACTTCTTCTACTTTTGCTTTCCCTTTGTGCTTCTCTCAAACTGGTTCTTTTACCTTTTCCTTCACTTTATCTTCCAAGCTAATAACACTCACTAATTGGTTTACAGCAGGTGGTGGGGGTAGCGATGGAATAAGCGGTGGTGGTGGTTGTTGTTGTACAGGTTGTCAAAGGATTTGGACCGGTGGAATCGGCCCTAGTTGTCTAGGTGGTGGTGGTCTTGCCCTTGGCGGAGAGATTTGATTCTGTCTCCCCCCTCTACTGAAATTGTGCCTTCTTGGATGTGGGTAGTAGTACATGCCATGGCCTTCTTCCCCGCAATTATAGCAGTGGTACTCTTGGTTTTGACTTCGTTGTCCTCTTCCTTGCTCTGGATTTCTGACAGGTGCATGCCCTTGTTGCATGGATAAACTCTCGAGTTGGGTAGTGATGCAACTCAGTAGGTCTTGCTAATGCCTCTTGTGGTTGGGCTCTATGAACGGCTATTGCAGTCACTGGGGTTAGTTGGACTGATCTTGATTCCTTTGACTCGTTGATTCTTGCTTGCATGCGCAACTTCTTGTCTTTAAGGCGGGCTACTTCCACTGCCAACTCATATGTTGCAGGAAACCTTCCCTTCACCTTCTCCTTAAGCGGCGACCACATGCCAGCAATGAAACGGTCCTTCTTTAGGAAATTAGGCGCTCCTTTACCTTCCTCTAGTGAGGCAACCCATCTCTCCCACAAATCCACAAACTTGGACTTGTAGGTGGCATACTCTACCAGACTTCCCTGCTTTAATTATGTCAGTAGCTGCCATAGATTTTCTGAGGTTGTGTCTCCACCAAACCTCTTCACAAAGGCAACAGGTAATACATCCCATGCATTTTTGGTATCTTGGGGCAAAGCATTGTACCAAGACTTGGACTCTACTTTCATCCGTAGAGAAAAAATTTGTAGCTGTGACGCGTTGTCATCCTTGTTGGAAACCACACAAGCGATGTCGAAATCATCCAGAAAGTCGGTGGTGACGTCTTCTTCCATCTTTCCACTGAACGTGGGGAAAGAAACACTTGCCATGGTAGTGACTCAAGAAGTACAAACTTTTGTTTTTAATATATTAATGACAATAGCGGCTCATAGCGGTTTTTTACAGGGAGGGGTGGATAGATTAAAAAAGGATAACGATGGAAACATTGAAGGAGTGGTGGTAATCCAATACAGGGAGAATGATAGGGTTTGGGGAGCTAAGGATTTCTCCTAGTACTGCAGCACCAAACAGATACACAATCTTCTGTTGGTAGAAGATTTTCCTATCTACATAAATTTTTACATGCATATGCTACAGGAATCTAAACGAGAACACTGTCGGCCCGTTTTCCATCATGCACAGAGGATGGAGCACTTACTTATACTCTTACCGTGCTCGTGTTGATGAGTCGGCACATCCATAGGAGGTCGTCGCCTTTCATAGGCTCTACTTTTCCTTCGTCGCTCAGCACGTACGGGGTGATGAAGACGTGTCTGACTACTCCCAGCCTTTTGGCTAGCAGCAACTGCAAATAATTATTGTAGTCGGCGCGGCATGAACTCCACTCCATTCAGCTATAACTCGTCTCCAACCCAGTGGTTTTCACCCATGGTGGAGAGCTTCTTCAGGATGAGCTGTACGGGGAGAGGAGGAAGAACCTCTGTCCATCCTCCAAAACAGCGAGAGTAGTAACCAAACCACTCCTCTTTAGGGCATGGAAACCTTCTTACCACTTCTACTTTAGGATTCTCGAAATGGATTGGCAGTACTCGCATGCGCCGTGCGAATCGATAGGCGACCTTCCGCCACTTAGCCTTGGATGACCTTCTCTTTGGCAAACTGGGTACAACCCGGCTTTCCGAACTTGAAGCACTCGCGTGGCCAGATGCTTCTTCCTTGGGGTCATGTGTTTCCACAGTGGCTTAGCCTTTCCTTACCTTGAGCTCGAGCAACCCCTTTAGGACATTTTGGAGTAGAGGTTACCTTTGATTACAGTTTACTTAGGGAAGAGAGGCCTTACCGTTTTCTTTCCTCCTTTGATATGGACGACCTCCTCACGGTGAATGTCAATGTACATGATTTCATCCCCTTTGCTACCTTTGTTGCTGGCACTCATTGACAGTGTGCTTTGGTTGACAGTAGTTATGGCACTTCATAGACCTCCCACCTTATGCTCTCAATTTGTGGTTAGAACGAGCAACACGAGATGGGGATCTTACCTCTTGAATATTGACGACACTATAGCCTGGCAGTATACTTCAATGAAAGTGGCTAGTTCCTCTTTAGTCTCCTCCTCTTCCGTCCTCCAGTTAGAGAATTCCTTCAACCATTCGTCCATGATTGATGTTGTGCGTTGCTTTCAGCATTGTAAACTGAAGGTTTCCTAGAATCCCTCCTCAGTGGGAGCACCAAAATGACGAGCGCAAAGCACGACACGAGCCCCGACGACCTCGAAAACACTAAGAGCCGATGCATGCCGCAAGCTAATCATGGTGAAGCAAACAGGGGGCACCACCTACCTTTGAGCGGCTAGGACACATACAACAGTGATTTGAAATATCATGGACTCTCCACACACACACACACAAAGAGAGAGAGAGAGAGAGAGAGAGAGAGAGAGAGAGAGAGAGAGAGAGAATGATAGGTGATGAAAACCCTCGGGGGTGTGAGGGAGAATTATTTTCTTGCAATATTTACAGCAACCTTATTTCCGGGGAGGTAGCAAATCATGGTGATAGAGATATAGAGGGAGAGATAGTGATCCTACTTGGTGCATTCTCTAGAGATGACTCATCGACACGAAAACCTTGGTAACCTGAGTGTGTGTGTGCATCAACCATTGGAGTCGAGATGTAGACATAGCTTCTTTTACATAGTACAAACTCCCAAAGAAAATCTCTACACTAAGTCCCTTGGGGCTACGGACTATCTCACAAAATGGGCGGAAGCCAAGGCAACACAAAAAGCAGACGCATGAACCACTGCACAATTTTTGTATGAGAATGTCTTTGTACGATACGGATTACCAATAGAAATTGTCAGTGATCGAGCAACACATTTTCTTAATGAAGTCATTGAATATCTGCTAGAGGAATTCATGGTCATACATAGAAAATCTCCTCCATATCATCCACAGGCAAATAGACAAGCTGAGGCCACAAATAAAACACTATGCACGATTTTGACTAAAATTGTATCAGAGTCAAGAGCAGACTGGTATCAGCAGTTACACTCAACACTATGGGCATACAGGGTAGCTTACAAAACATCAATAGGAACAACACCATACAACATGGTGTTTGGCCTAAATGCTATATTACCCATAGAGTTTTTAATTCCAACTCTACGAGTAGCGAAACTCTTAGAATGGATAGGGCATGAGCTCTCTTCAAGAATAGATGATCTTGAAAATCTAGATGAACTTTTCTTGAGAGCTGTAGCTTTGGTCTATGCTAAAAAGAGAAGACAAAAAGAGTTTTTTGACAAGCATGTGCGCACGAAAGAGTTCAAAACAGGTGATTATGTACTTGTTTATACCTTGAAGCAACATGCCAAGAAACTTAAAAAGCAAGGGATGGGACCCTTTGTGATTAGTGACTTATCACAAAGTGGAGTTGTCAAGCTTGCTACATTAGCAGGTGAAGAAATGCCAAATTGGATTAGTGGATTTCGATTAAAGAAATATCATTTACCACTAACATAGGATATGCTTTAACAAATCCATCAAGAAAAACAACGGATGAAGGAGAAACAGAGGGTACGAGAAGAAGCCCAAGCAGAAGCAAAGAACGCATTGCAAAAAGACGGCTTCTACAACAACAACAACAATGTGGATCACCGTTGCAAATCAATGCCATTCGACTAACGAATTTTGATGAAGACACAGTGGAGCCAATAAATGCAGTCAAAGTGGGTAGCAATCAAGTTGAATCGACGGCATTGATTGATTCTGGAGCTCAAGAAAATTTGATCTCTTACAGATTATACAAACAGATCAAGCCCAAAGGTCAACTACATCCTACTCCCAAGTGCTCGAAAGTAGTACATCACATTCGCTGAAAACATTGGGCTGGACTATATTGCATGTACAAATACATCAATATATTTACCTACACAAGTTTTATGTGGTCGAGGATGAAAGCATACAACACCCCATGTTGTTGGGACAACCTTGGCAAAAAGAGTACAATGTGCAAATAGATTGGAATGCGGATGCAATCAAAATTCAGCTTGCACAAGAATAACAGGTGATAACCTTTGCTTAGCAACCACTAAAGAACCAGATGCCAGCAACACAGTCACTGGATAAAGAGCCAAAAGGCTGAGTGCCACTAAAGAACAACATGGAGAACAAACAGAGAACTGCCAACCATGTTCACTACAAACATAAAACAACACAGACCGCACTGCCAAGATCAAGGTTAGCAACACGCGCTCAAACAAGTATGGGTGCGGAAGGATAGAGGTGACATGGCAGACAAACCACAATACAATAGAAGAAATCAACCGAAGCAGACAGTTCAACCAAAAACCAAGGGAATAAAACAGATATGGATCCCAAAGAAAATTCTCGGCAACAACTTAAGTGCGACTCGCATTTGGATCCCGAAACTGAAGCAAAAGGAACTCCCTTCAGTACAAGCAACATCGGCATGCAGACATACACTACATATGAAACTAGCAAACCGATTAATGTGGGTGCCAATCAGCAGCAAAACAATGACAAACGCGGAAGTAGCAATAAACCTACAAAAACCGGCAAAACAAAGCTACAAATGGAAAGCAAAAGAGACAAAATCTGTGGCCACTTCCGCCACGAAAATTCTCTCCAAGGAGATGACTACGGCCGTATCGACAATAGCGGCAAACCAAGTGACTTTTGCAAGAAAGACGATCCAATAGAGAGCGGTAGAGTTACAACTTTTACTTGAGAAGAAAATCTGCCAACCACATCAACAACAAACAGGAAACCTCGACGGCGAATGCCAATAAGCATCTTGCTTATACCCTTCTCTTGCACATCATTAGTTTTTCCATGCATTGACCGAGTATGCATCATGTAGGGCCACATTACACGGCTGAGCATTAGCACGCATTTTAACCCATGCATGGAACATACACCAAGGCGATGCCTTGTCGTCCGGGAGGACTCCAGCTAGGAGGGGGGAGGCATTCTCAAATGCGGACCCAATGGAAAAAAGAGCAAAAAAGGGCATGTTTTTCGACTATTTTTAAGGGTTGTCGTTTGATTGCGAAATTTTCTGGACTAACCCAAGTACATATGCCCTTATACAGCATGAATAAATAAGTATATGGGGCCAAACGCCAAATCAAGCCCCTAGGTGTGTGTATATAAGTAAAAATAGCCATTTTTCGAGCAAAATATTGAAAAAAACAGAGAAATCCGGCCATAAAATTGCATGTGAGTGTATATAGTGTTTTGCGGAGATAATTTTGATTTATTATTATTTTTGGGTATTTTTTGGGTTTAACTTGTTATTTTCCTTTTAATTTTACTAATTTTCGGCAGAAAAACTTCAAAAATACAAAAAGCAAGTGAAAAACGGTCGTAATGAAAAACAAAAATTATGGGGATGATCAGTGACTATAGGAAAACCTATGGTACAATGGGTGTGCAATTATGAGAATGGAGCGGAAAGCGTGTTTTGGCCAGATTTTGACCGAAATGTCAAATTTCTCGGAAACTGGGCAAATGGAGTCCAAATCAAGAAATTTTTGAGCCTAAACCGCATCTCGCAAGAAGTTGGGAGCACATGTCAAAATTCATGGAAAGTGGTTCGGGGACCCCCATTATAAGACATTTTCACTTCATTTTAAGCTCATTGTACTATTGCCTTTTGAGAGAGAGCTCCTGCCACCTAGAACGAACGGGACTTCTAGTAGCTTCTACGAGGCGCACGACTACCTGACAGGCTCCATACATGAGAGGTAGGCTCACCACTTTGATCTTTTCATGCATGTTTGTTGTTTTGTCACAAAAACTAGCGTAGGGTTCACAAAGAAAGAGGGCGGTAGAGACCTGCAAGTAGAAGTGACCACCTAACGGCTAACCCAAAAGCAATGAGACTTCATCGGCGGCCTACACTATCATAGGAGACCATTTTTGGATGACCAAAGGCAGTAGAAAACCATCGGGAAAAACCCTAATTCCTAGAGCCCCACAAGAGTCCACCAAATGGGAAATCGGCGGAAAGGCGCCCAAATGCTACCAAAACTCATGGGTAGGAGCATCTCGATATGCTCAACAAGTCTATATAGCCCACATGGCCATACGGTGACCCGAAGCAGCACTAAACTTCAGAAACAGCATCAGACACACAAAGCGTCAAATAGCTCTCGAGGCCAAACCACATGTCCGGTTGCCACCAAACTTCACGAGCGGCTTTCCTAGACCATCAACAACCAAGTCCTATGGTGGTAGACCACTAAAAGTCATCAAAGACATGAAAATGCAACCACGGGTTCTTTCAGAGTGACAAATTGACAAACGGTGCTCCGGTGAAGCCAAAGTCGACAAAAACCATATGGCAAGGATCCCCAAGGGATCGGGAAGACCAACATCAAGAAATTTTATCGCCGAAAAGCACTCCAAAAGTCAGAAAACGGCTCGAAGGCTCTGAAATCCACACAAGGAGTTTCTTTCTATCAATTTGACTTTTTGTTGAAATAGTGCTTAAAAGGGACTCAGGGGGGCTCAGGACAGGTACCAGTAGTACTTCCAATGAAAATTTCATCAGGCGACATCCTACACGTAGGATGTTTCAAGGCCAAATTTGGGCACCAAACCTAACATTTCTCATCACACACAGCTTCTGAATAGCCTGTACAAGCTAGCCACCAAGTTTCATCACATTTGGACAAAAATTGACCTCATGTGCACCAAAAAACGCAAAGTCAGCGCATAGAGGTAATAATGGGCCATAGACCTACCAAAACTTGTCCAAATCAAATGAAACTTGCGCAATACATTCATGAGCACATTGCCAACCTTTCCGTGTGGTCACAAGTGAAAAATGATGAAATAGGCATCCTACGCGTAGGATGTCTAAATGACATTTTTGGCCCCTAGATGGTATTTTTCAACTCGAGATCTTTTTAGGACACTTTCATGAGCTCATATATCAAGTTTCAAGCCATTCCCATCACATTTGGCCCCCAACACCTCCAAGATGCACTTTCTTGAGCCCAAAAACACTACACATGGTCTTACCAACACCAATTCTTGTCCAAATCAAAATCCAAGAGCAGGGTCATGTTCCACATGCCAAGAGCTACCCACAAAACCAACTTCTAGGTATTTTGATGAAATAGACATCCTACGCGTAGGATGTCTCCAACATGAATTTGACCTATTGTGGAAGAACTGACTTCATAGGAGCCATTACCTTGGTGCAAGAAGCTCATATATCAAATTTCAACCCATTTGAACATCATTTGCCACCTGTTGTGGACATCCTACCCAATTTGTGAGCCTAAACCCTGAATCTGCCCAGAAATGCACTTTTTGATGCCCAAACCCAATTCCAATCACATGGCCATGTTCAACAGGCCAAGGGCCACCAGCCTGCCAAGTTTCACCAAAAATTGATGAAATAGACATCCTATGCGTAGGATGTCTAAATGATAAATTTTGGCCAGAATGATACTGTGAGCACATGCACAGTTTTCCTAGTTCCTTTTAAGTTTTATTTTCAATTTTCAAGTCATTTGGATAGTTAAAACTCAGTTTCTCAGCTCATATGGAAAAAACGCTAACTTCGGACTACTGAGTGCAACAGGATTTATGGCAGCCGCAAAATCACAGGCAAAGAAGAAGAGAATGACAATAAAAGACTACTTGGAAGAAGTAGAGCAATTTGTCATCCCAGAAGGAACTGTGAAGCCAACCAGCACATGGATTCATGATGATTTGCTAGAATCCAATGATTTAAAGATCTACCAAGGCGTGTTCAAAGATCCTGAAGGAAATGCAGTAGAGCTACCCATGATATCACGGGAGCTCAATGAGTTTGTCCGAAGCAAGATGGGAGACTACCTAGAGAAGATCGATCTCCATAACTACTTTGAAGCTTTGCCGGCAGAAATTGACATCAAAACAGTGTGGGAATTTGTAACCATTATCAAAGAAGATGGAGTGGCCAGAGTCACTGATCTGCAGGGCAAGCCAGACACTATGATTATCATCACAGAGAGGGTGGTGACAGCCGCACTAGAAATCTTCAACAAAGGGGATAGTGTGACCAAGAGAAGAGATGAAATCAAGGTGTCTTTTATGATCTGTATGTAATTCAAATCACCTTCCAAGAAGATAATATCACCATACTTTAAGAGCATGCACAATGGCCAATAATTCCAAGTCATGTGTAGGATAATTCAACTCATACGTACGTAACTTACGAGATTTATAAGCTACTGGCCTTCCTTCTTGAGATAGAACACCATCGATTTCTTGTCCACTTACATCAATGAGCATAGTGAATGTCTTTGAGAGGTCTAGAAGATGTTATATTGCAGCATTTACCAAAGCTCCTTTGAGCTTCTCAAAACTAGCTTGAGCACTTTCATTCCAAGTAAACACTTTAGCCTTCTTAAGTGTATTAGTCAATGGAGACATAATCTTAGCAAAGACTTCAATAAAAGTATGATACCATCCTGTTAAACCAAGAAATCCACGTACTTTCTTTACTGACTTCGGTGTAGGCCAAGCTACAATGGTTTTGATCTTACTAGGATCAGTAGATACACCATCCGTGGAAACAATGAATCCCAAATAATCCACTTTTTCAATGAAAATGGTGAATTTACTACGCTTAGCATAAAGTTGATTTTGATGCAAAAGTTTAAGCCCTCATCGCACATGTTGTTCATGTTCTTCTCTGTTTCTCGAGTAAACCAAGATATTATGAAAGAAGACAAGAACAAAATCATCAAGATGCTCTCTAAACATGTCCTTCATAAGATCATTAAAACTTGCATGAGCATTTGTAAGTCCAAAAGGCATGACTATAAATTCATAATGTCCAAAATGAGTGTTGAATCTGTTTTTTGGTATATCCCCTCCTCCTTAATTGTGATTCGGTAATACCTTGACTTAAGGTAAATTTTTATGAAGATAGAATCTCCAGTAATCAATCAAGTAACTCATCAATCCTTGGTATTGTATACTTATTCTTGACTAGTACCTGATTCAATCCATGATAGTTGATACAAAGACATAGAGGAGTATCCTTTTTTCGATAAAAGATAACATGAGTATCCCATGGAGAAACACTCGATCTAATGAAGCCTTGTTCAAGAAGTTGAGAAAGTTGCTCTTTGAGCTCTATAGGCTTATGTAGTACTGACATTTTGTATGGTCTATGAGAAACTGATTGAGCTCCTAGATTAAGCTCTATTGCATAATCAATTTCACGCTTAGGTGGTAACTGCAAAAGTTCTTCGAGAAATACATCATAAAATTCCGTTGGCCATTTGGGTGCATGTGTGTCTAGCTTCTTCTCTATAGAGTTAAGCTTTAATGCATAAATCATTTCATTCTTCTTGTCACTCTTCATAAATCTGGTAAATTTCACTAGTTTAAGTTTAGGTTCCCCCCATTCCCTAGTAACTTAGTTTTGATTATTTACAAAATGCAATGAAGCATCTTTACAATGAATGTGAGCATCATTGTCCATAAGCCAATCCATTCCTAGGAGGTAAGGCTGTGAATTGAGAAAAAGTATTGTGACCATCCAAAACAAAATACAAATTACACACTGAAGTAGAAGATTTAACCTTCCTACCCGCAGTTTATTCCAGGGTGTTTAGGCAAAATGAGGTTTCTAATGCACCTAGGAGATATGAAAGAATGTGTACTCCCAGAATCAATAAATAATGTAATATGGTTACCTTGATACTCTACTTGGGTTTGAATTATTGAAAATTGTTCATTCACTCCATGGTGTTTAATTGTAGCATGAACATATGCATTTTCTTGATTGCCTTTGCCTCTAACACCTTGAGCTCTGTTAGCTTGATCTCTTCATTGAGGTATTTGATTTCCTCCTCCTCGTAGACAAGGTTGACGGTTAGAGTTATTACCATTGTTGTTGTTGTTGGCAAGTGGTCCATTTTGAATAAAAGATTGCATGGTCTAACGTTCCCTTGGTTTTAAGGCTGTCTCAGGTTTTGGTTAAAGTTCTATTGATTGAAGTTCCACTGAGATGCAGGCGGTCTAGGTCTAAAATTTCTAAATTTCTAATTCGGGTTGACGTTTTTGGGTTTTCTCTTTCCCATCATGCGTGGTCGTGACAAGTCATTGCACTTCCACTCTTGTCTGAAGATGCTCTTCCACCATAAGGCAAGAGAGTATATTCACCCATATACCTCAAGGTAAAATGTCAGTCATCTAGACACACACACACACACACACACACCCCATCACTCAAGTTAGTTATAATGGCAAATTAAAAGATCCAAACTCGAATAGTATGACCTCAAAACAATCTGAATCATATCAAATTTAGTTTTTTATAACCATAAGAGTCAAAAAGATACATGCCACTTTTAATGAGATACAAAAATGCAAAAAGGTCCTATAAACCAATTCTAGGTTCTTATAACCGAGATTCTACCCTTATATTTGTTTCCATCTCGGGTTTCAAAGTTTAGAACTTTAACTTGAGCACTAAGATTCATATCCTCTTTCTCATACCATTCTTCTCCTTGAGATCCGTTCGTGGGCTGTATTGCATTAAAGCAGTTTACATGAGCCTGCCGTTCATTTACATCATGTCTATAGAAATAATTACTCAAGTTCGCTGCCATTAGATGTGTCTCAGCAAAGTCACTAATGCATCTAGTCTTCTCGTAGTCATCAAAGGTGATAGTGACATTGTGAGGATTGAACTTAAGAATAGGCCCATAGACTCTATTGAACCAGCCCTGAGGTACATAATAGAATCCGTTGCCTCTATTTGACTCCTTCCAAACCTTCATTAGGACTCTTCATAGAAGTTGTATCTTTGATTAAGCATGAGGGCCTTCTTACTAAGTATGATCTCTCAGCTTGGTATGTCCAGAAGCAAGCACAAGTTAAGGTAAAGAACATATTCCTATACTTTGACATCGCATCCTGAATCTTCTCCTTGACCCAGAGCTATGAGTTGACCATATACCTATCAAACACTTGGGTCCGATTTTCAGGCCAAGGATAGGACTAAGCATGCCAAGGGCCTAACAACACCAGGAGCTTGAAGAAGGCTCTGAGGTCTGAGGAATTATGTAAAAAATATATGGGACAAAGAAAATTGAAAGGATCCTTGTCTCCATGAACATTTTTCCCCTAACAAAAATATATTTAAGTAATGTGCTTATGGATAAGGATCAAGCCAAGAGATAAAAGAGTCAATACCTAGACCACTTTATTGAGATTAACCCTAGGGAGAGGAAAATTTGGCTAGGTGGACGGCCACCAGAATAGCCAACACCAGACAAGTTCAATTTTAGACCAATTGGGGACACCATTCAAGTAAATGCTGAAGAGGGGAACCCAGCAGTGGAAGAAGTTGAGATGCAAAATAGACTCTAGAATTAGGGAATCCTTTCAATGATTATACATATGGCCACTTGATATAAAAAGAATCTAAATCCATTTCTAAACAGAAAAGAGGAGGCCGAAACTGGTTACTCCCAGACGACCAAAACATTGTCAGGAGTTTTTTGGAGTAAGAGATTGTGCCTATGTACATATCCATGCATGGTGCATCAAATAAAGAATTGCCCATTTTTCAGAGCCAGGTGGTTACGTGGGGTCCACATGTGTACAAGTAGGACAGGGTGTACATAGTGCATCGATTTTCACTATTACTAGTACCACTGTGTTTTTTCTATAATAAAGAGGAGTTGTTAGCGCATAAAACTTATCGAGGAAGCTATCCACGGGCCGACGACATGAGGTAAGCAGGTGCGTCAGATGGCATCTAGTGGCGTCAGGAGGCCGAACGGGGTCAATATTTGCACGTAGATAAATACGGACACAACGTGGGTGTTTTCTTGTGAGAGTTATGCATGAAGGTCATCATTAGGACCACTTTTTGGGGCCACTTCACGTGGTTGCGAGACGCATTATTGAAAAGAAATGAGTGCCAAGTGTGCGGATGATGCAAAAAGGTGACAACTATGCACTGCGAGGTCAGTTTTTGGCTTGTTCGGGGTCCGTTTGAGGTCATCTAAAAGTCCAAGGGTGACCAACTAATAAATCTAAGTGTGGGAGATGAAAAAACAGAGAGAAGACCAGAAAAACGTGGAGAAGAGAGGAGGAACAGCCGCAACTATGTTTTTGGGGTTTTTGGAGCCTGTTTTGGCCATAAACTGCTCATCCGAGGTCGGATTTGAGCACTTTGACATTGTAGACTGGGGTTTTGGGCCGTTCCGGACGCAATGGAGCTGTCCATTTTGCCAAATTCCTCACTCTTTTTCTTCTATTTTGTCTGTGTAAGTTTCTCCTATGAGCGAAGCTTCTTATCCAATTTGTGATTGTATCTGGTATATTTTACCCATTTTGTGTGAGCTATTTGCCCCTTGGTGTTGGCCGTGTGTGTGTGTATCTCTGTGTGGAGTGGGCAAGTGGATAGTCTCTCTCCTCTCACTCCATAGGTGTGTTCCCTGTCTCGGCCAGGTGTGTTGTGTAAGCCGAGTGGTGCCCCCTAGTGTGTGTGTATCTTCCCAAGAGTGTGTGTCGGGTAGTTATAGAGGCATTCTGTGTGTTTCCATCCCGCTCACAATGTTTTGAAGAGTTTAATCTCGGCTCATAAGAAAATCCCAAAATGATCAAAATCAACAAGCTAAGGCACTATTATAAAAGTACAAAGATGTATTTTTTGAGGAACATATGGATCTAAAAGGAGTCAATCTAGAGGTGTTACAACATAGGATATCTGTTGAAAGAGTAATTGCTTAGTCTAAATGGTGCTCTATTAGATTTGCTGGTGGTTAGTCAAAAATATGCTTAGTTGGATATTGTTAGGTTGAACTGTGCTGACTTGGATGTGTATGCTAAGAATATCTAGCTAGAATATTGTAGCTATTCTTTTAGTAGTTGTAGTTTGTACATATTGGAGGGAGAAGAATGGGATGTCAGAGTTTTTAGCTATGGTGTTTCTGTGATGTGTCTGATATTCTCTTATGTTCTATTTTGTTGCATATGAATTTATTTGTCTGTGTTCTTTGTTGAGTCTAATTATGCAGTAATTGTCTATTCTCTGGATGAGAGTATGTGCGTGAGAGAGATTCCTGTGTTGTAGAACCACAACAATACCATTGAAGCCAGATGATAGACCACAAATGACAGATTGATCAAATTACAGAGGTATGATGAATCCCAATTATGCCAAGAAAGGGAAAGAGGAGATTAATAATCTTTTCAAAGTTGGGTTCATCACAAAAGCTGCAAGCATTGATTGGATTTTCTCCATAATAGTAGTCCTTAAAAATAATGGGAAAACTAAGGTTACATGTGGACTATAGGAATCTGAATGCACAGACAATCAAAGATCCTTTTCCACTACCCTTTATACATATGATGGTAGATGAGATTGCAGGCCACAAAATGTATAGTTTCATGGACTGATATAGTGGCTAAAATCAACTCAAAATTGCACCTAAAGATAGGGCCAATGCTACATTCATCACTTGATCTTTTTCTTCCTCTTCTCCCTTTCCCTTTCTTTTTTCTTCCTTCTCTTCTTCTTCCTTTCACCCTTCCTTCTTCCTTTTCCTTTACTTCTTCCGCTTCCTTCTTCCTCTTCAACAATGCCCTCCTCCTCCCCTTCAACTCGGCGGGCACACAACTAGCCCTGACAACTTTTTGAATAGCCATAACTTCCCCCTCGGAGCTTCGATTGACGATCTGAGAAGACTAGCATGCTCCACAACTTGCACTTCACACACCTGCTTGCACATCCCATCTTGGGCCACCTGTCCCCATATGCTCTATCCGTCGAGGATCTGTCAAACCTTCTAACTTTGGACTGGCGTAACTTCCACACAGTGGCTCCGTTTGACGAGCCGTCTAGATAGGATCGTAGAGCATCTTGAACTCTACATTCTAGGGCACATTCCCTACATTTTGAACACCTTGATCTTCCATCCTCATTATCCCAATTTGGAGGCCCCTTGGCCTAAAAAACCACTTTGAGCATACATTTCATCTGCTGACGCTGTCCTACAAAGGGGCTTCACAACTGTCTTAGAACTTTGCCATGCACCTCTCAGCATACTCCGCATTACATTGCACACTTCCCACCACGGACCAACTTTGGTCGCACCATCATTGCCCACCCCCTAGTTGAACATTTATGTTCAACAACAGAGATGTTTATTGATCCTAAAAAAAATTGTAACACCAGACTGGCAACTAAAACACTCCAAAACCGTAACCGTATGTACAAAAACTATCTTTTGTCACCCGCCACACTTGCTCAAGCGGGTTGCCCAACCCCCTGCATTACAACATGGTTACCACCATGGTCGAACACTTGACACTGAGCATGCCCATCCACTTGAAGCAACCTCTGTAGTGATGCATCCCAACGCACATCCAATCATCAACATAACCTGCCCTGGGCATACTTCCACTACTCCCAGCATCCATTGGCAAACTACCCACTTCCAACAAATCATCACCAAATGCATCACCACTCCAATCAGACGTGCCATCACTAACACGGAACATACCACGCCCTCGGTCCCAACCATATAAAGTGAGATCCTCCTCAACCAAATTGTGTACTTGCTCCGACGGCCCACTGCACAGCCGCACTCATCAACATACCCTTCAGCCACCACACACAAACTTCCTTTGACAACTCAAACAAGTCCACACACTTGGACTTTTCTTCATGCTCAAAAGGACGACTCCACTTAGCTGGTAGCTCTTTCAACATAGGCACCCTGGTCACCATCAATTCCATACTCACCTCCATACCTACCTCTGTCGGCACCACCAGAGTAGCAGACTTTTGCTCTCCCAAAGAAACCTCCACTTGTAGAGGGACATACCCTCGTATCACCTACATTCTGGTCAAATTTTTCCCAGCAAGTACCTATGTCTCTTCATCCATCTCACCCATCGGGAGCCTGCTTTAAAGAACCGTATCCAAGGCATCTTGCATGCCATCCATAGGTAACTGCATTTGTTCTTTCCTTTGAGGAGCTTCCAATACCTCTTGCATGCCAACTTTTTCAGCCTTTTCCCCTTCCTTAGCCAGAATAGCACTCTCCTTCTTGGGAAACCCCTTGTACCTGTTGTACAATCAGAGCACCTTCCATTTCCACCTTGACGAACATCGTCATCAGCATAGTGCCGCACAACACCCTCACCTGCATGTCTTTGTTCTCAAGCTCCAACACTCTTCCTTGCTCTTCATTCATAGTGGCAACCACCACATCTTCATGCATATAAAAAGGTAACTTGGCCTTTATCATCATTGGCTCTTCATATTCAATCTCCCAGCTTGTATCTCTATCCTCCACACTTGTTTCCCAGAAACTCGAGCTTGTAGCCTCATCACCTTCACCATAGGCCAATTCAGCATCAGCATCATCATCCTCTAGTTGCTACACAAAAGTTGGACTATTGTCTGGCCCACTTTCCTCATCCAACCCCAAGCTTTTGGCACCTACAACTTGGCCACAATCGGCTATGTTTTTATACAAGCACTCCACAAGAACATGCTCCACATCTTTAAGCTTCACTAGGAACGTGGCATCTACTATTTCCTCTGCACACAGGCTCTCTCCAACAAAAGGCTCATCCTCGCTGACGAGTTCCTCCACAATTGGCATGGACACCTCACAAATAGGCAACTGCACAGGAACATAACTGGTCAAAGGCCTTACCCTAGTAGGCTCCGCCCTTTGCACATTTGGCACCATCCAAGATTGGTCCATATAACACCTTGCTGCTACCATAGGTGCATAATTTGTAGGCTTTAACAAGCCCAACTCAAATTTCTCTTCACTTTCCTAATTTTCACCTTGGCAACTCTGACTACCTCGTCATAGCTTTCTAGCTCTTCGTAATCAACCTTCTCTCAAACACACGGATGCAGGAAAGCTAGGAACCTCTCCAGGTTGAAGAATTCAGCATTGGCCACTTGGGTGACAACCACCAAATCTATCCAGCATGCTTCAAATTTGTCCACAAAACCGTCAAAATTTTCACCTATATCCTGTGCAGGCCTTTAATCCTCGCATCTGCTTCACCAGCCGGCACCACCTTGCGAAACTTGCAGAGCAACTTCTCTTAGAAACCAACCCAATCCTGCTTATTTGCAGCTTCTAGACCATCAAACCAAGCCTTTGCTTTACCTCGGAACACCAAGAACACTATCTCTATCATTTCTTTATCAGTCCACATATGCAACGATAGCATAAATGTCTCAAAATTTTCCAACCATTCGTCCGCATCCTTATCACCATTGAAAATCAGACCCCAAATCTGCCACATCTTTGATCACGGACAATCGACCATGGAGCAATTAACATGCTCCTTTGTGGGGGCACTAGAAGATGGAGAGGGGGAACGTGGAACACGTCTAGCACACACATAGAAACACCTGCTATAGCTTAGGGCATACACAACACCCCGCCCACTTGAAAACCACCTCCAAACACACAATCATCGAGACCACATGCGCACACGCGCTCACACAGACTCACCCGAGCCCACATAGATCATAACACAACCCACACCCATGGAAAATGCACCAACAATCGTCGCCCTTCGCACACAACACCTCATGTAATCTCTCCCTCTTTGGACACACATTGTCGGGGGGGGGGGGGGGGGGGGGGGGGAGGCAACACTGCCAATGCACACCTGAACCCACTAACAACAGAACGAAGAAGAAGGGGGAGGGAAACCCGGCACAAAACAACCGCGTGCTTCAGAATGGGGGGACTTGCTTCATTCAACAACAAAAATCCAATACAACCATGGCCATAGATTGGCGCACACAAAGAACAAGCGCGAGGGGGAGCTCTCTCCAACTCCCCGCATCAAGCTTCCCATGGTTGCTTTCTCCACACCAAGCTCTCTCTCTCTCTCTCTCTCTCTCTCTCTCTCTCTCTCTCTCTCTTCCCCTGACGTCCAAATCCCAAAAAATCTTTTATTCACTTCACCCTTCACCAAACCAAAGAAGCAGATGCATTTTTTCCCTCCTTGCCATTGGCCATCGTTCGCGAAAAAAAACCCACCTTCCTTTTTTTTCTTTTTCTTCCTCTTCTCCCTTTCCCTTTCTTTTTTTTTCCTTTTCTTCTTCTTCCTTTCTCCTTTCCTTCTTCCTCTTCCTACTTCCTTTTCCTTCTTCCTCTTCGATAGTGCCCTCATCCTCCTCTTTGACTAGGCGGGCACACAAGTGGCCCCTGACAAATTTTTGAATGGCCATAACTTTCCCCTCGGAGCTCCAATTGACAATCCGAGAAGATTGGCATGCTCCACAACTTGAATTTCACACACCTGCTTGTGCATCTTAGCTTGGGCCACCTGTCCCCATATGCTCTTTTTGTTGAGGATCTGCAAAACCTTCCAATTTGGATTGGAGTAACTTCCACACTATGGCTTTGTTTGACAAGCCATTTGGACAAGATCCTAGAGCATCTTGAACCCTACATTCCAGGGCACATTTGCTACATTTTGGACACCTTGATCTGCCATCCTCATCATCCCAATTCGGAGGCCCCTTGGTCTAAAAACCCACTTTGAGCATACATTTTAGATGACAATGTCATGCTCAAGGCCTTCACAACTATCTTAGAACTTTGACATGCACCTCTCAGCATATTGCATACTTCCCACCACGGACCACCAATGTGTCCAACAGTCAAATCCATGCATAATGGTCCAATCCATGCATCATAAATCGTGCAAAATCACATTTTACCTAGGTAAATTGTACACTCCTATATATAGAAACCCTTGCACTCAAACAATCTTTTTGGAAATCTTATTCTATTCGATTCAACCTGGACCTTTACGTTTCCTCCATATCTTTTCTCCATTCTTCAATTCAAAAATTTGGATTCTCATCAAAAGGTAATACGTTGTACAAATTGTGTCGTCTCTATGTGAATTTAGTGTAGTTAAATAAACATTCAAATACATTGTTTTTGCATGACGACATAATAGCTATCGCTATGTTTTTGAGATGTATCATCCTTATGCTATTTGAAGCTTTTTTGATAGTGAATTGTCTCTATACAAAATTAGAGTAGCTAGCCATACACACATCTGAGTACATTGTTTTCGCACAAGGATGACACAATTGGTATTTTTAAAGACTCTTTCACTAGTGTCATTGCTATGTGAAATTAGAATAGCAGGGCACATGTCCGAGTACATTGTTTTTGTATAGGCATGACACAATTTATATTTTTTTAAGCTTTTCCACTAGTGTCGTCACTATGCAAATATAGAGTATTCGAACATTGGTTCGAGTAATCTATTTCGCATATCGACAACACAATGTATCTTTTTTGCATAGGGACCTGTTGTAGTGTCTCCATCTAAGTTAATGTATCTTTTTATTTATATAATCTTTTGATTCTACTTGAATGTATCTTCTCGATGTCAAAATAGTGTAGTCGGATGTATGCCCCGCTACACCATTTTTGCATAAAGAAGACATAAGTCTCTTTTTTAGTGCAATATCAATAGAATGTTTCTTTATGAAGAGGTTCCTAATGTTTCTATTTTCATAATGTTTTCTGCTTTTAGGTCTAAACTAGAGAAATGGCAAGGACCAAACAAGCTGCAAGGAAAGTTCCTAGAGAAAATGTCAAACCAGGAGATATCAAAGGAACAGTAAGTAATTTCGAACCAGCAGACAAAGATGAGAGCTCAAAGGGGGACAAAGGTGAAAGCTCAAAGGTGAAAAAAGGTGAGAGCCCACAAGGTGATAAGGGAGATGCATCCTCCAAACAATAGGCCAAAACGAGAGTTGGTATGAAACTCCCACCTATAAAGAAAAGGAGATTCTCTCAAAACGTGAGATGCTTGAGGGAGATAAGGAGAGCACAAAGGCTCTGACAATTGAAATTCCAAGGCTTACCGTGAGTCCTCCTTGCTATGTAATGGGGAGAGTGAGATCCCTTGAGCGTATCTATGGCGATGCCTACTGGGCGGCTCTTTCGGGCACTGCGTGCATGGCGGTGGACAGAAATCACCAGTTTTGGTGGGCGCAATGAGCGCGGAGGTGGTTCGACAACGGTCCTAAAAAAGAGCCAGTGATGGCGATGACATGCTAGGGACCATGCAAGGGCTTGTTCCCACTCGATTTGAGAGCTTGGAGTTGCCCCCACTAGCGACATTGCTAGTGAGGTTATGAGATGGTGTGAGGGAGAAAAAGGGGGGACCCATGGGTACATATAGGAGAAGGAAAGAGAGAGAAGGTAGGAAGGTGAGTCGGAGGGACCGAAGAGAGAGGGAGAAATCCAAGCTCAAAGCCATTTAATGGGGCAATCTCAAAGGACCATTTCAAGGGCAGTCCAAGACAAGTTGAAGGGGCGGATTAAGTGGGTGATCAAAGCCGATCAAAGACAAAGAGGGTGGTTCTTGTGAGAGCGAGTAGTAGAGAGAGAAATTTCAAATTCAAAGATGAGCAAAGGATAGCCCCAGAGGGTGAAAAGTAAAGAGAAGTCCAATGGCCGGTCAAAGAGAAGATCAAAGGCCAAAGCCGGCCAAAGATAAGCTAAATCAAAGACGATCCAAAGGGGAAAATAAAGGTGAACAAAATTAAAAAATAAATGCCAATGCCAAATTAAGGTGCCAGATGGAACAATTAGAGGGCAGTTACCAAAGTTGAAGACCTCCCCATATAAAAAGTAAAATTTTAATCAAATGAAGGCTTTTGGGTGCCGTTTGAAGCCTACGGAGTGGAGTTTCTTGACAAAGAAGTGTGCCTGTCAACCCCCTTTGTAATTTTTCTTGAAAATGGCCATTTTGATGGAATTGCAAGCTTTGTACATGCCTTTTGAAGTATAATCAAGCCACTATTGCCCTGTTTTTATGGCTATCATTTCCCCTTCCCCCTTCTCCTGCTCTTGTGTTTCCCCGCGATACAGACATCGTGGATGTGTGTGCCCCTGGACCGGTGATGCTTTGTGTGAGAGAGTGAGATTGAGCGACTGTGTGTGTTTTCAAGGGTGGAGACGGATCGTGGCAGTAGGTTTGCGTTGTGTGGTGGTCTCGTGGAGTGTGTAAGCATTGGAAAGTCAGTAAGCAGCGGTCTGCTAGTATAAAGTGTGTTTTTAAAGGTGTTTTTGGAGAGAATAGGGGTGTTGTGGATACGCTGAGCTATAGAGAGGCCTTTGTTTTTGTGTTGGGTGTGTTCCCCCATTCCCCATCTCCATCGTCTGGTGCCCCCACAGAGGAGCTGTTTGCTGCTCCTAATTGAAATCGAAGCAGTGATTTTGGTGATGCAAAGGTGAGACATTTGAAGAGCAGGTGCTGCTAGAGAAGAGATGGCTTGGACAGGATTTTCCATTTTCATTGGGTTCGAAGATACAAAAACCTGGCTCCAAGACTATGGATTGTTCGTGCTGGAAATAAATTTATCGAAAGAAGACAATGAGATGCAGGTGTTCCCGCTCTTGGTTTGTGGTAAAGCGAGGCTATGGTTTGATGGCCTGCGTGATGAAGAAAAGAGTGATTGTGAAGCCCTAGAGGCCACCTTTCAAAGAAAATATGTTGTGGATGCAAAGATGAACAAGGTGAAGCGAAAGCTAGACAATTTGAAGGAAAGTTGGGAAGTAGATTTTTAGGCGTTCATATGGGAATTTGAAGCCCTTTGGGGAAAGCTAATAACCGTAACTGGTGTGAAGGATGCTAGTTTTTTTAAAGTTGAGTAAATTCATGGATTGTCTGCATGAGGAAGTGCGTGACAAGGTTGAAATAGATGGCCCAGTGTCATACAAAGAAGGGGTAGCTCTAGCAAAAGGGCGGACCAAAAAGATTCTGAAGAAATGCAAGGCTAGAAAGAGTTTTCCAAGTGCGGTGATGCCAAAGTAGGTTGATGCGGTGGTAGTCCAGCGAAGGGTAGTGAAAAGGGAAGTGCAAGTGTGAGAAGAACCAAGGGTTCTTTGGCTACAGAGAGATAGGATGGTTCCTATGCCAAGGATGTCGGCTAGAGTGGTTCCATTTGAGGAGGAAGTGCAAGTGGTTCCAAAGAAGACAAAGGAGGTTCTTCCAAGCTCAAGTGCGGCTATTGAACCTCCATTGAAGTGTGGTAAAGATCAAAGAGTACGGTTTGCAGAGGAGATTGAAGTTGTGAAGATAGAGGAGATTCCCAAGATTGAGATAGAGGAAGAGACTGAATCGAGTGACATTATCTCTATGGATGCCGACCCTAGTTGGGAGACTGAGTTGTCTTAATCTAGGTATGATGAGTATGATCTCTTGCATGTAAGTGGAAAGGCAATGAATGTATGCAATGAGCAGCATAAAGTGCAAACTAAAATCCATGATGAAGACTGAGTGGAGCAGTCTAGACCTACAAGTGAAGAGCAGGTGAAGGTGATGTATGGTGCCATGCTAATGGCCATGTTGGTGAAAGTGGCAGTGGAATGTGCATAGTGGTGCAATAGGTGTAGAATCTTGCCAAAACATATAGGTCAGCTTTCCTATGGTAGTGGATCCTGCTGCAGCGGGTAGAAGAGTAGGTGCTTGAAGAGCAGGTAAATGAATCCGACAAGTAGGTGGTGCTAATCGACCTTGAAGGGCCAGTTGACAAGGAAGAGCTCAATGATGCTAGAATTGAGTGCATGGTAGGTGAGAAGGGTAGTATGGAGCCAGAGATAAAGGTGCTTCCTGTGCAACAAGTGCACTCTATGATCGGTGATACAGATTTCGAGGTGATGTCCAAGCTTTCCAGGGAGGTTTGTGAGTGGTGGTTGAAGGTTATGGTGATAGAAGCAGCTATACAGTGGGTCGTTGAGTAGGTACAAGATCTGCTGAAAGAGGATCTCACTTTACATAGATGGGAGGGCGGGTCAGGTACATGTGCATGTATCTCTTTGGATGGCGAGCACGATGGTACTCTATTTGGTGTGTTTAGAGGTGTTTGGTTGCAAGTGGACAGTGAACCAATGGGTGCATGCGGTGATAGAGGTGTGCTGCTGATAGTTTGGGTGTGTGGTTGGTTAGGTGCCTTGGTGTGGCACTATGGAAATCTATTACAGGTGGATGGGCATGACCAATTCCAAGTGTTTGACCCATGTGGTCACCATGCGATCAAGCAAGGGGTTGAGCAACCCGCTTGAACAAAGGTGGCGGGTGGTAGGTGCTAGGTTTTGTACATATGCTAGGTGTTTTTGTGGTGTACAGAGAGTCTATTTGGAGTGTGCAATTTTTTAGCTCAATAAGCCTACGTGTGGTTGAACATAAATGTTGAACTAGGGGGTGGGAAATGATGGTGCAACCAAAGTTGGTCTGTGTAAGAAAGAGGTCTATGCTAAGCTATGGGTATTAGCAAGTGCATGACAAAGTGCTAAAGCCAATGTGAAAGACCTAGGCAAGTAGATGCAAGAGGAAATGTAAGCCTGATGCGGTTTTCTAGGCCAAAAAAGGCTCAAGGATGGTCCAGTTAGGATGATATGTAAAGGTGCTTGAAGTGCTATGATTGTGCCTTAAGATGTAGTGCTTGAGATGTTGTGCAAGTTAGTCCAAATGGCTCTTCAAATGGATCCCAGGAGTGCAAGATATTCAAGTTTGAAGTTGGAAGCTGTTGCAGATTGCGAACGGATAGGTCAACTAGGGATATGTGGCCAGAGAAAATGTCAATGGGTGGACGCATAGTGCTTGAATTATGGAGCATGCCTATCTTTTTGGACTACTAATCGGAGCTCCAGACGGCAAGTTATGGTCATCAGAAGATTTTTTGAGGGTCATTTATGTGCCCAACCGACTACATTGGGAATTGGGCCATCTTGCGTTATTTAGGGCTTGACAAGGTTCAAAAGAGTAGTGTGTAATGTGTAAAGTCAGTAGCCATCAACGGCTCTCCATTTCGATTCTCGTGTGCCAAGTTACAGCTGGACAAAGTTAGGAGCAATCGCCCGAGGAAAGGTGCCGAGTGATTTTTTCTATTTTTGACAACCTCAGTTTGTGGCCTTGGGAGGATTAAAAGGTGGCAAGGCCCAAGTGGGTGAAGGTTGGCAATGGGAGCTCTTGTTTGGTTTTTACAATGAAGCCATTCGGCTTGTGAGCAATTGCAGGACTCAGAAGGGTAGTGGGAATAACAATTTTTAACTTGTGTGTTGGAGGTTGTTTTAGAGGCTTGAGGGGCCATAGAGCCAGTGGATGATACCTGGCATAGATGCTATCCGAAATGCGCAAAATGGAGCACTTGGTGGTGTCTTTATAAGATGTACCATGACTCCTCCTTGCTGTGTAACAGGGAGAGTGAGCTCCCTTGAGCATATCTATGGCGATGCCTAGTGGGCGGCTCTTTCGGGCGCTGCATGCATGGCAGTGGGCGGAAATCGCTAGTTTTGGTGGGTGCAGTGAGATCACAAGCCATCAAGCAAGGGTCCTATGGCGGAGCCAGTGATGGTGATGACATGGAAAGGAGCATGCAAGGGCCTATTCCACTAGCCCAAGACCACCCGTTTTGAGAGCTTGGAGTTGCCCCCACTAGCAACATTGCTAGTGAGGGTATGAGATGGTGTGAGGGAGAAAAAGAGGGAATCCACGGGTACATATAAGAGAAGGAAAGAGAGAGAATGTGGGAAGGTGAGTCCAAGGGACCAGAGAGAGAGAGGGAGAAATCCAAGCTCAAAGCCATCTAAGGGGGCAATCTCAAAGAACCATTTCAAGGGCAGTCCGAGGCAAGTTGAAGGGCCAGATTAAGTGGGTGATCAAAGCCAATCAAAGTCAAAGCAAGTGGTTCTTGTGAGAGAGTAGGAGAGAGAGAAAGTTTAAAGGCAAAGGTGAGCAAAGGATAGCCCCGAAGGGTGCAAAGGAAAGGGAAGTCCAAGGGCCACGGTCAAAGAGAAGACCAAAGGCCAAAGCCGGCCAAAGATGAGCTAAATCAAAGGCAATCCAAAGGGGAAAATAAAGGAGAATAAAAATCAACAAATTCCACAAAAAAAAAGCCAAGGGGCACTAGTGACATCACTAGTGCACCACTCTCTCAAGCCAATGCACCCCCCCCCACCCCCAAGTTCAAGAGAGCACCTAGAGAGCAGATATAAGGCGGCTCCTTCCTTCTAAAGATGCCAAATTAAGGTGCCAGATGGACCAATTAGAGGGCAGTTTCCAAAGTTGAAGACCTCCCCATATAAAAAGTAAAATTTTAATCAAATGATGGGCTTTTTGGTTCTGTTTGAAGCCTACAGAGTGGAGTTTCTTGACAGTCAGAGAAGTGTGCTTGTCAACCCCCTTTATAATTTCTCTTGAAAATGGCCATTGTGATGGCATTGCAAGCTTTGTACATGCCTCTAGACGTATAATCAAACCACTATTGCCTTGATTTTGCTGTTGTTTCCCCTTCCCCCCTTCTCCTTTTCCTGCTCTTGTGTTTCCCTGTGGTACCAGCATCATGGATGTGTGTGCCCCTCGGACCGATGGTGCTTTGTGTGAGAGATTGATATTGAGTGGTTGTGTGTGTGTGTGTGTGTGTGTGTGTGTGTGTGTGTGTGAGTGACAAGGTGGAGACGGGCTGTGGCAGTAGGTGTGTGGTGTGTGGTGGTCTTGTGGAGTGTTGTAAGCATTAGAAAGTGAGCATGTGGTGGTCTGCTAGTGTAAACTGTGTTTTTGAAGGTGTTTTCTGAGAGGATAGGGGTGTTGTGGATACCCTGAGCTATAGAGAGGCCTTTGTTTTTTAGCCTGGTGTGTTTCCCCATTCCCCCTCTCCAACAAGGCTATGGTATGATCATCTACTAGATGAAGAAAAGTTTGATTGTGAAGCCCTAGTGGTGGCTTTTTGGAGTAGATTTGCAGCGCATGCGTAACTGGATGAAATGAAGCGAAAGCTGGACAGTTTGAAGTAGATCTTGGAAGAGTATTTTCAAGCATTCACATGGGGGTTCCAAGCCCTTTGAGGATGGCTAATGAAGGTAGCTGCTGCTGAGAATGACAATGTTTTAAAATTGAGTAAATTCATGGATTGCCTACATGAGGAAGTGTGCGACAAGGTGAGATAGATGGCCCGGTGTCATATGAAGAAGTGATAGGTCTAGCAAAAGGGCGAACCAAAAATATTTTGAAGAAGCACAAAGCTAGACGGGGTTTGCCAAGTGCAGTGGTGCCAAGGTAGTGTGATACAGTGGTAGTTGAGCCATAGGTAATGCAAAGAGTTCTACTTGTGTGAGAAGAACCAAGGGTCTCTGGCTATAGAGAGACAGGGTGATCCCTATGCCAAGGATTCCAGCTAGAGCGGCTCCAATTGTGGAGGAAGTGCAGGTGGTTCTAGATCGGGCACAGGATGTTCTACCAAGCTCAAGTGTGGCTTCTGAGACTCCATTGAAGTGTGGTAAAGGTGAAAGAGTATGGTTTGTAGGTGAGGTCAAAGTGGTGAAGCTAGAGGAGATTATGGAGCTTGAGATAGAGGAAGAGGTTGAGTCGAGTGATAGCAACTCTATGGATGCCGACACAAGTTGGGAGATTGAGTCATCTCAATCCAAGTATGATGAGTTTGACCTCTTGCATGTGAATGGAGAGGCAGTGTGAATGTGCTCAAGGAGTAGGATGAAGTGCAAGCCGAGATGCCTGATGAAGACCAAGTGGGGCAGTCCAGGACTACGGGTGATGATATATGCGGGTGAAGGTGATGTGTGGTGGCATGTTAATGTCCCTGTTGAAAGTGGTGGTGGAATGTGCATTGGTGGTGCAACAAGTGCGGAGTTTTTCGAGAAGGATGGAGCAACCTTGCCTATGGTAGTGGAGAATGATGTAGCAATAGAGCAGGTGGTTGAAGCTGATAAGCATGTAGTTCTAATTGATCTTGAAGGACTAGTAGATGAAGAGCTCAATTATGCTGGAATTGAGTGCATGGCATATGCGGAGGTGAGTGTGGAGACAAAGATAGAGGTGCTTCCAGTGTAGCAGGTGCACTCTGTGACAGATGGTTCAGATTTTGAGGTGGTGTCCAAGCTTTCATGGAGGTATGTGAGTGGTGGTTGAAGGGTATGCTAGTAAGTGCGGTTGTGCAGTGGACTAGTGAGTACAGGATTTTCCTAAAGAGGATCCTATTACTGTACTTGAAAAAGAAACTGAAAAGAACGATACACTGGAAAAGGAAGATGAAGAAGAGGTGTTTCACGACATTCCCAATCATCCAGAGTGGGGAAATGAAGCAGACAACGAGTCAACGGACAATTCAAGCGAAAACGAAGAAACTATAATGGATGTCCGATTTTATGATTTTCCGAACCAAACTAAACAACGCCAGAAACGCTATAGAGCAAAGAGAAAAACAAAAGGGGTTAGAACCAATCCGATGCCTAGAATAAGAGGAAAAAATCAATTCCTAATGCTAGTAAAGGCTGAAGATTGTGTTAAGGATAAGATTTCTGGAAGAATGAGAGGCAGTGATCAAAAGAGCTTACGAAAAGACAAAAGAGGCTCAAGAAATCAAGTTCAAAATAATGGAACGAAAACTGAAACAGAAAAATCAGAAAAGAACAAGCGCAACAGAGAATACACGGAGTCCAAGTTAGAACGTAGAAACAAGTACAGAGAGCTCAAGAAAACTCTGAAGGAAGTTTGGACGACAGAAATTGAGAGTGGAGAGGACGAAAACGTCAAAATCAAGGAAAACATGGATGTTCCCTCTCACTATAGGAAATTCACAATAGAGGATAGGAAGGTGGTATTAACCCCACCTATTCGAGAGAGAAAGGAGAACGAATCTTATGACGGACCGGAGGATGCAAAAAAAGTTGATTTAGCAGCTCCAGGTGAGACGCCTAGATTGGTGTACATAGCCACAGATTTGTCTCCAAGCGAGGAAGAGAGACTTTTGAGTCTTCTCAGAGAGTACAGGGATGTGTTTGCATGGTCTTATAAGGACTTAAAGGGAGTTGACCCATCGATATGCCAACACTCAATCCCACTGAAACAAGACGCAAAGCTTAGCAGACAGAGACCATACACATATAATGATACTTTTGCTAAGCGAATCAAGGAAGAGATAGATAAGCTAATGGAAGCTGAATTCATATACGAGATTGAACACACCGATTGGGTATCTCCGATTGTGGTAGTACCTAAGAAGAACGAAAAACTCCGAGTGTGTGTCAACTTAAAGAAAGTGAATGCTGCAACAATCAGGGACAATTATCCCCTGCCGATAACTGATCATGTTCTAGAGCGTGTATCAGGGAAAACAGCATACTCCTTTCTTGATGGTTTTTCAGGATATAACCAGCTAGCCATAGCACCAGAAGATCAACATAAAACAGCTTTTGCAACGGAGTGGGGAATTTATGCTTATCGAGTTATGCCTTTTGGTCTAACCAATGCTCCCGCAACCTTCCAGAGGCTGATGACGCATGCTTTCAAAGCATACTTAAGGCTGTTTCTAGAAATCTACATGGATGACTTATGTGTACATTCTCTACTGAGAGATGAGCATCTAGAACACCTAAGAAAAGTATTTGAGAAATGTGGGACATATCGCATTTGTCTCAATCCTGAGAAATGTGTGTTTATGGTCCGACAGGGCAGAATTCTGGGACATATTGTCTCACAAAACGGAATATCCACGGATTTAGAGAAGATAAAAGTTATAGTGGATATGCCTAGACCAACCAATGCGAAACAAGTACAGAGCTTTATGGGACATTGCGGATATTATAGACGATTCATTTACATGTACGCTATAATAGGCCAACCACTTTACAAGCTAATAGTGAACTTTGAATGGACAGAGGAGTGTGAGGAATCATTCAAGAAATTGAAAGAGGCACTCATTACTGCTCCAGTCTTGAAATCACCAGATTGGGAGAAGATATTCCATGTGCACATAGATGCTTCGGCATATGCAATAGGATGCATTCTGGCTCAGCCAGAAGAAGGAAACATGGATTTTCTTATCTGTTACGCCAGTCGACAGCTCAACCATGCAGAGAAGAATTACACCACAACAGAGCGAGAAGGATTAGGAATGATCTATGCTGTGAAGAAATTTTGGCATTATCTTCTAGCCAACAAGTTTGTGTTTTTTACGGATCACCAAGCCTTGCTCTACCTAGTGAATAAACCATGCAATACCGGGAGAATAGTGAGATGGTTCATTATCTTACTGGAATTCGGCTTCACGGTAGTAGTAAAGAAAGGAAAAACACATCTTAGAGCTGATCATCTTTCGCGATTGACGAATGGAGAAGACCCTATAGGAGTAGATGACGACATGCCAGACGCGTACTTGTTCAACATAGAAATGATACCTAAGTGGTCTCAAAATGTCGTTAACCTATTAACCTATGGAGGAAAGTTCGATAGAAGAGAATACAACCTGAAACATATTGCTATTCAGCAATCCAAGAATCTTCAATTGATTGCAGGAAGGTTGTATCAATTGGGAAATGATCATGTTTTACGACTATGCATCAACCCTGAGGAATATAATATATATCTGCGCGAAGCACATGTTCAGGAATGTGCATTTCATTGTTCAAGAAGGAACACATATAGGAATTTGTTACAATTGGGAGTCTATTGGCCAGGAATGAAAGAAAGCGTACATGAATATGTCACTATATGTATTGTATGTTCATCAAAACCGCCAACCGAGTATTCGACATTATATCAGATAATGATCGCTCCAGAATGGAGTCAGTATATTGTTGAATATCTCACAAATAGAACTTTCCCAGAAGGAACGTCAAAAGCTCGTCAGAAATCTGTAGAGACAGAAGCTAGAGATTACGCTTTAATAGGAGATCAACTCTATAAGAGAGGTAAAGACAACCAGCTTAGGATTTGCGCATCAGAGTCTGAGTATGTGATAATCCTAGAGCAAGCTCATGGAGGAGTAGGTGGAGGCCATTTCTCAGGTGATAAGACAACAAAACTTGTCTTAGCCGCAGGAATATGGTGGCCAACATTACATATGGACGCTGAGGAATACGTTAAACGGTGTGATGACTGTCAGCGGACCAAAGTACCAATTAAAAGAGATGATATGCCGCTTAGACCAATGATGGGGGCAAGAGCTTTTGCAAAATGGGGGATTGATTATGTCGGACCCATTTCACCTCCTGCATATAAGACTCATGCACAATACATCATTGTGGCTACAGACTATCTAACAAAGTGGGTCGAAGCAAAGGCAACTCAAAAAGCAGATGCCAGGACCACGGCACAATTTCTATATGAATACGTCTTTGTACGATATGGATTGCCAATAGAAATTGTGAGTGATCGAGGCACACATTTCATAAATGAAGTGATAGAGATCCTTCTAGATGAATTCATGGTAATCCATAGGAAATCAGCCCCGTATCATCCACAAGCAAACGGACAAGCTGAAGCAACAAACAAAACCATATGCACGGTCCTTACGAAGATTGTATCTGAGTCGAGAACTGACTGGGACCAAAAGTTACATTCAACATTATGGGCATATAGGGTAGCATATAAAACATCCATAGGAACGACCCCATATAACATGGTTTTTGGGCTAAATGCTATCTTGCCAATAGAATTCTTGATTTCAACCTTAAGGGTGGCTAAGGATCTAGAGTGGACAGGGCACGAGCTCTCTGATAGAATAGATGACCTGGAAAAGCTAGATGAGCTTCGCCTAAAAGCAGTAGCTTCCATCTACGCTCAAAAAAGGCGACAAAAGGAATTTTTTGATAAGCATGTGCGGACTAAAGAGTTTAAAGTTGGGGACTATGTCCTAGTTTACACTCTGAAACAGCATGCTAAGAAGCTTAAAAAGCGAGGGATGGGACCTCTGGTGATTAAAGATCTATCACCAAGTGGAGCCGTCAAGCTTGCTACATTAGACGGAGAAGAAATGCCCAATTGGATTAGTGGATGCAGAGTGAAAAAGTATCTGTTGCCGCTAACACAAGACATGCTTCTCAAAATACATCAAGAAAAGCTGCGTGTCCAAAAAAAGAAAAAGATTGTAGAGGAAGCGCAAGCCGAGGCGAAGGAAAAAAAGGAGAAAAGAAGACTATTGCGTCAGAAACAGCGCAATGAAGGAGCAATACAAATAAACGCAGTCAGTATAACAGAAATGGATGAAGACAAAGAAGAACCCATCATTGAATGCAAAGTCGGAACCAACCAAATCAAAGCCAGAGCACTATTGGATTCAGGAGCTCAAGCTAACCTACTTTCTCTCAGTTTGTATAGACAATTGACAAATGACACTAAACTACAAACTGCCAAGCAAGAGTTAAAGAGTTACTCTGAGAATTCAATCAAAACTGTCGGATGCACAGTTTTACATATACAGATTAACCAATATGTGTATCCTCATATGTTTTACGTGGTTGAAGACCAAGCTACACAGCATCCATTATTGCTAGGACAACCATGGCAGAAGCAATATAATGCAATGATTGACTGGAGTTCTAAATCAGTGCTTATCAAATACGAAGGTGAAAGTCAAGCAGTTAAGTTCACCAAAGGAGAAGAGCCAACTCCAAAGGACGAATCCAAAGACAAAGATAAACAACAACCAGAGAAAAAGAAGGAGCAAGGGCAACCAAAAGTTTCTATACAACCGGATTGCTCGTCGACGAGGAACTCTACACATTGGATAAGGAAGACAAGCAACAATCTAACAGCTCAACCTTGGAAAAAAACGGAGTCAAAGTTGGTATGGAGACCAAAAAAGGCTGTGCCAGAGAACACAAAGGTGGAAAACAGAGTCTTCAATACCAGACAACAGAGTGATCCCCGACAATCAGGGACAGTGAAACAGATCTGGATTCCAAAGAAGTTCATGACGGCACAAAGCTATAGCAAGCAAATTTGGATCCCAAAGATTTGTAAACAGGAACTCCCTTCAATACAATCAACGGAAACTCCTAGGTATTTCAAGGCGAGGAAATCAACACACAGAACAAAGCAGGTTTGGGTCGCAAAGAGTTTGTGGCAAGCACAAGCAAAGCGGAAGCAGATTTGGATTGTAAAAAAAGACAACAAGGTAATGAAGAATCCATCTACTGATTCTACTACCAAATTGCCAAAACCAACCCAAAACCCGACCACCAATCCATCAATCAAACAAAGAGCAGCTTTATTAGAAAGAATGTTGTATCGTCGCTCTACAATTACATTGGGAACTTATGACCAAAACAACTACAATGCTTCACCCACAGACACTTCATAGTCGTCCGGGAGGACTCAGATTAGGAGGGGGGGAGGTATACAGGAGCTACAAAGCAGCTACAAGCGGAAAAAACAAAGAAAAACAAAAATTATATTACAAGGGCAGTGTCTTACATGATTTTGCAATTTTTTATGTTTGATTGCGGATATTGATAATATTTATGCCCTTATATACCTTGTTTTGCAACAAGAAGAGATCAAATGATGAATTTGGGTCTCTAGGTGTGTAAATATCACTAAATAAGAGTGTTTTTGGAGCTAAAAAGTGGAAAAAAGTGGTAATCCAAGTCCAGAAATCACAAGGAAGTGTATATTCATATACACAGGGTTACCAGCTATTTATCATGTATGTTTGGAATTTTTTGGCTTCAATTTGATATTTTCCTTTATTTTTTATGATTTTCTTAATAAAAATAAAAGAAAAATTAAAAAGCAGGTGAAATGAGATCGGAAAAAAGAAAAGAATAGACGGTGATGGTCCTAATGACAAGGGCAACCCAGGATAAAAATTGGGTACAATTCTGAAAAAGTTGCGGGAAGCCCGAAATGACAGAATTTTGGCAAAGTGGACAGATTTCTCAGAAACAGGTCAAACGGAGTCCAAATTGAGAAATTTCAAATCCTAAAGTGCATTTCACGACGAGATAGGAGCACATGTCAAATTTGGTAACAAGTGATCCGAGAAGTCCGAAGTTAAGTATTTTTCACATCACTTTCAAGCTCATTTCCACTATTACCTTCTTGGAGAAAGCAAAGAGCACACAGGAGCATCCGACCTTCTACCACCTTCTACGACTGCTACGAGAGCTCAGAGGACACCAGACATGAGAGGTAGACTCGTTGCCATAAGCTTTTGATGCTTATTGTTAACTTTTGTCGCGAAAACTCACCAAAACCAAGAAACAAGAGCAGACGGGGAATGGGGAAGAACGCTAGGTAGGGGCACAACCGCCTAACCAAACCTTGCAAGAACTTAGAGGTGGGTTACCCTAGTATAGGAGATGAGTTTCTAGCACTCAAAGCTCGAGAAAGAACGACTAGAAAAACCCTAGGTCAACAGAGCCTGCAAGAGGCAAACAGAAAAAAGTTGTCGGAACGACACAAAACTTCTCAGGAAGCTTAACAACATCGAGGGCAATGCAACCTTGGAGTATCTCCGGGTTTGGATCACCAAAAGTAGGTCGGAACAACCGATTCGGCTGCGGACACACAAAGCGTCATTTTGGCATAACGGCTGAAATTGACGACCGAATGAGATGAAACTTCACGAGCAGTTTCAACTATACATGGATGACTTATGGTTGCAAGCAAAACCCAAAAGAAAGCTGATTCACATACCGATGGTGAAAAAGATGCTTTCGGGCAACCAAATGGAGAAAGATGGAGAACGGGGAGCCAAAGTCAAGTCCAACCAACTGGATGTCTTCACAACATATCCAATGAGCTGGAAATGCAACTCTCAAGAAGAAAAGTTGAAGAAATTCAACTCCAAGGCAAAAAGACGACTTCGGAGACTGAAATGCCTATAAGGGGGCTTTTTAGCTAAACTGATGACTTTTTAAGTTGAAAACTAGTTAGCAGGGCTTAGGGCACTAGCACAAAGCATTCTTTGCACAAAAAGACCAACATTTTAAGAAAAGACATCATACGCATATGATGTCTCACAGCATGATTTTCACATCCATTTCAACATTTGAGTGCATAGCCTCATTCCACATGTTAATCACATCCTATGAACCAAGTATCATGAGAATTGGAGTTTGAAAACCCAAGGAAAACCAAAAAGACGCAAAGTAGGCCATAAAATTGATTTTTGGTCCTAATTTTGTCAAAATAACTCCAAACTCATTGAAACTTTGTAGGATTGTTGATTAACACATCTACAAGCTATCTGGAACCAAAAAGCACCATTTTGACACAAAAGACATCATACGCGTATGATGTCTATTTGCACTTACAGAGCAAAAAATGCTCATTTGTCATCATACATCCATTATATATATCTAATACATGCTACATATGAAGTTTGGAACCATTTGGTCAAGTGGATCACCCCATTAGCCCAATTAAGAGAAAATCCTTCATACAAAGCCTATTTTTGTCCCAAATCCAACATATTCAAGTCCAAACCAAGATTTGAGTATAAACAGTCCTTCACTAGCACATGGCGAGTCCACAGAACCAATCCCATGAAAAATTGACAAAAAAGACATCATACGCGTATGATGTCTCCAGAGCCATTTTTAGTCCAAATTCTACCCAAACTTGATAAATCCACTGAATAACCCTATCTAAAGCCAAAACCAAGCTTATAGAGAAAATTGGTCCAAAAATGCACCAAAAGACATCATACGCGTATGATGTCTCACTATGTGATTTTGGCACCTCAGGGCTTCAACCACCAAACAGAAGTGATCTACATGCCATTTGAAGGTAATCCACCAAATTTTACCCAATTTGGATCATAAAATCCAATTCCCTTTCAAAATTTTGCCAAGAGCCTGAACTGGATTGAACTGGCCAAAACTTGACCAAATGGGATCCAAACTCAAATCCAAGCATATGATACTCATGTATACACTATCAGCTACAAGCACAACCAATGTGAAGTCATTCTGACACAAAAGACATCATACGCGTATGATGTCTCAAGCATGTTTTTGAGCCCAGTTTGCATATTTTTTCACCTACATTGTATCCTTAGGCCCTGAATAGCTCATGTTTCAATTTTCAAGTCATTTGAATAGTTAAAAGCTTCATTTCGGCTTTCAGTACTAAAAAGACGCTAACTTCTGAAATTGGAGTTACAGGATCCATGGATTCCGCTAAGTCATCGGCAACTAAGAGAAAAAGACCAACCATCAAGGATGCTCTTGCAGAAGCAGAACCTTTTGATATTCCAACAGAAACCCTCAAGCCAACCAAAACTTGGGTGGAGGAAGCAGTACTAGAAAAAGAGGGAATAAAGATCTACCAGGGGACTTTCAGAGATCCTCAAGGGCAATCGGTCGATGTACCTATGATCCCACGAGAATTAGTGGATTAGAGCAGATCAGAGAACATCAGCAGATACCTGGAAAAGGCTGACTTACACAGGTTCTTCACCTTGAGACCATCAGGTATAGACACAAGAAGAGTGTATGAGTTGGCAACATCCATTCAGAAGGATGGGAAAGCCACGTTGACAGCCATGGATGGAGAAACAGTTGAAGTACAGATCACTCCACATCTCATTGCAGATGCATTGAAGCTGCACAACAAAGGGAGTTCTGTCAGAGAAAGAAGGGAGGCCATAGAGGTCTATGGATCAAAGAAACAAAATACAACCTACGGAGATATGGCAGATCAACGAGCGGCAACCCTTTGCCGATTATACAACCAGTTTTTCCATGTGTGCAGTAAAAGACCACAGAAGTATACTACACCACCCCATGCCATTGCGACAACCATCACATGGGCACTGAAGAGCAACGTGCCAAAAGAGGTGAATTATGCTCAATACATCCACGAGCAAGTAATCGCCATGCACAACCAGAAACCAAAGTACATAGGAGGAGGAGAAATCCTAAGAAGAATAGCTTATGAAGCTATTGGAGCTAGGGATCAAGGGCCTGCAAGAGGCAAACAGAAAAAAGTTGTCGGAACGACACAAAACTTCTCAGGAAGCTTAACAACATCGAGGGCAATGCAACCTTGGAGTATCTCCGGGTTTGGATCACCAAAAGTAGGTCGGAACAACCGATTCGGCTGCGGACACACAAAGCGTCATTTTGGCATAACGGCTGAAATTGACGACCGAATGAGATGAAACTTCACGAGCAGTTTCAACTATACATGGATGACTTATGGTTGCAAGCAAAACCCAAAAGAAAGCTGATTCACATACCGATGGTGAAAAAGATGCTTTCGGGCAACCAAATGGAGAAAGATGGAGAACGGGGAGCCAAAGTCAAGTCCAACCAACTGGATGGCTTCACAACATATCCAATGAGCTGGAAATGCAACTCTCAAGAAGAAAAGTTGAAGAAATTCAATTCCAAGGCAAAAAGACGACTTCGGAGACTGAAATGCCTATAAGGGGGCTTTTTAGCTAAACTGATGACTTTTTAAGTTGAAAACTAGTTAGCAGGGCTTAGGGCACTAGCACAAAGCATTCTTTGCACAAAAAGACCAACATTTTAAGAAAAGACATCATACGCATATGATGTCTCACAGCATGATTTTCACATCCATTTCAACATTTGAGTGCATAGCCTCATTCCACATGTTAATCACATCCTATGAACCAAGTATCATGAGAATTGGAGTTTGAAAACCCAAGGAAATCCAAAAAGACGCAAAGTAGGCCATAAAATTGATTTTTGGTCCTAATTTTGTCAAAATAACTCCAAATTCATTGAAACTTTGTAGGATTGTTGATTAACACATCTACAAGCTATCTGGAACCAAAAAGCACCATTTTGACACAAAAGACATCATACGCGTATGATGTCTATTTGCACTTACAGAGCAAAAAATGCTCATTTGTCATCATACATCCATTATATATATCTAATACATGCTACATATGAAGTTTGGAACCATTTGGTCAAGTGGATCACCCCATTAGCCCAATTAAGAGAAAATCCTTCATACAAAGCCTATTTTTGTCCCAAATCCAACATATTCAAGTCCAAACCAAGATTTGAGTATAAACAGTCCTTCACTAGCACATGGCGAGTCCACAGAACCAATCCCATGAAAAATTGACAAAAAAGACATCATACGCGTATGATGTCTCCAGAGCCATTTTTAGTCCAAATTCTACCCAAACTTGATAAATCCACTGAATAAGCCTATCTAAAGCCAAAACCAAGCTTATAGAGAAAATTGGTCCAAAAATGCACCAAAAGACATCATACGCGTATGATGTCTCACTATGTGATTTTGGCACCTCAGGGCTTCAACCACCAAACAGAAGTGATCTACATGCCATTTGAAGGTAATCCACCAAATTTTACCCAATTTGGATCATAAAATCCAATTCCCTTTCAAAATTTTGCCAAGAGCCTGAACTGGATTGAACTGGCCAAAACTTGACCAAATGGGATCCAAACTCAAATCCAAGCATATGATACTCATGTATACACTATCAGCTACAAGCACAACCAATGTGAAGTCATTCTGACACAAAAGACATCATACGCGTATGATGTCTCAAGCATGTTTTTGAGCCCAGTTTGCATATTTTTTCACCTACATTGCATCCTTAGGCCCTGAATAGCTCATGTTTCAATTTTCAAGTCATTTGAATAGTTAAAAGCTTCATTTCGGCTTTCAGTACTAAAAAGACGCTAACTTCTGAAATTGGAGTTACAGGATCCATGGATTCCGCTAAGTCATCGGCAACTAAGAGAAAAAGACCAACCATCAAGGATGCTCTTGCAGAAGCAGAACCTTTTGATATTCCAACAGAAACCCTCAAGCCAACCAAAACTTGGGTGGAGGAAGCAGTACTAGAAAAAGAGGGAATAAAGATCTACCAGGGGACTTTCAGAGATCCTCAAGGGCAATCGGTCGATGTACCTATGATCCCACGAGAATTAGTGGATTAGAGCAGATCAGAGAACATCAGCAGATACCTGGAAAAGGCTGACTTACACAGGTTCTTCACCTCGAGACCATCAGGTATAGACACAAGAAGAGTGTATGAGTTGGCAACATCCATTCAGAAGGATGGGAAAGCCACGTTGACAGCCATGGATGGAGAAACAGTTGAAGTACAGATCACTCCACATCTCATTGCAGATGCATTGAAGCTGCACAACAAAGGGAGTTCTGTCAGAGAAAGAAGGGAGGCCATAGAGGTCTATGGATCAAAGAAACAAAATACAACCTACGGAGATATGGCAGATCAACGAGCGGCAACCCTTTGCCGATTATACAACCAGTTTTTCCATGTGTGCAGTAAAAGACCACAGAAGTATACTACACCACCCCATGCCATTGCGACAACCATCACATGGGCACTGAAGAGCAACGTGCCAAAAGAGGTGAATTATGCTCAATACATCCACGAGCAAGTAATCGCCATGCACAACCAGAAACCAAAGTACATAGGAGGAGGAGAAATCCTAACAAGAATAGCTTATGAAGCTATTGGAGCTAGGGATCAAGGGCCACGGATTCCCTCCCAGAATGAGTGGCTTAGAGAAGCCGATGAAGAGAAAGAACAGCAAGAAGTATCCAAGAGGGCGTCCACAAGAGCACGCCGAAAACTAGAAATAGTTTCAGAACCTGAAGAGGATGAGGACGAGCCGCTCAAGAAGAAAGCGAAGAAGAAGGCTGATCCCAAGCAAACCAAAAGTCAAAAAGCCGCAAGAATGGAAAGGCTGGTGGAGCAGTTTAGAGCGGAAAGAGCTCTAAAGGGGGACTTTGAAGAAAGGTGGGTGCCAGACCCCACTAAAGTCGGAACCAGCTCTTCCAGGCCACATGTTGATCAATATGATCAATATATTAGAGCTTATGAGGAGTCGGAGGCCATACTGGAGCAGCAACCTGTCGAGCCTTATACTGAAGAGGAAGTACAGCTTTTAAAAGCTGAGCTGAAAAAGGACGACAAGGAGAAGAAGGAAGTAGATGAGTCTACTGAACTTCGAGAGAAAGACGGGCAAGCAAACAAAGGGAAAGCCAAGATGACTGAGGACAATCAGCCCTCCTTTACTGATGTACCAAGCCCGAAGAAGACGGAAATTATTGTGGAGGAGACCACAATAGAAATAGAAACAGAAGTTATGGAAAAGCCGGAGACCGGGACCAAGGAAAAGGAGATAGATCCAGTTCAGCAAAAGAAAGATGATTATGAGGATCTGGTAGCGATTGGATACAGTGAAGAAGAGGCCCTGGAGGCAGTTTATGGGATATCCCTATGAAAACAAGATGATCGGAAAGGGACGAAGGAAAAGACAAAGGGTACAATGGAGAGTGAAGAAAAAATGGACGAACAGAACATACTAGAAGAGCCGAAGCCATTGGAGGTGGTGGCAGAAAGAGCTGTCAAGTTGACAGATGAAGATGAAAAAGACATGCACATGGTGCATGAACTGCTCAGCAAGATTAAAGAAAGATCCAGAGCAAAGGAAGTAGCAATTGAGACAGCAAAACAAAAGGAAGCATAGTTGCAGAAGAAGTTAGAGAATGCTATGACTGAATCTGAAAGTCATAAAGCATCACTCTACGACGCAGAAAACGAGAGAGACGGCTTGATACTCCAACTAGCCGAAACTTCAAGAGAGGTAACAAGTTCACAGGAAGCAAAGGAGTGAATAGAAGATGAGCTGGAGGCAGCCAAGGATGAGCTCATTGAGCTAAGGGAAAGAGTCGAACTTCAAGAAAGGACAATCACGAGACTCAGGACAACCCCTAGAGCTAGCAGAGCAGGAACAGAACAAGAGGGAGCCCTCGTACCAGCTCTGGAAGATCAGGTCAGAAGTTTGCAAAGAGAGCTAAGGTTAGAGCAAGTGCAAAGATTGCACATGGCGGAGGGATCATTGGCTATAGAGGAGAGGCTCACATCAGAAAACCAAACACTAAGGACAGAAAATGAGGCCCTCCGCAAACAGCTCCAAGACCTCCAAGAGCAACAAAGAAGAGAAATAGAGCCACCACAAGAAGAAGCAGGGGGAGCAGCCATAGAGCTACCAGAAACTGGAGAGGCAACCACAATTGAAGATCCAGCCCCAGTTCAAGAAGTGGCCTCGACTTCAGGAATCTCTGAAGAAGAAGAACAAAGGCTCCAGGACCAAATAGAAAAGTCAACAGAGGAAAGTGCCAAGGCGGAAATGGAATGGGAAAGGAGACTCCTCATCTCCATTAGACTTCAAGGTTTAGACACAAAAGTGCTCCATGAAGAGTGGATGCAACCCAGCCTGCCTTTCCCTCTGATGAAATTTGAAGTGATAAAGACGAAAAAGAGAATAGAGGAGGAGCAGTATGTCGCTCTTTACGAAGGCGACATCACAAAGGATGAACAATCAAAGAAGATTGTAGATTCTCAACCTAGATGGAGGAAAGGTTGGCTGAACAAATACCCAGCCTACCTCATCTACTTGGTAGAGGCTCCAAAGGAGATTCGGGAGAATGCAACCTTCTGCCCGGTGCCAAGAGTCAGAAACTGGAAAGAGCATGGCAGGATTGCGGAAAAGAAGCCAAATTGGCTTAATTATCCCAGGATGCCAGGACCAAAGGAAGGAGAGAGAATAGGTAAAGCCTACATGGTGAAAACCCTAACGGGCACCATCAAACTCTTTACTGGCTCTCCTGACCTTTCATGTCAGATGCTAAAGAAAATCTGCAAGACTCTCTTAGCAGGCATTGAAGTGTTCGCGCCAGATAAATCCACGACCTCGAGTCTACTATCGACGGCCGACACAGTGACGGATATGATGTATGATCTTTCATTGCAGCCATCACCAAAGGTGTTACATCTCTTATACCAAAGAATTATGTTTTTGCCTAGCTTCCACATGCAAACATTCGAAGAAGCTTTCTACACCGGCTTTTTCACTCACGAAAGCAAAATATTCGGCCCAACCTTGACCATCGGCAACCTACGCTATGAATCACATTTCCAGATGCTCAAGACGACAGGACTCTATTGACCAAGCCTAAAAGTCATGTAAGGGACGACATGAACGCGGAGGGGGGGAGTGTTGAGCCAGCAGAGGATCACACCCACATTTTTGCTCACACCCATCATTTTGTAACCATTGATTGTAATAAATGTCTTTCCGACGTTAATTTTGATTTGAGCCATTCATTAAGTAACGGGACTCAATTGAGTTTCCAGCTTGTAATCCCGAAGTAATTTCACCTGTTGATGTAAATAATTAGAGATGTTCTCACCTCCAAGGCTGAGGTATATAAGCCAAAGTTTTGTAACCTAAAAGAGATTCAATTATTAATCAAAGTGAGTTTTTGAGCGCCGTGACTGTGTCTGAGAGAGAGAGAGAGAGAGAGAGAGAGAGAGAGAGAGAGTCTTATCTTCTTGCTACGCGAGCTACGGGGCCGCCATTGGAGAAGCGACACCGCCATTGTGTTAGCAACGGTGAGAGCTACGCACAGATACCAAGAGTGTGCGCTATCGGCTTCTACGTGTGGTAAGTTCCTACGAGCTTCGGTGTGAGTTTTCTTCCAACTCGTGTGTCGGAATAGAGCGTGCTGCATATCTATAGAACCACAACGAGTAGAGCTACGCATTAGTACCATCGGGGTCAAGTTTCGGTCACCTGTATTTTTCGGCCTGTCTTCATACGCGTTTACCGCACGGAGTGGTTATAGGTTGATTTTGCAGTTCAAGTCTTTAGGGTGTTGTTCTTACCTAGTGTATAGACTTCCCCTTGAGTTTGAGATCGATTCAATGATTCTAGATCCTGTTTCGTATAGCATTCGTTCGTAGTACGGATTTCAGTCACTTGCGTATTTTAGAACTTAGATTTGATTTCCTTAGTAGTGATTGTCATTAGAAGGTCGAGTAGGTGATTTGACACCCACCTAGTTGTTTCCATGCGCCTGCGGGTCAAGCTCCGTCCTCGTCTGACAAATTCTGTTGTTGGTTGAGTTCTCGCTATTTAGCTTCCGCTAGCGGCGTAACCGCCTTAACAGTAGGACTTTAGGTAGTGTAGGACATCTGATGTTGATCTAGAGCAATTTTGACATGAAAATGTGCTTGAAAACAAAAAAGGCGGAATTGTGTTGATTATGGTAAAAGTGCTCTAAAATGGTCGTTTGAAAGCCGATTTGAGTGCTTGTTTTTTCATTGGAGACCTTAAGGTAGGGGGAAAACACAGATTTGGTCCAATCCCAAACAAAAAAAAAAAACCTTTAAAAAACCAAAAAACAAAAAATCTGAAATCTGAAATCTGAAACCAAATCTGCAATTTTTAACCAAAAAAAAAAGTTTGACCTCAAGACCTTGTTTTGCATATGCTCTAGAGCTTGTATGTGAAATTTCAAAGCATTTGCATCAGTGCTTATGCATCTAAGTGGGAATTTGCTTTTTCTGAGTGTAAGGAAGTGAACTGTGAAATGCTTGAATCCAAAGGAAAAGAAGTCAAAATTGAATGAAACTTTGGGGATAGGCTTCTAAGGGCATTGGGAACCAAACTGTCCAAAAACAGAGAAAAAAATCACTTCCCAGTGGCTCTCTGCTCAGTCTATCGCGATAGACTGGTGAATTGGAGATATACTCACAATCAGGCAAAACCCCTCATGCCACAGGTAAAACGCATCAATACAAGGCTGCTCTCAAAAATTGAGTGTACTTGGACACCTGCTTGATCACCAAACCTCAAGTCTGGTGTTTTGAGTTAGACTTCAGAGACAAATTGGGTAAAGGGACTTGACCAAATTTCCAAACCTTGTGAAACTTGGTATACATGATCTACAGAGGGTAGGAAACACATCTGTGAAGAGAAAATTTGAAAAAAATGTCATTTTAGCATACTTGGTGAGTCTATCGCGATAGACTAAGAACCCAGTGATAGAAACTGATTTTTTCAAAAACCTCTGCGGCATAGCTTGGAAAGGTGCTATCAAGGACACATAAAAATTTTGAAGTCATTTGGACATCAGAAAGTGGGTCTAAGACCATTTGAGAGGATTCAGCTTGTAGAAAACACCAGATCTGGTCTAACTGACAAAGTAAAAGTCCAAACCACTTGAAAATTGGTAGGAGGACTAAGGAGAGGTGTTGGAACACAGTGGTTTAGTCAAAGTTCAAGTTTGACCTATAAAAGGGGTACTTGCTGAGTCTATCGCGATAGACTCAAAGCAGGGCCAAAGAAATTGAAATGTTCAAAACCCTCTGGAGCATAGCTTGTTAACCCTCTAGAGGTTACACACAAAATTTGGTGGATTTTGGACATTGGGAAGTCATCCTAAGTCTATTTTCTAGTGATCAGATAGACTTAGAATTCTAGAGTTGGAATTAGAGACCTAAGAAGAAGTCCAAAACAAGTGGAAATTGGTGAGCAAGGTGTACAGAGCATAGGGAACACAGTGGTGAAGAGAAATCTGGAAAATTTTCAAAACTGAAGAATCTGCTGATTCTATCGCGATAGACTAGGGTTTTCTCACAAAAATTAAAATTTTTCAAAACTGACATTAGGGCCTTGTTCTACATGTTGTTGTGAGCCTATGGTTAAAATTTGAGTAAATTTGGAGTATTGTAAGTGCATCTAAAAAAATTACTTCATAAGATCAGAAAAGAGACTGTTGTTTGATGCAAGTTACAAAGGAAAAGTATTCCAAATTGGTTGAAACTTGGTGAGTAGTATCTCAAGAGAAGGGGGAACTCAAAGCTGTAAAAACAGTTGAAAAATTGTATCCCAGTAACACTCTGGTGAGTCTATCACGATAGACTCAAAAATTCACTGTAGAAAAATCAAAATTCATATTTGTGTTCAGAAGGCCCATTATACCTTGTACACAAAGTTTGAGTGCATTTGGACATCTGCAAGGGGTACTTGGTGAGCCTATCGCGATAGACAAGTGAGGAAAAAAATTTGAGAAAATTTTTGAAACCAAGTATACCACTGGGTTTATCATTGCCTAAGGAGTGCACACACCAATTTTGGGCTCAAACTGACCACTTGCAAAAACATCAGATAGAGCAACTTTCCAAATTACATCTCACTGTTTTGGTCATAACTTTCACATACGGACTCCGATTCCAAAACTTTTTTTATCAAAACGTAGCTTCAGAGCAGCACTACAGATCTTAGAGTAAATTGACCAAAATGGTTGCCAACGTTGTTTAAGGCCTCAAAATGGATCCGGAAGTCAGGGGTGTCTAAAACCGAAAATTTGAGAGAATTGTGAGAAAACGCTCACGGTTTTGGACATAGTTTTGGATTTTCCCTGACCAAAACACTTGAGCATACTGAGAGAGGTATTACTACAGCAAGCTAGAGCTATTAAGCCTAGAAGTCATGTCTACGTCAGACTCAGACTCAGCTTATACAAGCACATGGATTGCAGGGATAGATGAGCACCATCCCATAATAGATCTTCCAAACCTACAATACATAAAGACCAATTTTGTGGAGAGAGTTTGGACGTATAACCATGAAAGTGAAGGGCTATATAGGTATATTAATGGAAATCAATTCAACCTTTACAGTTGCTTAGAGCCTTACCCAGATCAGCTGACAGAATACAAGCTCTTATATGTCTATACATACGAGGTCGACCGACAATGGACATCTTTATTTGTTGACAAGTATGGACGAGAATATAGAGCTGTAGAAAGCACAAATCCGCGAACCAAATTAGAGATGAGTGGATATTTGGTCAATGAAGGACCTCAGATACATCCACAAAACACAGGAACCTCTAAGAGAATTCCAAAGAGGGGACCACCACCTCGATTTCCTCCTAGAGCGATAACGAGAGATGAAACGATACCAGAGAGGAGTATGGTTACATACTTTTCACCCCAAAATATAAGACCATCGCAGCTAAGAAAATGGGTAAATAGAAAGTACAATGTCATAGGAGACCCATACGCCCATGTCTCCGCTTTCAAGCAAGTCCTACGAGCAGAACGAGTAGAGGACTTCCACACGCAGTATGAGGGTTTTGGACTTACATTGGAGGACAATGCACAAGCATGGTTTGAACTATTGAACCGAAGAGAGTTCACAACCATTGAGAAAATGTTGGATGAATTTGTTCAAGAATTCACCAAGAGGGGTATAAAACATAACACCCTTCCTAAGATTCAGGAATTTAAACAAGGCGAAACAGAAACATTGCGACAAGCAATACTGTGTTTCAAGAAATATGTTTCTAGATGTCCTACCCAAGAGTTACCCACGCCAGAACGTCAGATCCTATGATTCATCAGAGGACTAAGGAATGAGAATCTCCAAAAGGACCTATACATGAAAAGATACCAAACCTTGGAAGAGGTGACCAAAGCGGCAGTTGACCTAGTTGACGATTGCAAATTCTATGAAGATGGTCAGAAGAAGATGAATGATGCGAGTGAGAAAAAGAAAATCGTTGATCTTGAGGATCAAAGAGGGAATCTAGGACAAAACCAAGTAAATGTTGAGGAGCAAATCATAGAGAATGTGATGCAATGCATCAACCACTCTGACAGAGTACCAGCCTATAGAGTTCCTCAACAACGAAGGTGCATGATATGTGGAGGGGACCATCCGATGCAACATTGTCCTGACTATAGACCTAAGACTCCACCAGGGTTTGAGCATGTTATGTCTGAACCTCCTAGATATCATCTTGTAGCGGAACAAGTGTTTTTAAGTGAAAGACCCATACCTGCTAGAAATGCATATGTGAGTCATGAGCTTCAAATAGAAAGATATGTGGTAGATCAGAGGCCACTTCAAGGTCAATATCAAGTATTGCCACAAAAACCAATACGTCCATGTGACAGATGTGGTAGTAGTGATCACTTGATTAAGGATTGTCCACACCATGATATCATGATAAATGTATATTGTAATGAGTGTGCAATCACACATATGATTTTAGATTGTCCTAAGAATCCAAGAAAGAAAGGTAAAATGCAACCACATGTTACCTTTCCTTCTACCAGCAATTCAGAGAAAGAACGAGCCGCAAAAAAAGGAGAGATGAAAACAACAACAGAGCAAGAAACAATTGCAAAAGAACAGATGCTTAAACAACAAGAAGATGAAAGTAAGCAAGTTGCTCCAGTAAACGTTGTCACAAGAGCACAAGCAAAACGGCAAGAGCAGAAGCCTACAGATGGAGAGACTAGTAAGAGTTCCAAAAGCCATAGAAACTCTAGACGAGCAAGAAGGACTAGAATGAAAGCGAGACTAGAAAGGGAAAAAGGGGAAGAAAAGGTTGTTACAACTGAGTTGGAAACAACTCAAGAGCAACAGACACAGCAAAGGGAAGTTGAAACCCTTAAACCGGCTGAAGCACCCAAGAGTGCTAGTTCAGGAGGATCTGTCCTAGTGGACAAAGTGAATGAGCCTTTAGACTCGATTTTACAAGCTTATGAGGCTAGATTGGCAAATAGACAGACCTTAGAACAAAGATGGATGACTTATCCTTATCCTGAACTAGAGAAGCAGAGGCTAAAAATGTGTAAGCAGCTCATTGAAACTGCTCAAGCATTGCTAGAACCACCTCCACCAGAATTGAAGGATAGGATAGTCACCCCAGTGCACAAAGACGACAACAGTAAAGTAGACGAATTGCCTAGAGAAGAGGTGGATCATAGGGAAGAACCATTGCCAAGGTCGCAAGACTCGAGGGTAGTCCAAAATACAACAGATGAATCAATGAGGGATTTCCCACCTTATGTTCCTATAGTTGAGGAGCAGTGGCCAGAGGAGTTATGGAAGGCTGTCCGAGATGCCCAAAAAAGAGAAGAGGATGCTGGACCAGCACCATTTCATGAAATCACATTAGATAGACCACAAATGAGTGTTGATGTGAGGTCATATTATGGTGATGTAGGATCGATAGCCTCCGAAGACAGTAGACCTGCATCGTTAAGAACTTTGCCACAGTACATGGGAGATTTTGAGGCAAAGTCTAAGATTGTGAGAGTTCCATCACAGAGGCTAGGGGGGACAAAAGAATTGGACACAAAAAAATTGACTGACTTGCTATCCACGCCAGTGAAGTGCACAATTACGTTGGCAGAACTTTTGAAAATCAGGCCAAGTATGTGGACGGATATAGGAAAATTCTTGGAAAAAATTGGGATCAAAAGCCCGTTAAGGTTCCTGGAAAAAGAGCTAGATGAGATCGAGAAGCCTAGATCAAATGTAAGACAGGTACCTCTGAACAAAGTAGGAGAGTACTGTGAAGGAGAAGATGGTAATGCCACTTTGCCTGTCGAGTATAATGGGATTGAAACGAAAGCTATACTTGACAACGGAGCAGGAATTGCCATAGCAACAAAACGAATATGGGAGAAATGGGGTAGGCCCGCCTTTAGAACAACCAGAATAAAATTAAAGTTAGCAGATGGGCATGTGGAAAGACCCATGGGATTGCTAGAAGCGATAGTGGTGTCTTCTTGTGGTATAGAGTATGCGCATACTTTTGCCATAGTTGACTTTGGCAAGAAAAATAACTATGAAATCATTCTTGGAAGACCATTCATGAGACAACTCAAGATGGTACAAGATTGGGGTTATGATTATCTATACTTGAGACATGATGAAACCACAACACGTGTAAATATGAGAAATCATAGTTACCAAGATGTAACTAGAACGCCCGTGGAAGATTTTGAATCTACAACACAAAGTGGATCAACAGACCATCCGTGGATGGAAAAAAAGAAAGAAATCTGGATGTGCGGAGCATCGGAATGTAGTGAATTTGGGAGAAATGAGAATTCCTTAGAGAGGGTCTTAGAAGATGATGCTTACATAAGAGAACCTTTTCCAGAAGAGGCGTTAGAACCGCTAGAGTGGACTCAGATATTGGCTACTTTGGATGTCTGTGTTAATGAGACCACACCAACAAAATTTTGCGATGAGAATGGGTATGACATAGTCCCCTACTACATGCTAAGGGTTATGGGTGAGACAGATGATGAATCTGAGTATGAGTTTGAAACAGGGTTATCAGCTATGGGAATAATACAAAACCAGATATCTAGCCCGAATACTGGTCATATAGAAATAGGTGCTCTTTGCGATCAGTGTACGATAACACACTTGATTACAAACTGTCTAACTCGAATGCATAGTACAAAGGAGGAGCCGCAAGTCAACGAAGCAAAGTTGCAGGAAGAAGGGCTAAGATCCAAAGAAGATGCTTCAGGTCCAGCGCCTACAAACAAACAATATGAAGACTTGGAATCAATCAAAGAAGAGTTGCAGCAAGTGACAGGAAGTTCAGACACTATTGGTGACATTTCAACAGCTGAAGTCGAGGAAGAAGAGCCTATGACTCTACAGGAACCAAATGCTGATTTTGTCTCTCCAAAAGACATATCAGAGGAAATGGTGGTCAAGTAGGAGCTAGAACACATAGATGAACTCTGAATTGTGAACAATGAAGAAGAAGATGACAAGGAGTCCAGGCCAAAGATTGCTCAAGTCACTCAAGAGAACACACGCAATCTAGTACCAAAGAAGATCAACTTTTTGCTAAGTGCACAAGACGGAGTCAAGATGAATTTTATGGCAAAAATTGATACAAATTCCACGACTAATGTCATGTCATATGGTATGTGGTTACTTCTAGGTAATCCAAAGCTTTATGATATTCAATTAAAGGTAAATCTCTCACCCGAAGTAGATGTTATAAGTATGGGGATTGCAGAAGCTACTCTTCAAATACACTCACAGAATGTCAAAGAAAAATTCTTGGTGGTAGATTCTCGACAAATTGGAACACACTTGATTTTGTCCAAGCCATGGGCACAAGTCTTGGAAGACGAGCCTGAATCTTCAACAATGGTCATCACGACAAGCTATCAAGTGGCAACAGAGGTCAAGCCTACAACAGTTCAAAGATTCTTGGCTATTGAAAAAGGCAAAGCTAAAATAAGCCCACAATCTCTAGCCCAGCCAATGCAAGTGCAAGACAAAGCCTCTACATCAAAAGCCAAACCATCAACAAAACAATGGAAACCCAAGCAAAAAGTCTATCAACCAAAGTTTCCATCTCCCGAAAGTCTCCAAAGGAAGTCAAAACAGGTCAACCAAGTGCTAGTATCCAAGGCACAGATTAAAGTTAATGATCCAATTTGGATACAATCACACGAACAACCTCAACAAGCAAAGGTAACAGGATGGATCACATCAAGCGCGTCAATTATTGCACAAGGCTACAAGAAAGGAAATTCAGATGTTTGGGTCAACAAGCCCAAGCTGACAGACTGGCGATATCCATCCCATGACAACCACTCAGTCAGGAATCAACAAAGCCGTCAACGTCAATCACATAACTCAACCAAGAGAAAGGACAGGTACAAAAAGCAAAAGAGAAGGTCTTCCACTGGACAAACCATACGACAAGTTTGGGTAATGAAATCAGAATTCTACCAGACTACCCAACAAAGTCAAGTGAAGATCACCTCCAAGCAAGTCCAAAGATTCATTCCAGTCGAGTTACTCGAAGCACAAGGATTCTATGAGGGTAACTTTCAAATCTGGTTACCTAAGGTAGTAGCTTATCAAGGAATCACCAAGGAAAAGCAAGAAACATCAAGAAATGAAGAGCAGCCACCCGCTACACCCAAGAGTACTACAACCTATAGATGGATCCCTCGTCAATTACTACAAGAGCAAGGCTTTTACAAAAGTAACAGCCATATTTGGAAATTAAAGAAAAGGTATCATCAAGTCAAAGAAGAAACAAGGCAAGTGGCAAAGGACATCACACTAGGCCCAAGAACAATGTGGGTTCCAAAATCCGCGATTGAGGCTCAACAACAAGAAAGATACACAACTCCTTTACAGCCTCTTAACAATAAGAAAGCAACGGTAAATGCTGAGGTCACAATTTTGAATAACACTTTCTGGAAGAAGAAGACTTCATCAACCATTGCTTCAACATCAATACCTGTCTCATCAAGCGACCACAATTTGCTGCCAAGGAATGAAGAGCAGATATATGCCAATGTATTGGACAACATGGCATCTCAAACACAAACTAATGAGAAAGGCCTAAACATCAAAAGCATATGGAATTGGATTTCAGGCCGCAATCAGGTAAGTCCAAGTCGCCATTAAACTTACATGGCATAAGAGTCTAGAGTCGAGCAGCTAAGCCATTAAATGAGCGAAGTGTCAGACCCAAGCTTCAAGTTAATATTTTTCTGTGGTCTATGAGTCTAGCTAATAGGTATAAGCTCAAGTTGGAGAGTTGAGCATACATAAAGTCATGTCGCTCATGCTGGAAGAGGTGAGCATAAGAGTCAAAGTCCATATAATATATAAGGTGGAGAAGGCGGAGTAGTCCAAAACAAAAACACTCACGCACTTGACGCAGTGAGGAAGAGTGGAGAAACCTCGACAGCAAAAACCCTTCTTGTGAGTAGTGAAAGATTTTGAAGCACTCATGCTATATGTTTTGCTTGCTACACTAACTCCATGAACAACCCATCAATACTCTTCTCTCGCACCGCATCTTGTTTAACATGCATAACTTTGTGCAAGCATATAGATGGCCCATCATTGGACATATGCATTAGGCACTCTTTTTTATTCCACCCATGCACTTACACAAACAAATGACGATGACCAAGCGGAAACAGGTTTTATAAGCCTTTGCTCAAGAACAATGACTCTGACTTCAAGCTACTAACACTTATCCATGTATATCAAGTCCATACTAGTAGCCATATGGCCATATGTACTTTAACTCAGCATAACTCTATAACATCAGAACCTAAGTACATATAACCTCGCATTTAATTATGACTAAATATTTTTTTTCCCACTGGGTTTTTCCCTTTAGTTTTATCCAGGTATCTAAGACCTTCATTTTGTATATACGCTACATTTTACTTTTACTCTTTTATTTTTTATAACAACAAAAACAAGAAGAACCACGATATCCCCACACTACTAATTGAAAATCTACTGACAAGTCAAAAGGGAGAGGCCAAAAAAAACAGCTTGACAAAGCTTCAAGTCAACTTACAGGTACGACTGCCAGATAACAACCACAGGAAAAGAAAACTACAGCTACAATGACAACGAACAGTTGCACCAACAAGTCGATACAACCTCATGCAATTCAAGATACAACAACCAATCGGAGGGGGAGAGTTCTAGGCTTCAAATACACTACAGGTACAACTTCAAGGCAGCTTTAACATCACGCAAAGCAACCAACTACAGAAGAGGCTGCCACAACAACTTCAACCAACACCAAGACATCAAGAACTCGTCAAGGCCAGCAAAGACATAGGGTCTTGTCGGGGACGACAAGAATTCGGAGGGGGAGCGTGTTGAAAGGACGCCCTTTCAACAACGTTTTCACAAAGATTCCATTAAGATTCTTCAAAGATTCTAAATATTCCACATGAAGATGGTGATGAAGTAATGAAGATGAAGATGGATGCTGCAACATGAAGATACGAGTTCATGGACGTCATTGAATATCCCGTTATTATTATTTTGAGCCATTACGGCCACTTTTTTAATGTTTACGGGAACCTCATATTTTAAATCGGCACTTATATTTTGGCCACAGATGCTTGTATAATGAATAAAGCCAACTCAATTTCTTGTAATTAATCTCAATAGAAGCCTAGAGACAATTCGGGTCATTTGGCCGGACATTAGGTTTGAAGGCTTTGTATATAAGCTAAAACCTAAGGCTTTGTAAAAAAACACATTACGTTATCTCAATTAATATACAGTCGTGGTTTCTGCAGCACACAGTAGTGAGCTTCACGCACACACACCGTTGCTCACACTAATCACATTGCAGATATGAGAGTAGGAGCGTGTTAGCATCGAGGAGCTCTCCGCGTCGACGCAAGCAATGCAAGCCGAGGACCACGTCGCGAGCCCGCCTGCTATAAGCTATATTTGGTCGTAAGTACCTCAAACGACATCCGTTCTGAATGATCGAGTAGTCGTTAGAATCAGGGCGAGAAGCTCTTCGTGTTGATGTCTTTGTAGATCAATTCTGGACACTTTGAAAATTGTTGTTTTGAGTCTATCGCGACAACGATTAGAGATCTTACAGTTATGGTTTTCAGGGTTTAGGTGTTTGGCTATATAGGATATATCCTTGTGAGTCTTGCCCTCCGATTTCGAGTCATTCTGATATGATTTGAGACTGTTTCAAGCTTGTAGTGTTTTGTAGGATGCGTTGTCTGTTTCTTTGCTTTATGGTAGTGTTGTAGTAGGATTAGTGACTGTAGAGTGTTGTTCGTGTCTAGCTCAGGGTTGACAACCCATAGATTGCCTCCATGCCCTAGTCGGGTCAGCTACGTCCTCGTATTGACAGTTTATTGATCTGTGTTCTCGCTGTGCTCCATCGTCCGTCGCGGGCGTACCCGCTAACAGTGGTACCTTCCTAGTGGAAATCCATACCAAATATTATGGATACCAAAAACTTTCACAAATTGATATCTTCTCTTATACAATACACACTTTCTCTCTTTGAGTTACTGCAAATCAGATCACATCTGTTAACCCTCACGGCACACGGACACCCTATCGCCTACGACGGACACCGTAACCGTATTATGTATTTGGTAGAGTCAGGTACCGGGCTTGTCGGACCAATAGGAAAAGGGTAAGAGTGATCGTCGATGAGAGGCGCACTCTAACTGGGACATTCAAGGGATTAGTTGGCTAAGCATAGGCGCCCAAGTGTGAATGGGGTGAACTCATATAAAAGCCAACTAAACCTAATTTTTACTCATTCTCTCATTTGTGCAATAGAAGAGTGCTCTTGCTCCATCTCCATCTTCTTCTTCTTCACCTCCTCGTGTGTGTGTGTGTGTGTGTGTGAGAGAGAGAGAGAGAGAGGGAGAGTGTGTGTGCGATCGAGCATTACGAAGGCACGACGGCAGCGAGGCGGTTGAGCGTGGCACGACTGTAGCTTCTTCTTCATCGCGGCGAGGAATCCACCACGAAGGCGAGCGTAGAGCGGTGAGTGACACACCCTTTGCTCTCTTGAGCTTGCTAGTTTAGGCTTGTTGTGTACTTGGAGCCGTTTGTGGCTCGCACACGGTGTATTGGCAAGTCCCTTGCTTCGACAGTGCGGCAAGGAGCGCACATTTTTGGCGCCGTTGCCGGGGATATGCCCTACACTAAGCTCGGTTAGCACTTTACGCTTTCTTGTGGTGCAATTTCTATCATAGGAAAGGCAGGGAATGAGGGTGTGTAGTTGTGTGGAGATTTCTGTTTTTGCGTTTTCTACGTTTTCTGGTTTGCAGTGCACAGTTAGCATTTCTTGCGTTTTTGCATTTTCTGCATTTTCTGTCAAGCTTCAATTTCTGCAATTTTTTGCGTTTTCTGTGTTAAATTTTCTGTCAAGTTCCAATTTCTGCAATTTTCTGCATTTTCTGTGCTTTTTTAATTTTCTGCATTTCTTGCGTTTTTTCAATTTCTGCAATTTCTGCATATCTGCATTTTCAATTTCTGCGTTTTCAATTTCTGTATTTTCAGCCCAAGCCCAAGCCCAGGCCCAAGCCCAAGCCTCAATCCTCAGTCTTATGATATATACTAGACTCACTCTTATATATATACCCTACTCCCTCAAGAGAGAATGAGAGCATGTGGGACAAGTCCTCCACTCTCCTCCTTTATCTTCCCACTTGCACCCTTAGACTTTCTAGTTTGGGCCTAGTTCCCTACTGGAAATTGATAGTTTTAGGGATTCCGAGGGCATAGAGTGACCAAACGGAGGGCTCTAAAGCACGGCACGACCCTCTGACCGATACACTCGTTTCGAGCTATCACACGGCCCATTCCACGACACGCTCTAAAAAATCTAGCAAAAAAACAAACAAAAAACACGCTAAAAACTAGTCACAAGGCCTCCTAGAGCAGCTTTTTGACACCTTAGGGTATCAAAAGCACATGCACTTACGCTCTGGGCGGGTGCTAGAACACGAGCATATTGAGGGTGCCTCTGTTCATACGGACACCCATTACCCATCCACGATAAGCTCTAGACCCTCAACGGGGACACAACGTAGCACCACCCAAGACCCTAAAATAGCCGCTAGTGATTCCTCCTCCGACTCAGAAATCATGGAAGCATACCCTACCCAAAACACTGAGAGAGAAGGCCATGCACCTCCCGAAGCTCCACAGCCTAGTACTAGTATGTTTAGCCGTTTCATGGAAACATTAGGTAGAGCTACTCGCTCGGAACCTGATGCAAATGAAGCACACGAAGGGGGTGGGGAAGTGGACTCTCCTTTCACATCGCACGTGGACCCCACACCCCCAAAGAGTGTCCATGTGGATATCCTACCAACTTCTTACCAAGAAGGCCCTGTTGAGCTGCCTCCTTCAGAAGTTCCCTCTAGAGTACCGTTGGTGACAAGTAAAACCACGGGGAGCAACATTGCTTCTACCTCACAAGAAACCGTTAACACGTCGACTCTAGAAGGATTGTTCATTAATGATCATTGGACATACGACCTCCACACTGAGGTGTTGACGGATCTACACTCTGGCCACGCCTACCATGTAGGATGGATAGAGATTGTACAATCCACCTCTAGTGCCACGAGCATCGAAGATCAACAAAAAATGATCTGTAATGTTATCCATGGCATTATTCAATTAGAAAGGCAAAACCGAGGGATAAATATACTCTCAACTGGCCCCATGAGATTTCTGGATACGAGCAAGGCTCAACAGCCTACTCTATCACAAATGGAGACTCCTCTAATGAGCCCCATGGACCCATCCTACGTCATTTCACCTGGGGTCTCTATGCAATCTAAGCCTCCGAGCGAAAACTTTAGCTTCCCTAACTTGGCTCAACCCTCTATCAAGGAAAACACAGTGCTCACTCCAGGGATAAGCCTGACAGAGAATGTACCGATGACATCTACGGTTAGCGCAGTGCCACTACCTAGTGTCGTAGTACCTAATATGGGGCCTCGACCGTATGTGCCTCTAGCCCCTTATGCACACATGGCCCCCACACCTCCAATTGTACCACTTGTTCATGCTCCTCGAGTGCCGCTGCCTAGCTCTTATCCGAGTGGACCTATGCCCGGTTATGTTCCATATCCTGCATCATCCACACATATGCCAAGACCGGCACCCGTCCCTCTCCCACATATGATTCGAAGAGTACCTCCACCGGCCCTGCCTCCTCACATAGGTGACTTGGCAGTGTTTTCTCAAACCATAGGTCGATCTATCGCGGAAAATATGCGTCACGCATCTGATAGAGAGCCTAGAAGTAAGGCAGTACAAATTGCCAAACTCACGCAAAAATTCAATGGGGATGAAGATGCTAGAAAACACATTGAAGTGTTTGAACAAGTATGTGATTCCTTAGGGGAACGCAACGAACTACATAAGTGCAATGCCTTAAGCTTGACATTAAGTGGGAAGGTTGGAGATTGGTATAGGACCCTAAGGGTGGACGAGAAAACAATCTACCCTACCCTTTGAAGGTTGTTTCTAAAGGAGTACATACGAGAAGGTGTGCTTTGGGGTGTAGCATCTCAGCTACAGAAGGCCGAACGTAAGGAAGGAGAGTCAGTAAGGGACTTCATTAGTCGTCTAAAGCACTTAAACTCTCGATGCCCTGTAAATGAGCGCTTCAACAATAACCAACTGCTTGATCGATTCATTCGAGGGTTGAGGAATGAAGGAATCTATAATGGACTAGTGATTAGAGGTATCACAACCTGGAAAGATGTCACTGCCAATGCAATCCAATTAGAGGACAACTTGATGATAGCAGGCATGAGGGTGTCTACTGACACGAGATCCACTAGCTCACAAGCCATTGAGTATGAACCCATGACTGCAAAGCCCATTGCCAATGAGCCAAAGGTATTTGAGACATTCTTGACAGACCTCACCAAGGCAATCCAAGAGTCTCTTAAGGATAATCGACCCCCTCAAAATAGTCACATGTATCCAAGAAGGGAGCAACAATGGTGTTCCATTTGCTTAGGTCCACATAGCACTAGTGAGTGCCCTACGTTTAGAGTAAAATTTAATGGAACTTGCAGCGCATGTGGTAGGTATGGTCACCAAGCTAAGGATTGTTTAATGATCAAACGTATGATGGCAAATAGACCACCTGTAGCCTGGACAGATGCACCTCGAGCTCCTGTATTGATGCCTGCTCCACCTGTTGAGCAACTACCGCAACACATGGTCCCTAGATCTCAAACTGTTGTACAAGCTACACCGCTACCACCTCCTGTGCTAGGACCGCAGCCCCCGCATCCAAGAGTCGCCCCTATGAACCAAGTGGGTTGCGAGCCATCAAATGCTTATCCAGATGGCTGTGAGGAGGAAATAGACACTAGTATTGCCTACGGACTTGATACATTGGAAGAGTGTCCTATATACTACATGGAAGATTGTTGGGGGCAAGTCAAGCCGGTTTATCAAGCTGCTTCTCTCGTATCCAGAGGTCAAAATATCAACACCCAGGCTAGGAGGCCACCTCTTCAATGCTACGAGTGTGGTGGACCACATCGAGCAGCGGAGTGCCCTATTGCTGCAAAATAATGCTGCACAGATGCAAATGAATCAAGGGAGCACGTCTGCAATGCCAATACTCACATGTAATCGTTGTGGCATAGATCACTTGATTGCCCAATGCCCCTATAACCCAAATGCGCCTAAAATCACACCCCTGAATTTGGTCGAAATTGCTAGTGTGACATCGCCAATACCACCCGTCGCACCCGCTTATGCGATTACCCGGTCCATGCTTCAAGGGCCAGGCCATATCCTCGAAGAGAGAGACACCGCGTCAGTTATCCAAGCAAAGAAAAAGAAGACACGAAGGAAGAAGTCGCAGAATACGGAAAATTCAAAGCCAAGTTCCAAAACAAACATAGGAACAGGAGATGACCCCGTGTATATGAATGACCTCGAGGATGATTTAGATTCAGTCGAGACAATGGAGACTAGAACCAATACCACAAAGGGAAAGACCGACAAAGAAAACCGTAACATGGAACCAAATGAAAACCGAATAAGAGAAAATCATAAAGAGCCTCTGAAAACACCACAAGTGTTTCCAAATCCAATCCAAGACCCCCAAGATAAACCGCAGGGGCAAAAAGGGAAGAATCGTAAAAAGAAGATTGGGACGTACCCAAACCCAGTAGACGAGATTGAGCAGGTGAAACATCTAAGAGGTTTAGTGGAGGAGACTCAAAGGAAACTAGAACCAGAACCCATGCAGGTCAAAATTCATGACACAGTGTTTCCCACGCAAGTTCATCCACCCCACATGAACCATAGACCGTTAGCCATATCTAGTATCATCCAAGAAGGGAGTGAGGATGGGACATCAGAAAGTGAGCATACACCCTTCTTGTTGGAAAGGATGTTTAACGAAGGAATACCTGATCCCATTGAGGAATATGAGATTCCATCCTCACCAGTTCCTAGTCAAGGACCTACACCCTGCAAAACGCCAATGAATGTTGCCAAACTAGTGGACTTCATGTCTTCTGAGGTCCGAACCACGATCATAGCAAAGCTGTATGGAGATCCTGAGTTATTCCTTGCACTTCGAGCATTCCTTAACAGAGAGCTACGAACGGGATTACCGCAGTTTGCGCAACCAAATAGGCCTGACTCGATTATGATTGATGAGGAAAATCATGTGCAATCACTTGACTTAGATGGACACGAGTCTGTGATCGAGGTACCCATTAACGAATTAGGGCAGTATTTTGAAGGCGACGAGTCTAATGCGACCCTACCCATCACTACCAAGGGATTAACTATAAAGGGAATTCTTGATGGTGGTGCGGGAGTTAGCATCGTTACAAAAGATTGTTGGGAATCCATGGGAAAACCCCGCCTCAGTGTTACTAACATTGTGGTAAAGATGGCAAATGGTACCATAGCCAAACCTATGGGGATGCTCAAGGATCTTAAGATCAAAGTTCTAGGACACAAGGTACGACATACGTTCATTGTAATGGATTTCTCTAAACACCTTATGTCATATGAAATGATTTTAGGACGACCATTCATGAGGGAAGCACAAATGGTTCATGATTGGTCTAAAAATCATGTCTATTTGCAATTCCAAGACTCTGTCCTTAGAGTGGATTTTGTGACTGGTAAGGTACACCCCTTAGGGAGTAAAACCATTATTGATCATCGCTCTGACACCACAGTTCACTTGGCCCCACTACAATATTGTTACACTTGTAAGAAGGATACAGACATTGGCAAAGATTCTCCTTATATGGATATCCTACCTGGGATGACTGAGTCGGACAATGTGGATTGGGTCCACCTAGCATCAACCATAGACACTTGGGGAAATAGGGGGACGACCTGGGTAACACCTGAGGGGGATGAAATGCCTATACCCTTAAATATGCTACAAGCAATGCATATCGCTTCTGACAAGACTCATCCTAATGTAACGAAGAAAACATACAAGTGGGTCCCTAAAGCTTCTTTGGTGACCATAGCTAGTGCTAAAAAACAGAAGCCTTGTAAGAAACGTACCACTCGCTCCAAGAAAAGTAAGAAAATGTTGCGATGGATCCCTAAACGACTATTGGAAGCCCAAGGCTACTATCAAGGAAATGATCAAATCTGGGTGCCAAAACGTAGATTGTGCTCTTACCTATCACCTGACCCAAGTGAGCCCAATCCCGTAGCTCCAAAACAAACCAATGATCGTGGAAAGAAAAAAATCACAGAATGCTACACACCCGCTCCCGAGCTAGTTTGGGTACCAAAGAAAGAACGATTTTTTCCACCTAGCTCAGGAAGGGGGGAGTCCCATGAAGCTTCTAGCTCCTCATGTAATACATCCATAGAGGTAAAAGCTTCTACACCGCCTCCATCTATAGTAGTGGACCTCCATGAAGCTACAAAAGAATCCACACCTCCCAGTGTTCAAGAATCACCTGATGAACCACTTCAAGTTCGATCCTGGGAGAGTACCTTACCACCGTTGCAACTTGACGAGGCACCTAGGGTAATAGAAAACTACTGGCAAAAATCCTCACCTATTACCAACTGTAACAATTGGTTTCAAAGGGTGACAAGCTCATTTCAAATGGTATGATCTACCCAAGGAAGGGGGGAGTGTTTGCTGACAGTCATCATTCATTTGTTTCCCTCTCAACCTTTCTCCCTGACCTCTTAATCTCCGATCTTAGTGAATGTACATATAAATCTTTATACTCACAAAAAAAAAAAAAAAGAGCAAGAGCAATTAGCAAACGAGTATGCACATTAAAGTTAAAACATTGACTCAGACCTACACATTCACATCTGGTACAGTGAAACAGAAACCTATGCCATAAAACACCTTTGATCCTCATCACTTGAGTGATGGAGGGTAGGTAAGATTAGTACGATAGGAGTGTTTCTGTTTTAAAGTTGAGTGATTAGCAAAGATCTCTTTTCCCACTAATGTGCCTCCTGGAGGTATTCCTTTTGTTTCCTAGTGTGTACAGGAGCGTGTTGCTATTGATAGGATTTGGACCTTCATGGAACCTTTCTCTCGTTCACACTTCAAATCAAGCGCGACCATCGACACAAACAGGTGTTTTATGCCCATTAGCATTGCCCTTATCTTTTTGCATCCATGTTTGTCTGCTTTGATTGTGATTGGTAGCATAATATTCAGCGCATTGGCTTAGTATCAAACATTTAATTCAATGTAATGTTTTGTCATAATCACTTGTTTAGGTGTAAAAATCAAGCAGTCCGACTAAGCTAGTTTGACCAAGCTAGGTATTAGAAATCTTCTCTTAATACCATGGGGAATGCCTTCCTAATAAGCAATGGTTACTTAGGTTCTTAATCCGATTTAGGCAGCATTGTATGAAATGTACTAGGGCTTTCTAGTGGGCTTAACCCTAGTGACCTTTAGTTTAAGTATTATAAAGGGAGTTTACTAATGTGATGAGCCTGGGGAGGGTAACAATGTTATATGACCCCCCAAAGTTACAAAATTAAAATGTTGAAAATGAACAAACAAAAAATCAAAGTGCCACAATGTAAAATCTTACGCTGGAAGAGAAATCTCAGCTTGAATTGGTACTTCACTCACATGTATCGCCTATGGTACTTGAGCCCTAGAGGTTCCCAGTGTGGGCGCTTTTCCTTGAAAAGCAAAAAACCCAAGGCATACAAAATAAGCACACACATCATAATTGAATCAATGTGAAAAGACTTTGGGGGGTCAAAGAAAAAGTAATCAGTCAGGCGATGATTTCATGAGAAATTCCTTTTATGGTAGCTTAACTACAAGGTTTTCTAGATATAGCCTCTAGTCAGCCCTCGAACATGAATACTCGGCTCTCGCGATTAAACAACTTAATTGACCATAGAAAATTAAGAAGCTTACCCATGGTATTAATATTCGATCTCTAGTGCCTTTTGACCGTTAAATCAGCGACCCCGGACTTGTTTAATTTTTTACCTTTAAATCTGTTTATGCATTTGATTACATTGCAATTTAATGTTCATTGCTAACAAATTGTTTGAAATTCTTTTACCAATCAATTTGTCTACCTAAAACTGCATATGCTTTTTAAGAGAATGCAATTACTGTGCCAATGTTGTTTGATTTTGCAGTGACTGAAGAAGGCTAAGGACATTCATCTCAAATGCTCTTCCACCTCGACGAACCAGCTTCACCTCAATAGCTTCCGAGGACAAAATCTACAGCAGGAAGGGGGGCATGTTAACCCTCACGGCACACGGACACCCTATCGCCTACGACGGACACCGTAACCGTATTATGTATTTGGTAGAGTCAGGTACCGGGCTTGTCGGACCAATAGGAAAAGGGTAAGAGTGATCGTCGATGAGAGGCGCACTCTAACTGGGACATTCAAGGGATTAGTTGGCTAAGCATGGGCGCCCAAGTGTGAATGGGGTGAACTCATATAAAAGCCAACTAAACCTAATTTTTACTCATTCTCTCATTTGTGCAATAGAAGAGTGCTCTTGCTCCATCTCCATCTTCTTCTTCTTCACCTCCTCGTGTGTGTGTGTGTGTGTGTGTGTGAGAGAGAGAGAGAGAGGGAGAGTGTGTGTGCGATCGAGCATTACGAAGGCACGACGGCGGCGAGGTGGTTGAGCGCGGCACGACTGCAGCTTCTTCTTCATCGCAGCGAGGAATCCACCACGAAGGCGAGTGTAGAGCGGTGAGTGACACACCCTTTGCTCTCTTGAGCTTGCTAGTTTAGGCTTATTGTGTGCTTGGAGCCGTTTGTGGCTCGCACACGGTGTATTGGCAAGTCCCTTGCTTCGACAGTGCGGCAAGGAGCGCACATTTTTGGCGCCGTTGCCGGGGATATGCCCTACACTAAGCTCGGTTAGCACTTTACGCTTTCTTGTGGTGCAATTTCTATCATAGGAAAGGCAGGGAATGAGGGTGTGTAGTTGTGTGGAGATTTCTGTTTTTTGCGTTTTCTATGTTTTCTGGTTTGCAGTGCACAGTTAGCATTTCTTGCGTTTTTGCATTTTCTGTCAAGCTTCAATTTCTGCAATTTTTTGCGTTTTCTGTGTTAAATTTTCTATCAAGTTCCAATTTCTTCAATTTTCTGCATTTTCTGTGCACAACATCTATGGGGCCAAATGGGCAAACACCTAGAAAAGATGGGATTTGAAAATCCCTTTACGTAACAAAGCCTCATATGACAACATGGTTAAAACTCAATCCGAGAGACCAAATTTGAAGCATGTACCAATGAATAAGGTGGGTGACTATTGCGAAGGAGAAGAAGGAAACACCACCCTACCACTAGAGTATGAAGGAGTAAAAACGATGATAGACCGCTTTTGGCTTATGCAAAGTAGCGTGTATATGTATGGTCATATGCACAAAAAGATGTAAATACATGCATATGGGAGCTTTGCAAAGTGGTTTCAAGTTTTTAAAAAGATGCAACATGTACAAATTGTAAACAGTCATGCTTGCGTGCAGATAGTCGAGCACACGTACATGCCTAAATAGCAGGGATTTCAAATTCACGTGATCATGTATTCTTTTTTGTGATCACGCTGTTAATTAACAAAATTCTCAATTCACAAGTCTTCACATTCACAAAAAATGGCATGGTGACTTGAAGGAGACCGGGAGGCTCGGTGAGATTTGCCCACCGGTATAGCTCTGTAGCTCGTTGAGCCCCGGCGGGATACCAAAATTCCCAGAGGGCCACAACCTCAACGGTCCCGCTTCCTCAGGTATCCAACCAAAGAGTCCTCACAAGGAACACAAAAAATTACGGTATAGATTTTAGCTTAATTTCATAAGCTCTTTTACTACTTTGTTTTTAAGTTGGTAAACTTTTTTTTAAATAATTATTTTTTGTAGTTTTAAAATTATACACAGGGAGTACACTAAACCACACAGATTGTCCCTTGTGGTTTTCAAAGATGTTATACGTCCAATTTGTTCAAAATGAGCCTGTGGACTTCAACAACAGAGCCCCCAATTAGAGCATAGTGGATATCTGAAGTGAGATAGTCACAATATCACAAGAGGAGCTAAGATATGCATTGGCTGGCTCCACTATGCAAACACATGATGTTGTGGAGGAAATGCAAACACAGCCTTGTACCTCCATACAGATGACGAGGGAAGGGGACTCCCCGCAATAACAAAGAGTTACACAGAGGTATCAAGCTGCTCAGGCATGAACTTTGTGAAATGGAGAAATGGGTTCAACAAAAATCGATCATGATAATGATCGAGCATCCTAACACATTGCGGCCACCTCCAGCTCGCACTGAGGATGCACTGGGCCCTTGCCCAATTTGTAGACAACTTTTTCCATAGTTGGAGTGGACCCTACAGAATAGCTTGTGGCCACATGCATCATTTTCCATGTCTCATGCAAAACATGGTAAATAAAAAAGACTTCCATATTTGCAAGGCTTCGATTGAGGAGCTTATGTATTCCATGTTCAAAATGGAGAAAGACTATCAACGCTTATTGGCGGCAACTGCAAGAGAGAGAGAGAGAGAGAGAGAGAGAGAGAGAGAGAGAGAGAGAGAGAGTCTATTTTGGATAATTTGAATTTATCTTTGTAAATTGTAAACATCTTAGCCTGAAGTGGATTGCAATGAATCTTATGATCCTTGTATATGTCTCCCTTGCAAGAACATTTAAGCCTTGTAAAACTTGTTGTGACTTTTTGAATGTTGGTAAATTGATCCGTGAAGGTTTGATAGTCTTCCTTGGTGCATAAAGTAATGTTATAAATACAAAGTGTAGCTTGTCTCCCATTGGAATTGCAAACAAAATTTATGATACTTTTTAAATTCATAAATGACAATACTCAGATTATCGTGATAAATGGCAATAAAATAAAAGCTCTCGTATGCCACTTGGTCCATGGGCCTCAAGCCACAAAAAAAAGGGTTTGCATTATATTCAATTGTTATGCACCTCAATGAAGTGTTAACCTACAACGCTATGTCTGTTTACATGATCGCTCCACAATGTCCTTTGCGGCCAAGTACAAGGAGAATCATCCACCTCAAGGTTCGCATTCAATTCAAGAAAAGTACATCCACCAAGCTCAAAGAACTCAAGTTCTTCGACTATCACCTCTTCCCCTTGCTCTTGGTCATCTTCATTCATATCCACAGTCCACCGTGGTCTATCTTCTTTGTACCTTTCTGATTGAATATTGCTAAGTAGCTTGTGATTGCAATATAAGTAAACCAATTTCTTGGCTCGATCACTGAGAAGCCAATTACGAATAGTCGAGTGTACATAGCTATACGTACTCCAATTTCTCTCGAAATTTGAATTGGTAGCACATTATGCAAGAACATAACGGCTAATTAATGCAATGTAGGCACCAAAGCACCATTCATGAGCCACCATCTCCATGTTGGTTGTTCTGATGCAAGGTTTTGCACAAACTTCAAATTGAAAAGGCCATCCTTTACCCTATACTTTGTTAGGTCGGTGACTGCTTGGGCTTGATCATTTGGATTGTTGTAGAAATTACTTACCACATCATAGAAGTCTTCAATCACCTCCTTATCTAATTCATCACAATCCATGTTCCAGTACTCTAGATCAAGCAGAAAAGCAACATTGTGTAGTGGCTAAAAACTTGAAAGAGGAGTAAATTACAGTTTTCAAGAAACCTCGATGGAGCCACTGCTGTCTCTAGCTTTAGTTGTGAAGCAACACACACATATTGCACCTTTGCAAGCCTCTTGCTGTCTTGTGTTTGATTGAACTCCATGACCCTTCCCTTCCAATGGTGTTCTTGAGAAGCCAAATGTCTCCTTGAGACCTTGTGTGCACCTCTTGAGCTGGGCTACATTGTCACCCACATCATTCGTTTGAACTCCATCGTCACCCAATATCTAGTGTCGTCTTGTACATTGCTGAATGAAATGGATTCAATGACACTCCTAGGTCGTCGAGTACCTGATGATTCCATGGGGAATAGTGGCACAACTTGCAAACAAACACTTATGAGCAGACATTGCACATCCATGTTCTCAGCTATATAAAGAGCAGGATTCTAGATGGTACACAAAGGTGAAGGATGCCACTTACTGCTATACTGCTCCACCTGCTTGTTGGCTTAATGGGGAAGATGATGTTGCAAAGCTTGAGAGGGAAGTAGATCCTCTCTAGAGAGATTATTGGAGAAGGAGCAAGAAACCTGCTGAGGAAAGAAAGAGGGATGATCTAGCAGAAGGATATGTTGTAGATCTTTAGAGGTGTTTAGTGAGGCCCATGAAGAAATGGAGAACTTCAGCTTGAGGAGAATGCAGCAAGCTTGAGGAGAATGTAGCCCTCAAGAATGCAGTAACCTTGAGAGGGAAAGGAGGTTAAAACTTACTTCCTTCCAAGGCTAGAGTAACGTGGGAACCTAGTGCAGGGACCGTCTATATGAATAGATAGGGATGGCTAGGAGGAGCATACAGTTCCTTCACTCTGCAACTTCCACTGGTATCAAATCTTCAGCTCAATTGGGGGTAGCTTTTGCGTGCATGCAAGGGTGTGAGCTGTGGAGTAGGAATCGGTTATGAGGAAGGAGGATCTTGTGCACGCAAGGTCTCTAACACACAAGGCAACAAATTTTGACCTCCACCATTTCAACTTCAGATTAGCTTGGTGGCTTGGCGTTGCCCCAAGGTTGCCCCAAGGTGACAGAAGGAGATCTCGCAATGGCATTGACAAAATGGCACTGTGTAGAAATAGATCTACACGCCATGGGAGCTTTGTGAAGCTCCCTTTTCACACACCGTATTAACAAATTTAGGAAAAGGTAGATCTGGTCAATGATATCGCAAGCAATTTGGGTGTAGATGGTGCGAGCTCTTGAAGTGGTTGTGCAAAAAATCAATGCAAAGGGAGTAAGACTTCCGGTATTGGATCTGAAGTTGCCTACAATTGGTCCTTCTCTACCTTGCACAAATCTTACCTCCTTCATCTCCCTTGCGAAATGTGGCTATGGCCAATGATTGAAGTGCAAACTGCTACTTTCCCTCTCTCCCCCTTACTATTCAATGTTCACTCACTTTCACAAGCAAGAACTAGCTATGGTGGAGAGGGAGAGGGAGAGTTAGTGGAGATTTCCTGCAAAAGACAGGGGTAGAGGATAGCTAAGGCAGGCATGAGCAGCAAGGTGGGGCCGGGGATAGCAGGTGGTGTAGGAGCATTGCAAAATGGAATTTAAAAAACTTTGAATTTTAATCAAAGCATTATTTTGCAATGTGTAGCTCAAAAACTGTGTGGGCGGGCTTGATTGAAAATCTTGTGACGGTGGTTACACACACACATAGATGTGTTTCTTAATTTGTTGCTAGCACTTCCTTTGAGGGGCCTCAAAATTGCAGTTATGGCCTGCAATGGGGTATCACCCATGCAATGCAATCCTAAATGAGAATGCAAATGCAATCCTAAATACAAAGTGAAACTTAATGCGTTCACTAATCAACTTCAATTAGCATGAGGGTAGTGGCTCAAGGAGTAAATTTAAGAACGTGCCCAGGCATGGATAATTGGAATCGTTTTAGCAATTCTTATTAGAGAGAGAATGATTGTAGATAAGTGATTAAGAGGAACTAATCACCATGTAGGCTCTGATACCACATGTAGGGATTATGGTGGATAAATAACTGAAGCACTCATGGTGTGTGTGGGTGTGTGGACAGATCAGCCTATTACTGATGCAGATGTACATGATGTACTTGATGAGGAAAGGCCTGGAAATGAGCAGTATGCCAAAATGGTTGGTGCATACATTGTGTGACAATAAATTGGATGCACCTTTGTCTAAAAGTACTCGTTCAGGCTCTCGCCGTGCATCTTATGCATAAGATTGTTATTCTTTGGCTGTATCTAGCTTACATGATGTTGAGGAGCCTCTCTCTTTTCTTGAAGCATAGAATTCAAAAAATTGGATGGCTGCCATGCAATCAGAATATGATGCACTTATAGAAAATGACACATGGAATTTATGTGATTTGCCTCCTGGCAAAAAGGCCATTGGTACAAAGTGGGTTTACAAGTTGAAATGCAAGTCGGATGGTAAGGTTGATCGCCATAAGGCTCGACTTGTTGCAAACGGTTATGCACAACAAAAAGGCATAGATTATGAAGAAACTTTTTCTCCCACTTGTCGTATGACTATTGTTCCTTTTCTATGTACACTGGCAGCTCATTTTGGTTGGGATGTACATCAATCAGACATTGTTACTGCTTCCTTAAATGGTGACATATTTGAGGAAGTTTAAGTAACGCAGCATCGCAGTTTTTTCAAGAAAGGACAAGAGGACAAAGTGTGCAAATGTAACAAGGCTTTGTATGGGTTGAAGCAATCTCCTCATGCTTGGTATGAGAAAGTGGACACTCATTTGGTCAAACAAGGCTTTCATAACAGTCCAACAGAAAGCACATTGTATGTGAGGCGTGAGGGTGATGTACTTCTCATTGTGGTTCTTTATGTAGATGATTTGCTGATCACTGGACCAAATGCGAGACATATTGCTAAATTTAAGGCTGATTTGAATGCTACTTTCAAGATGAAAGATTTGGGACTGTTGCATCATTACTTGGGTATACAGTGTAAGCAATGTGATGGTGGTATTGCCTTGTGTCAGAAAAGTTACATAGAGACATTGCTATGTAAGTTTGGACTGGAGGATTGCAAACCTATTGCCACTTCCATGGAAACAGGTTTGAAATTGAGTCTTCATGATGTTGGTGATCCTGCTGATGTCACTCTTTACCAATTGGATGCCTCATTTATGTATGGAAC